>NC_091284.1:458599628-458955338 GCF_032444005.1 Ranitomeya imitator | reverse complement strand
TAATGAATTTCCTGTGTGCTTGATTCTGGCTCTGTAGTTATTTAAACGTTAAAATATCATTTTATACTTTATTCCAATAATACACGAGTCAGAAGATATCAGCTAGACAAAGAATCCTGTGAAGCAGCCTAGCAAAAGTGTTTATTATGTTTTTTATACTTGGGTGTTAATTGTTCATATTCACACAAAAGATAGTTATTAATCATTTTCATGAAAGAGTTTAAAGGGTTATTCACAGAGCAAATTTCTTTCTAGACATCCTATTAGGGCATATGGATATCACGAAAAATTCCCCTTGAGAGCCTATGATCCAAAGTAGAGATCTATGTGTAATACCGCAGAGGGTCGACGGAATGGCAGAATGTACAGTATGTTACTCATCTGAATGAGTTGTGTGCCCCACAATTTCAAGGCAGGTGGAGAACCAAATGATAGGAAGCTGCTGCTCTGGCCACTGCACTTGCACCCAGTGGGTGGAGAGGAGAATCAAAGTATGGGAGGGAAATTACAGCTCTGGTTTCTTTGTGATGCCAAGGAGGAACGGTGGGCCAAGTGTAGAGGATCAAATTTATTTTAAGAAAACTATAAATCAACATGTCAACTTCTTCTTCAGGTATACCCGTTGTTTTCTAGTTTATTTTAAATAAATCCGATCCACCATTCCTCCTTGGCAGCACCTGGGCATCACCGTTGCAATTTTCCTCCCATACTTTGACTCTGGAAGACCTGACTTGCCCTATGAATCACAAGATCAGCCATTCATTAATGTAAATGTATGGTTGGAACATTGGTAGCCAACTTTTCACAAGAGGTTCTCTTGGTGAACTGAAGACAACTCTAACTCATCATTTTTTTTCTCTTCTTTTTACCTAATTATTCTGATATCGCTATTTTATCATTTTATCCATCATTATTTTGAATGGATAGTTTATCACAAAGTAAAATAGACTAAATGAATGTGAATGCTAATCATCTCTCATTAGTGACATTAGCAGACTTGAAAGAACTTTGTACAGAGAAGATTAACATAAGACATGTGTTATGATAAGAGTATTTCATGTATGCCAGACGGCTTGGCCTGCCTGACAGATTAGACAAGGTGTGAACATCCATCAGGAATGGTAATGTTCATGCTAATTTTGAAACAAATTCTAATTCCTAAAATAATGGTCCTACAATAAGAACAAAAGTCTTTGCTGAGTTAGAACCCTTCTTATTTTACTTACTTTGTCCATTAATGGATTTTTTGGTCATATAAAACCTTTTGGTTATCTTTTAAGCAGCACTTATGTTCTTATGTAATTTCTGGCAAGAGAACACCCATGAATTTCTAACAATTCTTCATTTTTTTCTCCTTTCAGAGCTGTTGTTCTGTAATTAATCTCATTGCAGTGATATGAAAATTGTCCATTAAAGTGTTCAGTCAAAACAACATTCAGCAAGAGGGAGGGAAAGGAGTTATTTGCTCTGTCTGTTAATTGGTTCTTTCACCTAGCTGTAGTTTATGATAATTAACTTGATACTCACTGAAAGTGAAATTAATCCACCTGGGTCAAAAGCAGCTATTAATTTTTAATCAAAACAAAATGCTCAACAGCTTTGTAGCTTGAATGTGAATAAATATAGCAAAATTAGGAAGTGCTCAACGATTGAGTGTTTTATGTTTATCTGTTTTAGATTTTAGCACCTGATTGAAGGGTACTTTTGGGCACTTTCTAATACTGGAGTACTATTTTGCCTATCTAAGCCTCTATTTCACAATGAAAGTTTAATAATGGTAGCACTATAGGTGGCTTTCACTTTAGCAGGCCAGTCCCAAGCAGGAGAGGTTGTAAAGCTAGTTCACGGTCTTATATCAATGTGCTATGATAGTAATGTTCTTGTAGAGATCATGAGTAGGGTAACATTACTATTTATATAGAGAGAGTGTAATTTTGATCATTGCTCAGGTCTCAACTACTGGATTTAATCTTTAAGACCAAGACCAATAACATGTTGTAGCATAGCTAAAATATTATTATTTATAATTATTATGCCTGCTTCACTATCCCCATTGGTGCTTACAATCTAAATTCTCAATAAGTATGTCTCCAGAGTATGGGGGGAAACCGGGGTACCATGAGGAAAGCCATGCAAACAAGGGAAGAGCATACAAACTTCTTGTATATGTTGCCCTTGGTGGGATTTGAACCCTGGAGGACCCCAGAACTGCAAAGCAACAGTGTCAACCACTGAGCCACCTTGCAGCATCCTATATACTCATACTGACTTTATTAAAAAAATCACCAACAAAAATGTAATTTAAATTTCCCTAGTAATATTTTAGTCACTACATCACTAAATCACTGCCTTTACAGTTCTGTCCCAACAGACAAAAAGTGTTTCTTCACAAGTGTTTGTGGACAAAGCTGTGAAGGTTGCAGCCGATCAGTGACCACTGATTGACTCCAGCAGTCACGTGACATTGGTTGTCACAGAAATGATATAGGAGGGTTTTTTTTAACCCCTTTCTGCCATCAGATGTACTATTCCGTCCATGTGGGGTGGGCTTTACTTCCCAAGGACGGAATAGTACGTCATAGGCGATCGGCCGCGCTCACGGGGGGAGCGCGGCCGATCGCGGCCGGGTGTCAGCTGCTTATCGCAGCTGACACCCGGCACTATGTGCCAGGAGCGGTCACGGACCGCCCCCGGCACATTAACCCCGGCACACCACGATCAAACATGATCGCGATGTGCCGGCGGTGCAGGGGAGCATCGCGCAGGTAGGGGGCTCCCTGCGGTCTTTCCTGAGCCCCCCGCAGCAACGCGATGTGATCGCGTTGCTCAGGGGGTCTCCGTACCTCCCTCCTGCAGCAAGTCCCATATCCAAGATGGCCGCGGATCCGGGTCCTGCAGGGAGGGAGGTGGCTTGCCAAGTGCCTGCTCAGAGCAGGCAATTGGTAACGCTGCAGCGCTGTTTGACAGATCGGTGATCTGTCAGAGTGCTGTGCAAACTGGCAGATCACCGATCTGTATTGTCCCCCCCTGGGACAAAGTAAAAAAGTAAAAAAAATTTTTTACAAGTGTGTAAAAAAAAAATAAAAAAACCAAAACAATAAAAGTGCACATATTTAGTATCGCTGTGTCCGCAACAACCCGACCTATAAAACTGGCCCACTAGTTAACCCCTTCAGTAAACACCCTAAGAAAAAAAAAAAAAACGAGGCAAAAAACAACGCTTTATTATCATACCGCCGAACAAAAAGTGGAACAACACGCGATCAAAAAGACAGATATAAATAACCATGGTACTGCTGAAAGCGTCATCTTGTCCTGCAAAAAACGAGCCACCACACAGCAACATCAGCAAAAAAATAAAAAAGTTATAGTCCTCAGAATAAAGCGATGCAAAAATAATTATTTTTTCTATAAAATAGTTTTTATCATATAAAAGTGCCAAAACATAAAAAAATGATATAAATGAGGTGTCGCTGTAATCGTACTGACCCGAAGAATAAAACTGCTTTATCAATTTTACCAAACGCGGAACGGTATAAACGCCTCCCCCAAAAGAAATTCATGAATAGCTGGTTTTTGCTAATTCTGCCTCACAAAAATCGGAATAAAAAGCGATCAAAAAATGTCACGTGCCCGAAAGTGTTACCAATAAAAACGTCAACTCGTCCCGCAAAAAACAAGACCTCACATGACTCTATGGACTCAAATATGGAAAAATTATAGCTCTCAAAATGTGGTAACGCAAAAAATATTTTTTGCAATAAAAAGCGTCTTTCAGTGAGTGACGGCTGCCAATCATAAAAATCCGCTAAAAAACCCGCTATAAAAGTAAATCAAACCCCCCTTCATTACCCCCTTAGTTAGGGAAAAATAAAAAAAATTTAAAAAATGTATTTATTTCCATTTTCCCATTAGGGTTAGGGCTAGGGCTAGGGTTAGGGTTAGGGCTAGGGTTAGGGTTAGGACTAGGGCTAGGGTTAGGGCTAGGGTTAGGGTTAGGGTTAGGGTTAGGGTTAGGGCTAGGGTTAGGGTTAGGACTAGGGCTAGGGTTAGGGCTAGGGTTAGGGTTAGGGTTAGGGCTAGGGTTAGGGTTATGATCAGGGCTAGGGTTAGGGCTAGGGTTAAGGCTACAGTTAGGGTAAAGGCTACAGTTAGGGTTAAGGCTACAGTTAGGGTTAAGGCTACAGTTAGGGTTAAGGCTACAGTTAGGGTTGGGGCTAAAGTTAGGGTTAGGGTTTGGATTACATTTGCGGTTGGGAATAGGGTTGGGATTAGGGTTAGGGGTGTGTCTGGGTTAGAGGTGTGGTTAGGGTTATCGTTGGAATTAGGGTTAGGGGTGTGTTTGGGTTAGGGTTTCAGTTATAATTGGGGGGTTTCCACTGTTTAGACCCATCAGGGGCTCTCCAAACGCGACATGGCGTCCGATCTCAATTCCAGCCAATTCTGCTTTGAAAAAGTAAAACAGTGCTCCTTCCCTTCCGAGCTCTCCCATGTGCCCAAACAGGAGTTTACCCCAACATATGGGGTATCAGCGTACTCAGGACAAATTGGACAACAACTTTTGGGGTCCAATTTCTCCTGTTACCCTTGGGAAAATACAAAACTGGCGGCTAAAAAATAAGTTTTGTGGGAAAAAAAAGATTTTTTAATTTTCACGGCTCTGCGTTATAAACTGTAGTGAAACACTTGGGGGCTGAAAGTTCTCACAACACATCTAGATAAGTTTGTGGGGGGGTCTAGTTTCCAATATGGGGTCACTTGTGGGGGGTTTCTACTGTTTAGGTACATTAGGGGCTCTGCAAATGCAATGTGACGCCTGCAGACCATTCCATCTAAGTCTGCATTCCAAATGGCGCTCCTTCCCTTCCGAGCCCTCCCATGCGCCCAAACGGTGGTTCCCCCCCACATATGGGGCATCAGCGCACTCAGGACAAATTGGACAACAAATTTTGGGGTCCAATTTCTCCTGTTACCCTCGAGAAAATCCAAAACTGGGGGCTAAAAAATAATTTTGGTATTTTTTTATTTTATTTTCACGGCTCTGCGTTAGAAACTGTAGTGAAACACTTGGGGGCTCAAAGTTCTCACAACACATCTAGATAAGTTCCTTGGGGGGTCTAGTTTCCAATATGGAAAACCCTCAGGAAAATACAAAACTGGGGGCTAAAAAATAATATTTGTGGGAAAAAATTTTTGTTTTATTTTTACGGCTCTGCATTATAAACTTCTGTGAAGCTCTTGGTGGGTCAAAGTGCTCACCACACATCTAAATAGGTTCCTTAGGGGGTCTACTTTCCAAAATGGTGTCACTTGTGTGGGGTTTCAATATTTAGGCACATCAGTGGCTCTCCAAACGCAACATGGCGTCTCATCTCAATTCTTGTGAATTTTGCATTGAAAAGTCAAACGGTGCTCCTTCCCTTCCAAGCTCTCCCATGCGCCCAAACAGTGGTTTACCCCCACATATGGGGTATCAGCATACTCAGGACAAATTGTACAACAACTGTTTGGTTACAATTTCTTCTCTTACCATTGGGAAAATAAAAAATTGGGGGCGAAAAGATCATTTTTTTTCACAAAAATTATTTTTTATTTTTACGGTTCTGCATTATAAACTTCTGTGAAGCACTTGGTGGGTCAAAGTGCTCACCACACCTCTAGATAAGTTCCTTAGGGGGTCTACTTTCCAAAATGGTGTCACTTGTGGGGGGTTTCAATGTTTAGGCACATCAGTGGCTCTCCAAACGCAACATGGCGTCCCATCTCAATTCCAGTCAATTTTGCATTAAAAAGTCAAATGGCGCTCCTTCGCTTCCAAGCTCTGTCATGCGCCCAAACCGTAGTTTACCTCCACTTATGGGGTATCGGCGTACTCAGGACAAATTGTAAAACAAGGTTTGGGGTCCATTTTCTCCTGTAACTCTTGGCAAAATAAAACAAATTGGAGCTGAAGTAAATTTTTTGTGAAAAAAAGTTAAATGTAAATTTTTACTTAAACATTCCAAAAATTCCTGTGAAACACCTGAAGGGTTAATAAACTTCTTGAATGTGGTTTTCAGAACCTTGAGGGGTGCAATTTTTAGTATGGTCTCACACTTGGGTATTTTCTATCATATAGACCCCTCAAAATGACTTCAAATGAGATGTGGTCCCTAAAATAAAATGGTGTTGTAAAAATGAGAAATTGGTGGTCAACTTTTAACCCTTATAACTCCCTAACAAAAAAAAATTTTGGTTCCAAAATTGTGCTGATGTAAAGTAGACATGTGGGAAATGTTAAATATTAAGTATTTTGTGTGACATATCTCTGTGATTTAATTGCATAAAAATTCAAATTTGGAAAATTGCGAAATTTTCAAAATTTTCGCCATGTTTCCATTTTTTTCACAAATAAACGCAGGTAATATCAAAGAAATTTTACCACTATCATGAAGTACAATATGTCACGAGAAAACAATGTCAGAATCACCGGGATCCGTTGAAGCGTTCCAGAGTTATAACCTCATAAAGGGACAGTGGTCAGAATTGTAAAAATTGGCCCGGTCCATAACGTGCAAACCACCCTTGAGGGTAAAGGGGTTAATATTGCATCCTAGACTATTAAATAGGGTGTGGACAAACCTTAAATAATAGTGGTGATAATAATAGTTAACTACTAGAATACTAAGGCATCCACTGGTTGCTGGTAGCTTATGCTGTGATTCATATCCTTATTGCTTATAGTCTAGTTTTCCTTTATACATGAATTAGATCAACAGAAAAAAACATTTTGTCAATGCTTGAGGTTGAGGGCAACTTTTTAAATAATATTTCTTACCAAGCAAAATTTAAGACAAGCGAAAGAGAAGTTGAGCAAAAAATATCCATCTAGTACTGTACATATTGTTTACAAATGCACAATGTTGTGGATTTAGGAATCATGGAGATGTCAATCATGTGTAAGTGCCCAGTCAAGTGAACAAAAAAGGAAATCACACTGAAAAAAAAACAAAGATAAAGGTTAGATAACAGCTGAATGATGTGGTGCAGCTTCCTAAAGGCCCCTTCACATTTAGCGATGCTGCAGCGATACCGACAACGATCCGAATCGCTGCAGCGTCGCTGTTTGGTCGCTGGAGAGCTGTCACACAGACCGCTCTCCAGCGACCAACGATGCCAGTAACCAGGGTAAACATCGGGTAACTAAGCGCAGGGCCGCGCTTAGTAACCCGATGTTTACCCTGGTTACCATCCTAAAAGTAAAAAAAACAAACAGTACATACTTACCTACAGCCGTCTGTCCTCCAGCGCTGCGCTCTGCTTCTCTGCTCTCCTCCTGTACTGTCTGGGAGCCGGAAAGCAGAGCGGTGACGTCACCGCTCTGCTTTCCGGCTCACAGCCAGTACAGGAGGAGTGCAGAGCACAGCGCTGGAGGACAGACGGCTGTAGGTAAGTATGTACTGTTTGTTTTTATTTACTTTTAGCATGGTAACCAGGGTAAACATCGGGTTACTAAGCGCGGCCCTGCGCTTAGTTACCCGATGTTTACCCTGGTTACCAGTGAAGACATCGCTGGATCGGTGTCACACACGCCGATCCAGCGATGTCTCCAGGGAGTCCAGCGACGAAATAAAGTTCTGGACTTTATTCAGCGACCAACGATCTCCCAGCAGGGGCCTGATCGTTGGTCGCTGTCACACATAACGATTTCATTAACGATATCGTTGCTACGTCACAAATAGCAACGATATCGTTAACAATATCGTTATGTGTGAAGGTACCTTTAGATATTATTCTGTAGTGATGAGAGCCTTATTATTCACATTTACGTAGATTGCATTTGCAAATACAAAGGATCCTATAATGTAATCAGGGGTAATAAGGTTTTGTAAGGGGAAAGCAAAGAAAGGTAATGTAGGTGTGTACCTAGGTTGTTTTTGTTTTTCATTGCTAGGGCTACATTTTTAACCACTACTAGTTTGCTTCATCATAATGTTCATAAGTGACTATATGTTATATATTCAAGTGATAGCGTGAGAGTATTAAATAATACACTGCCATTGGCTTCTTGTAGTTACCTGGTGATGACTCTCCTCTCAATCTTTCTAAAAGACTTTCAGTAACAATTTCCCAGCTCAGGGTGGCAAATATTTCTGTTAGGCTCCATATCTCAATTTGTGTTTTTACTGAATGTAGGCAAATACTCCAAAACAGACAAAGTAGTGATGGTGTAATATGCTGAAGTTAGGATTTGGTTAGGAAATTTGGTGCTCTTTGATACAAATTGAAAGTGTCTTATTATGCTTGCAAATTGCCTCTTCTGAGAAAAAGAGGACTTAAACTCTATAGCGCCACCTGTTGGAAGTAGCGATCCTACAAGTCACAATCAACCCTTTAAACAAGTCGTGCAATATGACTTAGGATAAAAGCCAAATATCAGATATCAAATTGGCAGCTGCCATTTTGGTGGATTCAAACAAATCAAACGGCAAAATGTTGTATTCTAGGAATCTAGATTTTTGGCAAAATTCGAGAAGAATTCGATATGACTCAAAGTGATTCACTCATGTCTGCTCACTATTACTTCAATTCTGGATTATCATGTACATTATACAGGACTTTTCTTTACTGAAGTAATCTGCATCATTATAATAAAATGGCAATATAAGTAATGGCACTGCTACTACTCATGTGGGGATCATACGTCAAGTCTTTACATTCATACTTGCATTCTTCACTTTTTTCCATCATATACAGGTGCTTCTCAAAAAAATTTGAATATCATCAAAAAGATAATTTATTTCAGTTCTTCAATACAAAATTGAAATTCATATACTATATAGAGCCATTTTGAACAGAGTGATCCATTTCAAGTGTTTATTTCTGTTAATGTTGATGTTTATGGCTTACAGCCAATGAAAACCCCAAAGTCATTATCTCAATAAATTAGAATAATTAACGAAAAACACCTGCAAAGGCTTCCTAGGCATTTAAAAAGGTCCCTAAGTCTGTTTCACTAGGCCCCACAATCATGGGGAAGACTGCTGACTTGACTCATGTCCAGAAGGCAGTCATTGACACACTTCACAAGGAGGGTAATCCACAAAAGGTCATTGCTAAAGAATCTGGCTGTTCACAGAGTGCTCTATCCAAGCATATTATTGGAAAGTTGAGTGGGAGGAAAAAGTGTGGCAGAAAAAGGTGCACAACAACAGGGATAGCCGCAGGCTTGGAAGGATTGTTAAGAAAAGGCCATTCAAAAATGTGGGAGAAATTCACAAGGAGTGGACTGCTGCTGGAATCATTGCTTCAAGAGCCACCACAAACAGATGTATCCAAGACATGGACTAAAAGTGTTGCATTCCTTATTATGAGCAACTCTTGACCAAATAGACAACGCCAGAAGTGTCTTACCTGGGCAAGGAGAAAAAGAACTGGATTGTTGCTCAGTGGCCAAAAGTGTTGTTTTCAGATGAAAGTATATTGCATTGCATTTACATTTTTCATTTGAAAATCAAGGCCCCAGAGTCTAGAGGAAGAGTGGAGAGGCACACAATGCAAGCTGCTTGAGGTCTATTGTGAAGTTTCCACAATCAGTGCTGGTGTAGGTCCACTGTGTTTTATCAAGACCAAAGTTAGTGCAGCTGTCTACCAGGAAAGTTTAGAGCACTACATGCTTCCCTCTGCCGACAAGCTTTTTGGAGAAGGAAATGTAATTCTCCAGCAGGACTTGGCACCTGTCCACACTGCCAAAAGTCCAATACCTGGTTTAAAAAGAACAGTATCACAGTGCTTGATTGGCCAGCAAACTCACCTGACCTTAACCCCATAGAGAATCTGTGGGGTATTGTCAGGAGGAAGATGACAGACATCAGACTCAACAATGTAGACAAGCTAAAGGCTGCTATCAAAGCAACCTGCAATTCCAAGACACTTCAGCACTGCCACAGGCTGATCACATCCATGCCACGCCACAGCTGATGCAAAAGGAGCCCCGACCAAGTATTGAGTGCATTTACGGAGCATACATTTCAGTAGGCTAACATTTCGGATTTTAAAATCATTTTTCAAGCTAGTCTTATAAAGTATTCTGATTTACTGAGATAATGTATTTTGGGTTTTCATTGGCTGTAATCCATAATCATCAATATTAACAGAAATTAACACTTGAAATAGATCACTCTGTTTGTAATGACTCTATGTAATATAGGAGTTTCAGTTTTTTTATTGGAGAACTGAAATGAATTAACTTTTTGATGACATCCTAATTGTGTGAGAAGCACCTGTATGTACCTTTCACTCCTGTATTGATTCTCTGCGACGGTTATCAAAGTTCTGGGTACAAAACATCAACTTTGAGTCTTTGGACTTACTGTCAAGACTTGATGTCAGCAATGGCATAGCGCATTAGTAAGTTAGTTTTCTATGTACTACCTGTCCAACACACAACACATAAAAAGAGAACCTGGTGTACTTGTTGGGAGGAATACATTTGCTGCAAGTCACAAGAAAGTTACAACAGGAGCAGACCAGGGCTGAAACCTTCTAAGACATAAATTTGTAAGCAGTTTGTGCCTACAATGCACAATGGAAAAAAAGTAAAAAAAAATACAAACTGCTGAGAAAGAAGCCTGCAGAGATGAAAATGTTTCTTTCCAATCATTTTATTCTATTTGCTTAGCATAACATTGAAAAACAAAGTTTATACTCATTTAGCAGTTTAGGATGTTAATGAATTCGCCATCAAGGTAAACGTTGCCAAGATTAACACCATGATCAAATGTTGTACTCCTATAGTGGATCTATCACATACAGTGACAGAGCTCATGCATCTTAAGGGTACAGTCACACAGTGGCATTTTGATCGCTACGACGGCACGATCCGTGACGCTCCAGCATCGTAACAATATCGCTCCAGCGTCGTAGACAGCTGTCACACTTTGCAATGTACGACGCTGGAGCGATAATTTCATGACGTATGTGCGATGTAGAAGCCGTTGGTTACTATGCGCACATCGTATACAATATCGTGCACGCCTTTGTTACACCATGCGATCATGCCGCCACAGCGGGACACTAGACGACGAAAGAAAGTTTCAAACGATCTGCTACGACGTACGATTCTCAGCGGGGTCCCTGATCGCAGGAGTGTGTCAGACACAGCGAGATCGCTGGAACGTCACGGATATATCGCTGGAACGTCACAAATCGTGCCGTCGTAGCGATCAAAATGCCACTGTGTGACGGTACCCTAAAATACAAGTACAATAAACAATTCTGCAAGAAACTTCATTGTACAGGGGATCAAAACACTGTTCTATTTCTAATGATGCACAATTTTCTCTCTCTGCAGCTTTATAATGCGCAGTTATTATTAAAAAAAATACAGTTGGATGATAATGTTTTCTGTTTTCATTATTCTGAATAAACTAACTTTAATAAGTACAGCAGTATTCTGCTGCAGCAGGTTGCTATTTTGGGTAACTGAAAATAATAACACTAAGAAATCTATCTGAGCAACTCTATTGGTGTACTAGGAGCTTTCCAATACAGAATGCGCTGAACTCTCATTACTAAATGTGAAAACATTAATTCATGGACATACTGGAAAACAAAATACATCTCACCATCCTCAGAAATAAATTGGGCTGCCCATGATGAGTTTTCATGTGGTGGTCTCTAAAATTTTGGAAGAGCTGTATATATATGTAGATATGTTTGCCCACTGACAAAGACATGAACAGTCTTTAATTTTAAGGGTAGGTTAATTTTAACTTTGAGAGATAGAATATCAAAAATAAAATCCAGAAAATCACATTGTATAAATTATATAAATTTATTTGCATTTTGCAGAGAGAAATAAGTATTTGATCCCTTGCCAACCATTAAGAGCTCTGGCTCCTGCAGACCAGTTAGACGCTCCTAATCAACTCTTTACCTGCATTAAAGACAGCTGTCTTACATAGTCAACTTTATAAAAGACTCATGTCCACAGACTCAATTAATCAGTCAGACTCTATCCTCTACAACATGGGCAACACCAAAGAGCTTTGTAAAGATGTTAGGGACAAGATCATAGACTTGCACTAAGCTGGAATGGGCTACAAAACCATAAACAAGATGTGGGGTGAGAAGGAGACAACTGTTGGTGCAATAGTAAGAAAATGGAAGAAATACATAATGACTGTCAATCGACATCAATCTGGGGCCCCATGCAAAATCTCGTAGGGTATCCTTGATCATGAGGAAGGTGAGAGATCAGCCTAATACTATATGGGGGAACTTGTTCATGATCTCAAAGCAGCTGGGACCACAGTCACCAAGAAAACCATTGGTAACACATTTCGCTGTAAAGGTTTGCAAATAGTCACTTCAGAGAGGAAGAGGACTAGAACTCTAGTGCCAACTACTGGAAGTAACAATCCAAAAACTCAATGTCAACCCTTTAATGAGTCTTGTCCCTTGACTTAGAATAAAAGCCAAACCAGAATCTCAATTTGCAGACACTGTATTTCATGGTACTGCCCCTCATCAGTGCAAAGTGTGAGATTAGGTTTGGCTGTGTGAGAGGCATCTGACCGTTATCCAAGTAGTATAATTTCTCCTTGCGGAGAGTGACATGTTAAGCATGCCGAGATGACGAGACTTAAAGCTGCAATGGTTCTCTGGGAAATATGCAGATAGTCTCTTCAGAGACGAAAAGGACTAGAACTCTACTACCACCTATTGGAAGAAGCAATCCTAAAAGTCAATGTCAAGATCTCACACTTTGCACTGACGAGGGGCAGTACCCTGAAACACAGTGTCTGCAAATTGAGATTCTGGCTTAGCTTTTATCCAAAGTTATGTGACAAGGCTCGTTAAAGGGTCAACATTGACTTTTAAGATTGCTACTTCCAATAGGTGGTACTATAGTTCTAGTCCTCATCCTCTCTGAAGAGACTGTTTGAATATTTCCCAAAGGAGTATTGTGGCTTTAAGTCTCCTCATCTCGGCATGCTTAGCATGTCACACTCTACAAGGAGAAATGTTACTACTTGGATCGCCGTAAAAGTTTAAAGTCCTGCAGTGCTCGCAAGGTCCCCCTGCTCAAGAAGGCACATGTGCAGGCCTGTTTGAAGTTTGCCAATAAACACCTGGATGATTCTGTGAGTGATTGGGAGAAGGTGCTGTGGTCAGATGAGACAAAAATTGAGTTCTCTGGCATTAACTCAACTCAACGTGTTTGGAGGAAGAGAAATGCTGCCTATGACCGAAAGAACATTTTGGGAGTGTTTCTCTGCTAAGGGCACAGGACTACTTCACTGCATCAATGGGAGAATGGATGGAGCCATGTACCATAAAATCCTGAGTGACAACTTCCTTCCCTCTGCCAGGACATTAAAAATGGGTCATGGCTGGGTCTTCCAGCAAGACAATGACCCAAAACATACAGCCAAGGCAACCTATCCTTAAAATTGTAGACTGTTCATGTCTTTGTTAGTGGGCAAACTTACAAAATCAGCAAGGGATCAAATACTTATTTCCCCACTGTATATATATATATCTACTATATAATTGTCTAAGGGTCACTTCCGTCTTTCTGTCTGTCCTTCTGTCTGTCATGGATATTCATTGGTCGCGGCCTCTATCTGTCATGGAAATCCACGTCGCTGATTGGTAGCGGCAAAGCAGCCACGACCAATCAGCGACGGGCACAGTTCGGAAGAAAATGGCCGCTCCTTCCTCCCCGCAGTCACTGCCCGGCACCCGCATACTACACTCCGGTCAGCGGTCACACAGGGTTAATGGCAGCGTTGACCGCGGTGTAATGCACTAGGTTAACGCTGCTATAAACCCTGTGTGACCAACTTTTTACTATTCATGCTGCCTATGCAGCATGAATAGTAAAAATATCTAATGTTAAAAAAATTAAAAAAATAAAAAATAGTTACATACTCACCCTCGGTTGGCCCTTGGATCGAAGCGACCGGTTACCGATGCTCCTCGCGACGCCCCGGTGACCGCTCCATGCATTGCGGTCTCGCGAGATGATGACGTGCGGTCTCCCAAGACCGCACATCATCATCTCACGAGACCGCAATGTACTCTTCAGACCGGAGTGCGATAAGCATCGGTAACCATCCGCTTCGATACGGAAGGTGAGTAACTATTTTCTACTTTAATTCTTTTTTTTACAGGGATATGGTGGATACTACGTGACTGGCCAATATACTACGTGACTGGGCAGTATACTACGTGTCTGTGCTGTATACTACGTGCTTCTGTGCTGTATACTACGTGACTGGGCAATATACTATGTGACTGGGCAAAATCCGAAAAAAAAATGTACACAAGAACCAAAGATATAAAAATGTAAATTTTATTGAAAAGACAACAAAAAATACAAAGGTACAAAAAATACCAACATGTAGGCATTAAAAAGTGGGAAACCAAGATATGGCATAGGGACCCACCATGTTATCAAGAAGAGGTACTATACAGGAGCCAAATAAACCAAAATATTGCACATGATTACTCTCTAAATCCAGTGAAAACGTCTCTAAACATGAGACACTCATAGAAAAGGTACCAATATTAATGTGCAAATAATTACCTCTGGTGGGTGCCAACGCCTGCCCCTACGCACGTTTCGGCAAACAGCCTTCTTCTGGAGGTGGCATCATACCAGTAAGAGCAAGGTTATATAGTTTCCAACAACCAATCACAGATAACATAACGAATGAACAATAAACAATACAACCTAACAAACCCTCTCTATGGCTAAGAACCTGCCGGGACTTGATACTGCATTCATTAAGACACACTAGGGGAGGTGTGGAATAGCATCTGTGTGCACACCAATAATAGAGCTAGAATGCGTGTCATAATTAGGTATCCGCCCATCCATCATCACATACCATGGGAATGGGAAGTACCTTATAAGACTAATGGCCAATCGAACAGCAAGAGGTGTGTCCACAACCCAGATCATAACAAAATACGCCCCCATAAGCAAATAGTGTTTACCACGCTATGGAGAAATAACAAAGGCAGGGAGAATACATAAAGTAGTGCTGCAGATATTAACGGCGCACACCGCCCCGTCCGATGAGGAGAGAAACAACGAGAAGCGCGTCAGTGTCGGCGATCCGGTCACGAACCGGACCCCGCCTACCATGGCAGGCGTCAGGTCACATGACCGGAGCGCCGAGTAAAAAGACACGCCCCGCGATGCTCCCATACCGCAACGGCAACGACGCGTGCGCACATCTGCGCGCTGTGAACAACGCTAAAAAGGTATATGTGACTGGGCAGTATACTATGTGGCTGGGCAATATATTATGTGACTGTGCTATATACTACGTGGCTGTTCTGTATACTACGTGGCTCTGTGCTGTATACTACATGACTGTTCAATATACTATGTGGCTGGGCAGTATACCACGTGACTACGTGGCTCTGTGCTGTACACTACGTGGCTCTGTGCTGTATACTACGTGACTGGGCAATATACTATGTGGCTGGGCAATATACTATGTTGCTGGGCAATATACTATGTGGCTGGGCAATACACTGCGTGGCTGGGCAATATATTATGTGGCTGGGCAATATACTATGTGGCTGGGCAATATACTACGGCACTGGGCAATATACTACGTGGCTGAGCAATATACTACGTGACTGTGCTGTATACTACGTGGCTCTGTGCTGTATGCTACGTTACTGGGCAATATACTATTTGGCTAGGCAATATACTAGGTGGCTGGGCACTATACTATGTGACTGGGCAATATACTATGTGGCTCTGTGCTATATACTACGTGGCTAGGCAATATACTACGTGGCTGGGCAATATACTACGTGGCTGGGCAATATACTACGTGGCTGGGCAATATACTACGTGGTTAGGCAATGTACTACGTGGACATGCATATTCTAGAATACCCGATGCGTTAGAATCGGGCCACCATCTAGTATATATATATATATCTACTATATAATTGTCTAAGGGTCACTTCCGTCTTTCTGTCTGTCCTTCTGTCTTTCATTCTGTAAAGGATATTCATTGGTCACGGCCTCTGTCTGCCATGGAATCCAAGTCGCTGATTGGTCGTGGCAAAATGCCACGACCAATCAGCAATGGCCACAGTCTGGTGGCAATATGGCCGCTCTTTCCTCCCCGCAGTCAGTGCCCGCTCCATACTCCCCTCCAGTCATCACCCTCACACAGGGTTAATGCCAGCGTTACCGGAGCACCAGTGTAAAGCACTCCGGTTAAGCAGCTATTATCCCTGTGTGACCAACTTTTTACTATTGATGCTGCGTATGCAGCATCACTAGTAAAACGATCTAATGTTAAAAATAATAATAATAAAAAAAAGGTTATTCTCACCCTCCGATGTGCGTGCTGTCCTCGGTAGTGCAAGCGGCAGGTTCCGGTTCCAAAGATGCTATGCGAGAAGGACCTTCCTTGACGTCATGGTCATGTGACCGTGACGTCATCACAGGTCCTGCGCTCATACCAACCCTGGGACCGGAAGCTGCCGCGTGCACCGCACACAGGCGACAGGACTACAAGGGGTCTTCGGAGGGTAAGTATATGTTTCTTTTTTATTTTTGAACCTGTTACATACATGGCTGGGCAATATACTACGTGACTGGATAGTATAATACGTGTCTGTGCTGTATACTACATGGCTCTGTGCTGTATACTACGTCGCTGTGCAATATACTACGTAGCTGGGCAATATACTATGTCACTGGGCAATATACTACGTAACTGGGCAATATACTACATGACTGGGCAATATACTACGTGACTGGGCAATATACTATGTGGCTGGGCAATATACTACGTCACTGGGCAATATACTACGTGGCTGGGCAATATACTACGTGGCTGGGCAATATACTATGTCACTGGGCAATAATATTTTATTTAGGTGTATCCATATACATAGCCCACCCTGTACATATACAGTTAGGTCCATATATATTTGGACAGAGACAACATTTTTCTAATTTTGGTTATAGACATTACCACAATGAATATTAAACAAAACAATTCAGATGCAGTTGAAGTTCAGACTTTCAGCTTTCATTTGAGGGTATCCACATTAAAATTGGATGAAGGGTTTAGGAGTTTCAGCTCTTTAACATGTGCCACCCTGTTTTTAAAGGGACCAAAATTAATTGGACAATTGACTCCAAGGCTATTTCATGGACAGATGTGGGCAATCCCTTCCTTATGTCATTTTCAGTTAAGCAGATAAAAGGCCTGGAGTTGATTTGAGGTGTGGTGCTTGCATTTTGTAAGGTTTTGCTGTGAAGTAAACATGCGGTCAAAGGAGCTCTCCATGCAGGTGAAACAAGCCATCCTTAAGCTGCGAAAACAGAAAAAACCCATCCGAGAAATTGCTACAATATTAAGAGTGGCAAAATCTACAGTTTGGTACATCCTGAGAAAGAAAGAAAGCACTGGTGAACTCATCAATGCAAAAAGACCTGGCCGCCCACGGAAGACAACAGTGGTGGATGATGGCAGAATAATCTCCATGGTGAAGAGAAACCCCTTCACAACAGCCAACCATGTGAACAACACTCTCCAGGAGGTCGGCGTATCAATATCCAAATCTACCATAAGGAGAAGACTGCATGAAAGTAAATACAGAGGGTTCACTGCACGGTGCAAGCCACTCATAAGCATCAAGAATAAAGGCTAGACTGGATTTTGCTAAAAAAACATCTAAAAAGCCAGCACGGTTCTGGAAGAACATTCTTTGGACAGATGAAACCAAGATCAACCTCTACCAGAATGATGGAAAGAGAAAAGTATGGCGAAGGCGTGGTACAGCTCATGATCCAAAGCATACCACATCATCTGTAAAACATGGCAGAGGCAGTGTGATGGCTTGGGCATGCATGGCTGCCAGTGGCACTGGGTCACTAGTGTTTATTGATGATGTGACACAGGACAGAAGCAGCCGAATGAATTCTGAGGTCTTCAGAGCCATACTGTGCTCAGATCCAGCCAAATGCAGCCAAACTGATTTGTCGTTGTTTCATACTACAGATGGACAATGACCCAAAACATAAAGCCAAAGCAACCCAGGAGTCTATTAAAGCAAAGAATTGGAATATTCTTGAATGGCCAAGTCAGTCACCTGATCTCAACCCAATTGAGCATTCATTTCACTTGTTAAAGACTAAACTTCAGACAGAAAGGCCCACAAACAAACAGCAACTGAAAACCACCGCAGTGAAGGCCTGGCAGAGAATCAAAAAGGAGGAAACACAGCGTCTGGTGATGTCAATGAGTTCAAGACTTCAGGCAGTCATTGCCAACAAAGGGTTTTCAACCAAGTACTAGAAATGAACATTATATTTAAAATTATTTAATCTGTCCAATTAGTTTTGGTGCTTTTAAAAACAGGGTGGCACATGTTAAGGAGCTGAAACTCCTAAACCCTTCATCCAATTTTAATGTGAATACCCTCAAATGAAAGCTGAAAGTCTGAACTTCAACTTCATCTGAATTGTTTTGTTTAAAATTCATTGTGGTAATGTCTATAACCAAAATTAGAAAAATGTTGTCTCTGTCCAAATATATATGGACCTAACTGTATATATATGTACAGGGTGGGCTATGTATATGGATACACCTAAATAAAATGGGAATGGTTGGTGATATCAACTTCTTGTTTGTGGCACATTAGTATATGGGAGGAGGAAAACTTTTCAAGATAGATGGTGTATACGTATATATATATATATATATATATATATATATATATATATATATATATATATATATATTTATATATACACTAGATGGTGGCCCGATTCTAACGCATCAGGTATTCTAGAATATGCATGTCCATGTAGTATATTGCACAGCCCACGTAGTATATTGCCCAACCACGTGGTATATTGCCCAGCCGTGTAGTATATTGCTCAGTCACGTAGTATATTGCCCAGTGACGTAGTATATTGCCCAGTGACATAGTATATTGCACAGCCACGTAGTATATATATATATATATATATATATATATGTGTGTGTGTGTGTGTGTGTGTGTGTGCGTGTGCGTGTGCGTGTGTGTATACCCAGGGACAATTAAAGGTATGTCAACTTGCAATTAACTTATTGGCTAACTGCAGGATTCTTTAGTTCAGCGCAAATGGACTTCTAATAAGAGACTGCCGGGAATATGAAGACCTGCATGGTAGATGAGCCGAAGCCTTTTCACATCTAGAAGGTCAGACCAATCAATCAGGGTCGTGGTGATATAATAAATCACAAACACACCAGGATTAATGGCATGACTGCATTAAGGAGGTGGTAAGGGACAAAAACATTAAATTTATCAAGCTAGAGAAGTATGGACATTGCATTTATTGTTCATAAGGATGCTAAGTGATTCAAAATTACAGCATATATTATGCATAGTGATACCATGTTACTTCCCCTGTCAAGGAAAGAGTTCAATTGACTTAAATCTAACCCCCAGTCCTGGGATAATATGAAAGGACATATGCTGAAACTATTAACAGAGAGTCATTGTCAAGGTTCACCTGTTTGGAAGGTAGAATATTTTTGTAAGCAGAAGTATAGCTTACAGAAAAGACCCAGTAGAAACAAATTGTCTTTATATGATTATCTTTCTATTTAAAAATAAAAATGGAAAAGATGTGACAATGAGTGACCCATTGTCATGACCTTGTGTCGTCCATAAGATTTTCAGCAATAAACTTAAACAATGAAAATAACTAATATCTTACACATTTATTAGACAAACTAAGGCTGCAGTTCATTAAACCAGGCATTGTACATGCCAATCTCCATAGAGGGTCATGGTGGAATTCGAGGCACATTATTCATTAAGAGGTGCAGGCCACTTCATGAATCAGGCGCATCTTACAAGTGATGTGCATCTCTATCACAGCATCTTTTACATTTCTTGAGTAAGGTATGCCTTACTCAACTGATCATGAATTAGATGGGCTGGCATTGCCGCACCCGCTGCCACCCCATCTTCATCCACTTTGGTGGAGCTGGCCAAAGCTGTTGTGAAAACTCCAAGTGTTGAAATATGTTTGCACAAAAATTTTAGGACTTTTTAAAGTGTTTTAGCCCAGAATTCTGGAGTAAACACTTTTATAAGCTGGTATGTAAGTGCTTATTTTTTTCTCATGACTGTGTAATAAAGGTGTTTGGCAGCAGTTGTCTCATGATAAACTCAGGAGCACTTGGCTGAGCCGAGCATTCCTGTGTATGATTGTGTGAGGAGAGAAAGCTGTCGGCAGAACAATTGCTCAGTCAACAGCTATTTCATCTGTATGGGGGTCTTTAGACTGTACAAAGGATTTTCTTAAAAAGTTATGAAAGATTTGCTTATGGCAAATGCAACTCATGTGATAGGGTTTTCCCTATGCACTATATACATATTCTACTTAGCAGGAATGTTTTCTGTGCAATCAATTTCACTATATTGTCTAATGACTAGAAGCATACATTGTCCCATTAATAAAATGTTTATGCATTTGATCACATAAGCCCCAATATGGAAAATAAGGCATACTTTAAATAGGCATTTGTCACATTAGGCAAAGGTCTACATAACAATATGCTAAGTACTAACAGATTTGCCAGACTCCTCTCTTTGTTCCCACTTTCCACTTTCTTCTAGAATATTTCTCTTGTATTATGATGTACTAAACCATCTAGACATCATATTGTCTGTTTCTCATTATCCCCTGAATAACACTGAACACTAAAGTCTCTAACATTTTCCATAGCATGTGTGAAATACTTAATATCGCCCTCCACCCCCAAAGCAGCCATAAGAATTACTCCTCTTATGCCTGCCAGTTTTACTAGACCAATATAACACTTTCAGAAGTTTTATGAGTTCCAGCATGTAACCAGAGAAGATGTCAGCCTGCTTTGAAGATACCATAATGGCCTGGCATGAAACATGCATAGTTAGCTATTTTTTTCAGTGTTTACGAGCAAAAGTTGCTCCTTCTGACCCGGTCATTAGTAACAAAATTATTCTGATTTAATCAAGACCCATTTAACTTATATGTCCCATGCCTATAATTAAAAATGATGAGTGAACTATAAAATATTGTAAGACATTAATATTGTTTGGGTAATCACCGCTGAACTATTAAACTAGTCTATGCTCTTAAGTGTTTTTCCTTTCCACAGTTTGTTTTTTTTAATATTTTCCAGTAGTCAAGTATTTGGCTACTCCAGCTGAGAAGAGTTGGAAGTTGTACAATGAGAGGATGAAAAAATATTTTAGGATTTACTGCAATCGTAACAAACATTTTCATTTTATTCTAATTTAACTTGATGTATACAGCAGTGGTGTGCACAGGCTACATGAAGGCACTCAGTGATACACATGAAGTAATCCACAGATGAACTTTCGTTCAGTTAGCTAACCCAACTCAGCTATACATATGAGACAGAACGAGCATTCATGTGTTTTCAACAGGGAGTAAAGTAAGCTGCTGTCAGCATCTGGCAGTATCTCATCTACCATGAAAATGAAAGCATCAGCCAGTAATATTCACATCAGTAGGGTTTTCTACTCATAATATGGTCAGCTGCTACCACCAAAATTTGGCTGATTTGGCTGACTTTGATCTAATGTATATGGGGGCCTTTAGATTCACTGTCTGTCCCTACACAGTATACGAGTCAACCATTAGACTAAAATAATTGACAGGGGACATAAATAACATTGATTTTGTCATGACAATGGCACCGATCAATGAGTAGGATATATTAGCCAACTAGTGAACAATAAGTTCTTGAAGTCAATGTTTTGGAAGCAAGAAAGATAGGCAGATGTAAACATCTAAATGATTTTGATAAGATTGTGACAGCTAGACAACTGAATTAGGGCATCTCCTATACCGCATGTCCGGTATAGTGCTTTAGGTATGCAGTGCTCAGAACTAATGATGAGCAAAAGGATTTGTGCGGTCATGGTCTAGAGTCCAGTCAGGCCCTCTGTGGAAGCCTGAATAGAGCAGCCTTCACGTCTACAGAGGGCATCTTCGACTTTTCATTCTGGGCACCATTAATGTTTACTAGGCTTTGATGTCATGCTGTCATGTGAGGTTTAGTCACTAGACCTAACATGATATCATGACAAGCATTGCACCTTTTCATCATGATATCGTGATGCCTAGTAAACATAAGAGGCAGTCAGGATTCCGAGACGATGATGTCGGCTGCAAAAATGACAACTGCCCCTGTCTGGCTGCCACGGAGGACTGGAATGGATGCCAAGCCAGAGCAGCATAAATGTTTTTCCTCAACTCTATTTAATAAGAACCTTCCAAAAGCGGTGCAAGCAAAGACTAAATGTAAAACAGAGATAGGGACATACTGTAGTCAGCCAAGACTCACTGATGCACATGGTGAGTGAAGGTTATCCCAACAGGTAGGATCACATAGAAGAGATACTGTAAAAAAATTGGCTGCAAAACTTAATTATGGATATCTTCTTCTAAAGTAAATACTTTGAGAGCTTTGAGCTGTTTTGGAGGCACCAAGTGGGTCTACAGCATATTACCAGGCAGTTTCATTGTTAAGGGAGGTCAATGAATTGTTCTGTAAGATGCCTTGTTATGGAGGTACTATATTTTATACTAAAAGCACCATGGGCACCATAAAAAATCTATGTATGATACAGGCACAGTACAACTTTGAGGACTTAAAAGCGTCTACACAAATTTGCTATTTTTAAAGTAATTTAGTATTTATGTTTCATTTAAGATGGACATATTTTGGGTTCTGTTTAATGAATATGCAGGAAAATAAAGCTATGCACTTTATTATGAAGGCAATACCTTCATAATAAAAAAGCTTATTTTGTGGCTCTTCCAACTAAATTGTTGCTTTGCTCAGTTTTTCCTGAGAACACATCAAATCTGTTTGGAAAACAGCTTTAATCACGTTTAAGTCTGATTTGAAGTAAGTTGTGGGGTTAATCCCTGTCCAAAAATCTGCTTTAACCATTTACTTTTTTATTTTTTCCATTTATTGTGGAAACTACAATGGGACAGTTAAGATGTGTTGGCTTTCAATGAGACACAGGTAACTACTTCCAACTTGAAATGAAAATAACCATTTTTATGCTTTCTTTCACAAATGTCAGGTTTTTTTTCTAGTGCTAAAGTAATTTTGCAATGATACAACAACTGGAGCATAATTATGTGATCTTTCTAACTTCAATGGTTTACCTTTTTGTTTTACAATATCATGTATTCAAGGATGTCTTGGAATAGAATTTCACTCATATTCTGACTTTGTATGGTTTATTTCTTTTATTTTAAGTTTCCTGTAAAGCTTTCCAAAACAGCCATACTCATATAAAGGATCAAGGACATCAGCCATTTCAAGCACTTCTTGGGTTACCATCCAATAATTTGTTCCAAGATTGAGCGCTAAATTCTTAACCCCACTCCAGTCTGCTCCGCTCCTCAGCTGCATTGTGTTGCATACAACCAAGATTTTTCAAGCCTCTTAACCCAAATTATCATCTGAATGCAACGATCTTCTTCCCTTTCAAAATTCACTGACGTCATTAATATGTTTTCCATCACATGTACATATCAATATAGTTGAACACTTATAATGTAAAACAGTATTGTTTTTGTAGGCAGTATATCATTTTAAAAAAGAAAGTCGAGTTCACCAGAAAAATCTATTTCATTAGTGCCACTATATAAAATCTGCAAGTGCAAAACGCTTATAGTACATAATTTGGTTTGTTTTCCGGCTGGAAGAATCAGCTTTAAGTATTACTCAAATTTCTGTTTTGAAATTCTTGAGTTTAATGTGGCATTAATATTACAATGCTTTGCTAAACATTTTGCAAGGATTTGGTAACTAATGTTATAGAACCTCAATCCTCAATCTGAGGGTTTTCAACCCATTCGATAATGTCAGCTAACCCCACAGATATTGATGCTTTGGGGCAACAATCTAATGTTCATGGGAACACAGGCCAACTGATTATGAGGGAAGATGTTGAAGGGGTATGTCCAATTTTGTATTGCTGATCACATTGTCTCACAGAGATATGCACAGCCAGATGATGCTGGTGATGACTTTATTATAGAGAACACAGGAACTCTCAGATGAATGAGTTCAGCTGACAGTTACCTAATGTGTATGACTAGCTTAAGCATGCTATGTAATGTCTAATTATATAAGGTCATTATATGTCTTGTAATTTTACATAAAATGAAATCCAGTGGTTGGGGGACAATTTTCTAGAGCATAAAAAGACAATATGTATCCTTTGGTGTTTACCGTAATTGTTTAACTAACATTGTACGAGAGAATCTAGGTAACTATGCTGCAGCCAAGAATTTCTTGCCTATTTTGGCAAAAAGGGGCATCTTGCAAAATTGATAACTGAAGTTACCGTATTTTTCGGACCATAAGACGCACTTTTTCCCAAAAATTTTTTGGGGAAAATGGGGGTGCATCTTATGGTTGCAATATACTTACAAATTCTGTGGCGGTGTCAGCAGCGGTGGTCCCGATGCAGCTTCCCTTCCCATTCTAGTGCAGCTGTGGCGGTGTGGCGGGGATCTGTGGTGTGGTGGTGGCGGGCTGTGCTTTGGGGCAGTGGCAGGTGCTTTCTGTGCTCCGTGGGGGGCTCTGTCAGCATTTTGTCAAAGCCCGGAGGCCCCTGCACATCCGTTGCTGCCATGTTGCGGTGGCCTCCGGTAGCATGGCTTCCGGGAAGATGGTCGCCGGGCTGGGGGTGGTGCATGCTCAGATTCAGATCTCATCTCGAGATATCGGGAGATGAGATTTGAATCTGAGCATGTGCCGCCCCTGCCTGGCGGCCATGTTCTCAGAGGCCATTTTCCCGGAGGCCACCACAGCATGGCAGCAAAGGATGTGTGGGGACCTTCGGGCTTTGACAAAATGCCGGTGGAGCCCCCACAGAGCAAAGAGAGCAGCTGCCACTGCCCTGGAGCACAGCCCCCTGCCCCAAAGCACAGCCCCCCCTGCCCCAGCACAACCCCTGCCCATCATAGACCCCCTGCCCCAGCACAGAACCTCTGCCCCAGCACAGAGCCCAGTATAGAGCCCCATCACAGAACCATTGCCCCAGCACAGAGCAGCTGCCACTGCACCAGCTGGGGATGGGATTTCCCGCAGGCCACCACACCAGCCTGGACCACCGAATGACCCCTGTGACCACTCCTCCATCTGTACAGCCGATCCCTTCACTGGTAAGCTGAATTTGGACTGTAAGACAAACCCCCCATTTGACACATTATTTTTTTCCTATTTTCCTTCTGAAAATTTGTGGTGCGTCTTATGGTCCGGTGCGTCTTATAGTCCGAAAAATATGTTAACTCCATAGTTTGCTTTTCATAATATTTGTTGCTCATTGAAAGAGGAAATCCATCTAGAAGGTGAATTCTGACATCCCCCTGCCCCATTACAGGGCCCCTGCCCCAGCACAGAGCCCCAGCAGAGCCCCTGCCCCAGCACAGAACCCCTGCCCCAGCACAGAGCCCAGAACAGAGCCCCATCACAGAGCCCCTGCCCCAGCAAAGAGCCCCTGCCCCAGCACAGAGCAGCTGCCACTGCACCAGCTTGAGATGGGATTTCCCGCAGGCCATCGCACCAGCCTGGACCACCGAATGACCCCTGTGACCACTCCTCCATCTGTACCGCTGATCCCTTCACTGGTAAGTTGAATTTGGACTGTAAGATGAACCCCCCCATTTGACACATTATTTTTTTTTCCTATTTTCCTTCTGAAAATTTGGGGTGCGTCTTATGGTCCGGTGCGTCTTATAGTCCGAAAAATATGTTAACTCCATAGTTTGCTTTTCATAATATTTGTTGCTCATTGAAAGAGGAAATCCATCTAGAAGGTGAATTCTGACATCCCCCTGCCCCATTACAGGGCCCCTGCCCCAGCACAGAGCCCCAGCAGAGCCCCTGCCCCAGCACAGAACCCCTGCCCCAGCACAGAGCCCAGAACAGAGCCCCATCACAGAGCCCCTGCCCCAGCAAAGAGCCCCTGCCCCAGCACAGAGCAGCTGCCACTGCACCAGCTTGAGATGGGATTTCCCGCAGGCCATCGCACCAGCCTGGACCACCGAATGACCCCTGTGACCACTCCTCCATCTGTACCGCTGATCCCTTCACTGGTAAGTTGAATTTGGACTGTAAGATGAACCCCCCCATTTGACACATTATTTTTTTTTCCTATTTTCCTTCTGAAAATTTGGGGTGCATCTTATGGTCCAGTGCATCTTATAGTCCGAAAAATACGGTAACTTCATAGTTTGCTTTTAATAATATTTATTGCTCATTGAAAAAGGAAATCCATTTAGAAGGTGAATTCTGGCATACTGTAGTGTTGACACCCGCTTTGATCTTGCTGGCACTTGGAATGAGTCCGTGCGATCATCACAATGTACATGTATGGCGCTTTGTGGGAATGCACCTCCTGCAGCGCTGCATATGTAATGTTTGGAGGATGTCATGAAGTGGTTTATAAGCATTTCTCCAGTAGTGGACAGTGCATTTTGACATTGTTAGGGCTAGCGGAACGCACCGATTAATAGGTAGATAGCTACAAGATGCGTTCGCAGCCCGGGATCCACCGTGCAGAGATATCTGCTGCTAAGTAAATGCAGATGGACTCTGAGCTCACACATGGGTTAAGCTTCACCCCGTGTGAACTGATAGTGAACTCTGTTGCCTCACAGAATCGCGCTGTACACAAAACTAAAACCCTAACTAGGGTTGTGCTTGCTCTGGAACTCTTCTGTGCTAACCACACACATGAAGGAACCAGATGGTAAGCCAACGGCTAATTGCCCCCACTGACGCTAGCTGCCTCCCTGAGTGTACAGTCCCAATGCTACAGCTTCACACCACATAAGAACGGAGTGGTATAGTATCCACTGGCATAAGCCAAAACACATTTGATACTAGCGCATGGCCGTGCGGCCATGCGAGCCTTAAATAGTTGCAGCACGTACAGGGCCTTAAAAGAAGGACCAGTGGAGTTGCTGCAGTACCTGAGCATGTGACCCTAAATCTCCACTGAGAGATCTTGCCCTGGGCATGCTCAGTGTGTGCAAAGCAGGACTTAGTCCCAGAAAAGTCTGCTCGCCGCAGATCAGTGCATGGCACAATAGCAGAGCCTGGAGAGGCAGTAGTAACCCTTTGCACAGTATCAGTCTCAGTGAGACACTGGGAGCGATGTCTCCGCTGAGCAGGCTGCACTGCGGCCGATGCAGAATGGGAGACGGCAGCAGACACGGATCGAGATTCCCCCTGTGCAGCAGAGGAAACTCGACTCCTAACAGACATTCTGATTACATTGTTTTGTTTATTATAAATTTAGTGTAGCCAAATAAATAGTAAAAAAAAAATATTGTGACAATATATGCTTTCCGCCAACAGAAAAATGTTTCTGCACTCTATAAAACCTTTTCAATTTGCAAAGTAAAGTAGTTAGCCTGTCCAGTACAAATTTTTGATGAGCACTGCAGCTTGCCAAAGTCTAACATTGTGTAAAATACACACTCTTAGGAGTCAGCTCTGCTTGCCAGTTCAAGCAGTCATCACGTGATTAGAAGCACACTTGTCATACTTCTATTTCTAGATTTAAAAGGCTTTGTAGAGTTTTGAAGTGGATGACAATCTAGTCCTTATAGGATCACAAATATGCACAATTGTTTAAATCAGCAGTCTGAACCAACTCCTTATAGTGTACACTGTGTGCAGAATTATTAGGCAAGTTGTATTTTAGAGGATTATTTTTATTATTGATCAACAACTATGTTCTCAATCAACCAAAAAGACTCATAAATATCAAAGCTTAATATTTTTGGAAGTTGGAGTGTTTTTTTTTTTAACATTTGGCTATCTTAGGAGGATATCTGTTTGTGCAGGTAACTATTACTGTGCAGAATTATTAGGCAACTTAATAAAAACCAAATATATTCCCATCTCACTTGTTTATTTTCACCAGGTAAACCAATATAAAAGCACAAAATTTAGAAATAAACATTTCTGACATGCAAAAACAAAACCCCACACAAATTTGTGACCAATATAGCCACCTTTCTTTATGATGACGCTCAACAGCCTTCCATCCATAGATTCTGTCAGTTGCTTGATCTGTTTACGAACAACATTGCGTGCAGCAGCCTCCACAGCCTCCCAGACACTGTTCCGAGAGGTGGACTGTTTTCCCTTCCTGTAGATCTCACATTTTATGAGGGACCACATTTTCTCTATGGGGTTCAGATCAGGTGAACAAGGGGGCCATGTCACTATTTTTTCTTCTTGAGACCTTTTGTGGCCAGCCATGCTGTGGAGTAGTTGGAGGCATGTGATGGAGCATTGTCCTGCATGAAAATCATGTTTATCTTGAACGATACCGACTTCTTCCTGTACCACTGCTTGAAGTAGTTGTCTTCCAGAAACTGGCAGTAGGTCTGGGAGTTGAGCTTCACTTCATCTTCAACCCAAAAAGGTCCCACAAGTTCATGTTTGATTATACCAGCCCATACCAGTACCCAACCTCCACCTTGCTGGCGTCTGAGTCAGAGTGGAGTGCTCTGCCCTTTACTGATCCAGCCTCTGGCCCATCAAGAGTCAGGCCGGCGTTACACTCGGCGTAAGACAATACAGTCCGTATTTTACGGCTGTAATACGCAGAAATGTCCCCAAAATAGTGATCCGTATGTCATCCGTAGGCAGGGTGTGTCAGCGTATTTTGCGCATGTCATCCACCGTATGTAATCCGTATGGCATCCGTACTGCGAGATTTTCTCACAGGATTGCAAAACGGACATACAATGGATCCATGGGCTCAAATATTCGTTCAAACATATATACTGTCTATATACATATGTCAGTGAGACACATATATATATATTAATATTTCATACAGCGCTAGATAGGAGAAAAGCCGGAAATTCAATTGCCGGCTTTTCCTATCTCCTTCCAAAACCCAACATGATATGAGACATGGTTTACATACACTAAATCATCTCATATCCCTTCTTTTATTACATATTCCTCTTTAGTAATGTTAGAAGTGTATGTGTGTAAAATTTGGTGTCTCTAGCTATTAAATTAAAGGGTTAAATCGCGGACAAAATTGGTGTGGGCTCCCGCGCAATTTTCTCCGCCAGATTGGGAAAGCCAGTGACTGAGGGCAGCTATTAATAGCCTGGAGAGGGTCCATGGTTATTGCCCCCCCCCCTTGCTAAAAACATCTGCCCCCAGCCACCCCAGAAAAGGCACATCTGTAAGATGCACCTATTCTGGCACTTAGCCTCTCTTTTCCCACTCCCGTGTAGCGGTGGGATATGGGGTAATGAAGGGTTAATGCCACCTTGCTATTGTAAGGTGACATTAAGCCAGATTAATAATGGAGAGGCATCAATTATAACACCTATCCATTATTATTCCAATAGTATGAAATGGTTAATAAAACACAAACACATTATTACAAAGTATTTTAATGAAATAAAGACAGGGTGTTTTAATATTTTATTATACTCTTAATCCACCTGAAGACCCTTGTCACCTGAGACAAAGTTAAACAAAACAAACAACAATATGCCATACCTTCCATCGATCAGTCATGTCCCACGCTGTAAATCCATCTGAAAGGGTTAACTAATTTTACAAGCAGAAGCCTGCTAATGCAGCCGCCCCTGCCTGTAAAAACCCGCGGAATTAAGGGGAATGACCTGTAGTTACCTCAAGTCGCTGTGATGCGCCGTCTGCTGGATGAACTCATATGAACTCGAGCCTGGGAAAATATTCTGAAAAGTTCCCAGACTCGAGTTCATATGAGGACATCCAGCAGAGGGCGCATCACCGCGACTCGAGGTAACTACAGGTCATTCCCCTGCATTCCATTCATTCCCTGGGTTTTTACAGGCAGGAGCACAGCTGCATTAGCAGGCTTCTGCTTGTAAAATTAGAGTAGGACAACATCCTGCACACAGTGTATATGTTACACACTGTTGAGATTTGTTAAGTTGCATTCCTTATAGAAATGTTGCAATGATCTGGATAAACCCTTTGATGGGGACCTAAGATCACATGCTTCATCAATGTGATCTTATCCCATTATCTATGTGATGAAAAAAATAAAAATCAATGTATTTTTCCTTTCAGTAACAGATAGGTGTGGATAACCATAGTCTCGTTGACAGAGGAGTTGTGTAGATATATTCATGACAGCCTACAAATGTTAGTGATTTTCCCCTAAATTGTTACATTTCATAAAAATGGTGCAGATATTTTGCATTTAAAGCAAGTGATGTTCTTAATACAATGTTTGATATGTACATATGCTGAGTAAGTGTGCAAGCAGACAAACTTGAATTAAATAAAGACTGTGAATTAAAAATGGGTACCTCTTTGAATAATATTCACATTTATCTGAAAATCTTCTGAAATTTTGATCTTACTGTGAGAATACTTTGAAAGGTTTACAGTATGTTGAATAGTTTTCCAAGTCAATCTATTCCTAATGTTATTATCGCTTCATCCTGAGCAACTTTTGGGCTACTGTAATTTTCAAGCTTGAAATTTATTGCACTAGACTTTTATTACTTTGTTAAAGTCTAGAAAGTGTATTTTCAGCAGTTTCATGCATAGTGCAGTATTTAGTAATTAGTGTTGAAGCCACAAATCTAATCTGATAAGAGCATTAGGACTCTTTCAGGACATAATAAAATACAAACAAAGATAAAATCATGATTTAGGAAAATATTTCATTTGCTCATGTTCAGGACAAAGTCTATATTTTAATTAATTTCAGGTTAAGGTACCGTCACACTCAGCAATTTTCCAACGATCACGACCAGCAACACGACCTGGCCGTGATCGTTGGAAAGTCCTTGTGTGGTCGCTGGAGAGCTGTCACACAGACAGCTCTCCAGCAACCAACGATGCCGAAGTCCCCGGGTAACCAGGGTAAACATCGGGTTACTAAGCGCAGGGCTGCGCTTAGTAACCCAATGTTTACCCTGGTTACCATTGTAAATGTAAAAAAAAACCACATACTCACATTCCGGTGCCTGTCACGTCCCCGGCGTCCACGTCCCTGCACTCCTCCTGCATCCTGTGTAAGCGCCGGCTGTAAAGCAGAGTGGTGACGTCACCGCTGTGCTCTGCTTTACGGCCGGCCGGCGCTGACACAGGATGCAGGAGGAGTGCAGGCAAGGGGACGCCGGGGACGTGACAGGCACCGGAATGTGAGTATGTGTTTTTTTTTTTTTACATTTACAATGGTAACTAGGGTAAACATCGGGTTACTAAGCGCAGCCCTGCGCTTAGTAACCCGATATTTACCCTGGTTACTAGTGAACACATCGAAATAAAGTTCTGGCCTTCTAGCTCCGACCAGCGATGTCACAGCAGGATCCAGATCGCTGCTGCGTGTCAAACACAATGATATCGCTATCCAGGACGCTGCAACATCTCGGATCGCTATCATTATCGTTGTAATGTTGTTCAGTGTGAAGGTACCCTTAGAGTTTAAAAACTGAGCCAAACAGGATAAGTGCCAATTTTAAATAAACAATTTATTCATTTAAAGAACGTTAGTTGTTTGGCCAGTCCAGTGTTGTGAATTCTGTTGTCGGGCTCCCTCCTGTGGTCATGAATGGTACTTCGGCTGGTTCTGTCCATGGACTTCCTCTGGTGGGTGTTTCTGAGTTTCCTTCCACAGGTGACAAGGTTAATTCGTTAGCAGGCTGCTCTATTTAACTCCACTTAGATCTTTGCTCCATGCCACCTGTCAATGTTCCAGTATTGGTCTAGTTCACTCCTGGATCGTTCTTGTGACTTATCTTCCCAGCAGAAGCTAAGTTCCAGCTTGTATTTCTTTGGTTTGCTATTTTTCTGTCCAGCTTGCTATTTTTATTGTTGTCTTGCTTGCTGGAAGCTCTGGGACGCAGAGGGAGCGCCTCCGCACCGTGAGTCGGTGCGGAGGGTCTTTTTGCGCCCTCTGCGTGGTTTTTTTGTAGGTTTTTGTGCTGACCGCAAAGTAACCTTTCTTATCCTCGGTTTGTTTAGTAAGTCGGGCCTCACTTTGCTAAATCTATTTCATCTCTGTGTTTGTATTTTCATCTTTACTCACAGTCATTATTTGTGGGGGGCTGCCTTTTCCTTTGGGAAATTTCTCTGAGGCAAGGTAGGCTTTAGTTTTCTTTCTTCAGGGCTAGCTAGTTCCTTAGGCTGTGCCGAGTTGCATAGGGAGCGTTAGGCGCAATCCACGGCTTTTTCTAGTGTGTTTGATAGGATTAGGGAATGCGGTCAGCAGAGTTCCCACGTCCCAGAGCTCGTCCTTTATTATCAGTAACTATCAGGTCATTCCGTGTGCTCTTAACCACCAGGTCCATTATTGTCCTGACCACCAGGTCATAACAGTCCAGCCAAAATTGTCAACCTAAGTCTAAATTGTACGGTTAGGTTTAATATCTACTTCACCGGTAGTCTAGTAGATGTAATACTGTCCATTCTTATCCCCTCTATGAGCCAGAGTAGACAGTGGGTTTGTCCTCGGGATAAGTCATCAATATCAGATGGATGTGGTGATAACACCCAGCACAACCAGAAATCAATTACTAGCAGCTCTGGACGCAGCCGGATATGAACAGTGTGACAGAGTAGAACACCAATGCTCCATAACTTTGCTTAGGTTGTGCAGATCAGCAACATTTATTTGAATAAGAACTGTTCTGCAATAAGCAGTACCCAAAAGAGGTGGTATGGTGGTATTCCAGTTTGTCCAATTATGTACATCTTGCCCCTAGAAGCAGAATGCTAGAGTGCTTAGTGTTGGACTGCCACTAATCTGATATTCATTACCTAGCCTAAGGATAGGTTATCAAAATCAGTGTAGTCAAAAACACCTTTCACGAATAGTAGCTCTCAACCTTGAAGACTTTCAATATCCATGCATTACTTGGTTGGTCATTCATTTCAGATGACAGCGTCACTTTCATTCTGAAAAGAGGTTGAATGATCTTTGACTTATGAATAGATGCATGTAATTAGACCTATAGATGTTAGGAGTCGAGTTTCCTCTGCTGCACAGGGGGAATCTCGATCCGTGTCTGCTGCGGTCTCCCATTCAGCATCGGCCGCAGTGGGGTCTGCTCAGCGGAGACGTCGCTCCCAGCGTCTCGCTGAGGCTGATTCGGTGCATAAGGTCACTACTGCCTTTCCTATGGTACCCTGCACTGATCTGCGGCGAGCAGGCCTCTCTGGGACTAAGTCCTTATTTACACACACTGAGCATGCCCAGGGCAAGGTCTCCCATTGGAGGTCGAGGGTCACATGTTCGGTCACATGTTCAGGTACTGCAGCGCATCCCATTGGTCCTCCAGGAAGGTCCTGAAAGGGCAAAACTTTGGTAGCAGCTTCCTGTGCTGTAACTATATAAACTGCGCATGACCGCACGGCCATGCGCTAGTATCGTCTTTTGTCATATGCTTTGCGCCAATGTGGTCATGCGTTTGTATGTGTTCAGGGACCCGGCTGAAATAAGCCCCTAGAATGCTGGCACCTCCGGCGAGGAGATTGTGTATAAGTGTGTTCAGGGACCCAGCTGAAATAAGCCTCTAGAATGCTGGCTCCTCCTGCGAGGAGATTGTGTATGCATGCATGACCACTCACTGCTCACATCTGGGTAGTTGGCCTGTGCCTCTGTGACAGTCTAACAGGGCACAGAGCCTGCCTCTCGCGGTTACTCTGTAAAGCTAACAGAGTTGGTATATACCGCCATATAGAGCCGCCATTATTTAGCAGCAGGTACTTTCCTGCACGGTGGATCCCGGGTTGCGAACGCACCAATTCCATTTAATAAACAATATATTTGGTGCGTTCCGCCAACCCTAACAATAGATTAGCGCATTTTGGATGCTTGGACCTGGAGCCCACCATAGGCAGCTATTGAGTGAACTGTAAATATAGGAAAGGGCAAGTGTAATGTTCCACAGATGGACATCACATGAGACATTCTGTGCTATTGCAAAAAGTTGGACACCAATGTTTTTTAGCATTTACATTTGTACTTCGGTGTTAAATATCTGAGACTGTAGCTAATTCTATCAGAGGGGTATATATTTAGGGTAACATTGTGTGTTAGTCATCTATTCATAAAGCATTGCATACTAAGATAAATATGCATGTGGGTTTAGTGCTACAATATCCGATATGTATTTGATAGGTGTTTATTAGGTCACACACTGTCAACAGCTTTGTTTGAGCTTTCACATGAAACACAAAGGCTGTTCCATAAATTGTATACACTTGACTCCATTTGGTAACAAATGCATTCACAGTTCCATGATTTGTGTATGTGTATTGTTTAATTCCCAATTAATATGTAGAAAAAGTTGTTCTTAGCCCTTCATATTTTATCGCAGAATGTGAGACAAGAAAGCTCATCTATTTAGCAGTTGTTTTAAGCAGGGTGATAACTCACACATACTTGCCTGTCCAATTTGAATATATTATTACACAAAATTATTTCCCTATAATGATATTTATCACACCTAATGATAATCTACTAAACATAAAATGTCACTTGCATAATTGCAAAAAGTTGTCTTTCTGCATCACTTGAAAACTTACTGTTCAATGTTTCAAGGTGGAAATTCTTTTTTTTAAGCATTGAATTACAGGATCATTAAATAATAAGGTTTTTGTTCTGATATATTTTGTAATTATCACTTTAGACTTTGTGAAACTATGGTCTTATTGTTATACCAGATCTTGATGACTGAAGAAGGACACATGTATTCACCCTTGACTTTTCTTGAATCACTTTAAGTTATACAATTTATCAAAATCCCAGTTCAATAGGATGTCATGTCATATTGTAAAAAATTGTCCGAATTAAACTTATTTACTGTATGCATATTTTTTTTTAACACAAGTGAAACTTTGGTTTTCATCAGAGGCAACCATCACTGCCATGCAATAAAATAATCAATACATTTAAAACGTTATTTTTTTTAGCATGCCAGTCTACAAAAGATTAGAGAATTGTATTAATTAAAATCTTAATGCTAAAGTAAACTAATATAAAGATACAAGCAAGGAAAATCCATAGGAGTGAACATCAATTTTTGATTTGTAGGAATGCAATCCCCATAACTAGAGATGAGAGGATCTGCAGAGATTCAAATATGACAAACTAAGTGGATTTTACAGGGAATTTTCGATTAGCAGTGAAGTTATTTTCTGCTAATTTAATGTTCCTTGTATATCAACGTAGAAAAAAAGTAACACTCGCCTAGCCGATCACTTGTCTCACCAAACGGCACAACCCATTGTCTGATCCTCCACACCTCTTCATTTCTTCTTAACCTGTTGCACAGATGCTCTTAAGCCTCCTCACTCCATGCTAATATTTCTGGCCTAACCAAGCCTCAGACTTTATTCCTTGATGTGCTGTTACTCGGGCAATGTGAGTCGTAATGTTGTGGCATATTGATGTGCACTGCACAGGGATGCCAGAGGCCTAATGGAATTGGAAGTCCTGGCCTTTAGTGAAGAGTTCAAAGAGAATCTATGCAGTGGAGAAAGGGGAAAAGAGGTAGTGCAGATGACTGGATTATGGGTTGCGGGTTTGATTGGACAATGGGCTGCGGCAGGTCAAAGGAGAGGTGAGGTGAATATGATTTATATTTTCATCTGTTTCCCCTGATACCTGTGGTTCAGCAAAAAAGCGGCCTAAGCTGGCCACCATTTTCTAGAATTTGTGCTGAGTGAATTTAAAAAAAACTCTATTCTGGAGATTAAAAATTTTGATAAGTTGGAGAAGAATTCAATTCCACTAAAATAAATTTGCATATCTCTAGCGGGCACCCGAATAATTAGAAGTAAGTTAAGAATGTTAAACTAAAGTACCAGGCATTGCCAGAGGTGTATCTAGGTTTTCTGGCACCGGGGGCAAGAAGTCAGTTTGGTGCCCCCCCCCCCCAAGGACATATGCAATTTGCACACTTAGCCATGTACCCATGAGCTCCTCTCCCTAATGCTCTCAATGTTCAGTGAAAAACTGAGAGAAGCAGGAAGACAAGCTCCATGTCACCGGACCATAAGTATGAAAGTCGCATATGAGTGGTGTCCATGTGATGAGTACTAGAACCTGCAGAGCTGAATCCTGACATCGCAGGCATCTGAATTCTCACAACTAATGCACTGCACACTTTTAGGATTCTTCCTTGCCAGTGGACAGTCATGTCAGCACAAGCATGCGATTTGTATACTTCTGACCACATTCCGACTAGACGTGCCTGGCCTCGTTCAGTTCATTTTCATTGACTGAGGCTATAAATATCTAGTCAGCATGTGGCCGCATGTATGTAAATCGCCAGCACAAGAGAATACTGACAGCGTGCAGTGCACACTGTGAGAATTCAGATGTTTGCAATCACAAAGAATGACTTCAGACTCATTACAAACCTGGACATCCCCTTTATTGCTCCTAACATAAATAAAAAACATGAGAATTAGTTAGTATCACAAATAACATTTACATCCAGGTACCTTATAGACGACGTTATCTTTGGAGTCGTTCTCCGACTTTTCTTCTTCTTGTCCAGACCCCATGATGAGTTTTCTCATCCACAGCTTATCTCTGCAGGCTTCCATCTTCTCCAATCTTTTGCAGAAAATCTCCACATGATGCCCTTAAAGATAGAAGTGTCATTATAATGCTCCTGAATAAAAAATTGCCCCTCACTATATTGTCTGCACAAAATATGACCCCCACATTGTCCCTCTTATGGAACATGCTCTTTACACTGACCTCTCCTTTCCATACCGGCCCCCACTTCACATGGTCCTCTCATACTGTGTCCCCCCTATAAGGCCCAGAATGTATACTGTACTCTCTCATTACACTCCCCCTCCTTGGTATACTGTCCCCTCCTGGCTGTGCCCTTACACTGTCCCTCGATGCTATGCCCCCACTACTCAGTTTCTATTCTGTGCCCACTCACTTTTCTCCCCCCATACTGTCTCCTCACACTATTCCCCTGCCTCCTCATACTGTCTCCTCTCACATCCCCCCTGTTCACCATACTGTCTCCTCATATATTTACCCCCTCACTTTCTATACTGCCTGCTCATCTGACTCCCCATATGGTGTCTGCACACATCCCATCACCCTCACTCCCCATACCCTGTTCACATATATTTTTCACATCGCTACTCATACTGTGTCCGCATACATTCCCCCGTTCATTCCCTATACTGTCTGCACCCATCCCCCACACTGTTTCCTCATATATGTCCCCCATTCCCCCATGCTGTTTCCTCATACATGCCCCTGATCCCCCACACTGTTTCCTCATATGTCCCCCATTCCCCCATACTGTTTCCTCATATATGCCCTCATTCCCCCGTACTGTTTCCTCGTACATGCCCCCCATTCCCCTGTACTTTTTCCTTATACATGCCCCCATCTTTCCCTTTGCTCATTTTATGTCCTCAAATCTGCCCACACATTAAATTCCCCCATCCCCACTCCAAATCTCCCCATACACAATAACCCCATCTCCACTTAAAATCTACCCACAAACATTAAGTGCCCCATCCCCACTCCAATTCTCCCCGCACACAAAAAATCGCCCCATCCCCACTCCACTTCTCCCCACACACATAGAACACCACCATCCCCACTCAAATTCTCCCCACACATATTGAACACACCTACCCTAACTCTAATTCTCCCCACACACAATAAATCTCCCATCCCCACTCCAATTCTCCCCACACACAATAAATCCCCCGGCTCCACTCCAATTCTCCCCACACGCAATACATCCCCCATCTCCATTCCAATTCTCCCAACACACAATAAATCCCCCCATCCCCACTGAAATTATCCCCACACATACAGTAATAAATCCCCCATCCCCATTCAAATTCTCCCCCCCCGTGCACTTAATGTTCGGTGTCGTCAGCTCCACTGGAGCACTTACCACCAGTGTTAGCATCTGGGCATAATAAATCCCCCCACTCAAATTCTCCCCACACACATTAAACACACCCATCCCCACTCCAATTATCCCCATGCATAATAAATCCCCCCGTCCCCACGCCAATTCTACCCACAAACAATAAATCCCCCATCTCTATTCCAATTATCCCAACACACAATAAATCCCCCCATCCCCACTCAAATTATCCCCACACATACAGTAATAAATCCCCCATCCCCATTCAAATTCCCCCCCGTGCACTTAATGTTCAGTGTTGTCAGCTCCACTGGCGCACTTACCACCAGTGTTAGCCTCTGGGCATAATAAATCCCCCCACTCAAATTCTCCCCACACACATTAAACACACTCATCCCCACTCCAATTTTCCCCATGCATAATAAATCCTCCCATCCCCACTTCAATTCTCCCCACACACAATAAATCCCTCATCCCACTCCAATTCTCCCCACACACATTAAACACAGCTATCCCCACTCCAATTCTCCCCACACACAATAAATCCCTCCATCCCTACTCCAATTCTCCCCACACACAAGTTATCGCCCATCCCCACTCCAATTCTCCCCACACACAATAAACCCCCGTTCCCCACTCCAATTCTCCCCAAACACAATAAATCCCCCCACCCCCACTCCAACTCTCCCCACACATAATAAATCCTCCCCATCCCCACTCAAAGTCTACCCCCTGTGCACTTAATCTTCTGTGTCTTCAGCTCCACTGGAGCACTTACCACCAGTCTTTGCCTCTGCAACGTGGGCGAGTGATGTCAGCTGCATGATCACATGATCTGATCATGCTGTTTGCGTCACTCTGACCTGGCAGTCAGAACCTCATTTGTACTCGCTTCTGTAAGTTGCGAGTACAATTGATCCCTGGGAGACGGCGTGCTGCAGCTTCTCTGTGCCGGCTGTCAGCTTGACACTTGGCACAGAGAACAGCTGACTCTCAGTTTGGGGGCGGCAGAATGCAGCCACCAGGGAAGACACTGCAGGCTGCCGCATTATTCGGCCGGACTGCGCACCCCTGCCGGCTGCGCTCGGGGCACATACTCTGGCTGCCCCCCTAGATACGCCTCTGGGCATTGCCACATCACTTGCAGACCTTTTTTCTCTTTTGCTCTTTTGATCAGTGAGGATATCAGTCAAGCTTCACTTTCCCTCTTATTGGTAAAGATAAGAGTCTAACCTCATAGTCTGTCCTATGGATAGACCATAATTTGGTATTCCTATACAGCGCCCTTAAGAAGGCTTGGCATGTTGTGAGTAGTGTTGAGCGATACCGTCCGATACTTGAAAGTATCGGTATCGGATAGTATCGGCCGATACCCGAAAAATATCGGATATCACCGATACCGATATCCGATACCAATACAAGTCAATGGGACATCAAGTATCGGAATGTATCCTGATGGTTCCCAGGGTCTGAAGGAGAGGAAACTAAAGAATTAAAATAAAAAATATTGATATGCTCACCTCTCCGGCGGCCCCTGGACATCACGCTGGTAACCGGCCGGCTTCTTTGTTTAAAATGAGCGCGTTTAGGACCTGCGAATGACGTTGCGGCTTCTGATTGGTCGCGTGCCGCTCATGTGACCGCCACGCGACCAATCAGAAGCCGTGACGTCATTCGCAGGTCCTTAATTCCTAGAATTAGGAGTTTAGTGAATGAGAATGATGTCGCGGCTTCTGATTGGTCGCGTGGCTAAATTCACACGCATTTAGTTAGGCTCTCGGTGCCCTCCTTGGGGTATACGTCCGAACCTCCCCTGCAAAACGGGATTGGGATGTATGGGCCAACAGCGCCATACTAATAATAATAATCTTTAGTTTTATATAGCGCTAACATATTCCGCAACGCTTTACAGTTTGCACACATTACACTGGTCAACGCAATTTTTCTGGCAAAAGGTATTTAAACATTTTAAGTCAATTGTGGCTGCTGATTACGAATATGAACTCCGTTTTTGGCTATCCCATCAGGATTTCAAGATATTTTCAATTTTTGATGAAAATTACTCCTAATGTTTTATGTTAAAAACACATGATTTTCGGTAGTGCATTTTGTATATTTTTAATCAAGGAATAACAAAGATTACAAAGTCTATGTACAGCAAATCAAATATACTTACAGAATTAAACTACAAAATATAAAAACATATATATATATATATATATATATATATATATATATGGCACACAGATGAATGGCAAATGGCAGTTATTTGAACATTCTTTTCTTGGCTGATCTGTGATGTACAGCTTCTGGGTTGTCTCTCATCAAGCTCCAGCAATAGTCAGCCATCATATGTGAGTCCCATCGGCCTGGATACCGTTCTTCCATTGTTTTAATGTCTTGATGAAAACGCTCCCCTTGTTCCTCGCTCACATCCCCAAGGTTCTCTGGAAAAAAAGTCCAAATGGCTGTGTAAATAGTGAATCTTGATACTCATTCTACATCCAAGATTTCGCAGACTCATTAGTAGCTCTTCCACAATCTCTTCATAGTTGTCTGCTTTCTTATTCCCTAGAAAATTCTGCATCACATTACAAAATGCATTCCAAGCTCTTTCTTCTGTCTCATTCATTGATGTGATAACATTTGGGTCTCTCATAAGTGTTCTTATTTGAGGTCCATCAAATATTCCAGCCTTTTTCTTCTCTTCACTAAGACCAGAAAAAGTTGAACATATAGTTAAAGCATTCTCCACTGTGATTGAGAGCTTTGATGAACTGCTTCATCAATCCAAGTTTTATGTGTAAGGGAGGAAATACAATGTCCTTCCTATCCACTAGAGGATCATGGATGACATTCTTATCACCAGATGCCAAACTCTGTCGCTGAGGCCATTCAGTTTTCACCCAATGCTCTGCTGTAGCTCTACTGTCCCAGTAGCACAGAAAACAGGGGTGTTATCATAACAAATGGGAATTATGCATGTTCAATGAAAACAAAGATATTCTCACATTTATTGGGAGACTAAATGAAAGCTAAATTTACCTTAGTGAACCGTATAAACCGGCATTTTTCATACACTACTTATATTTATCATGGAATTCATGAAAATGGGCTATATACCTGTGACGCCCAGGAGACCGGGATACCCAGCACCGGATCAATGGAGTCTGTCTCTTGAGGGGGATGTCACGGGTGGCTTGACCCGGTGCTGTGGCCTCAGGCAATGCACAGTGTAAGGGGTATCGTGAGGGGACAGGCACTTACTTGATCAGCAGCAGGTTCTCCCAGCGGTGACGATCCCGATCCTGGATAGATGGCTATTGTCCAAATGAAAGACTGAGGCACTGAAACATTTAACCAGTTTACTTTAACATAAAAGGATTTACAACCAGTCCTGTCACCGGAGTCTGTATGGGAACTCTGAGTTACTTTGACCCTGCCGGGGTCTTCGCCTCTTATTGTGCGCAATTTCTGTGTGGCCCTGCTGCTGTATGTGAACTGGCTGCTGGCCCAATCTGTCCCCTCCGGGTCCTGGTTCGACGGGCAACCCGAGTCCTTTTATCGGCTTACCCCCTCCGGGAGTACCGCTGAACTCTGTGTCTGTTGCTGCGTCCGGCCCTAGTGAAGCTGATATCACCTCACGTTTTTCCGGTTGCTGTATTATATATAATGAATATAGCCACGGATCCGGTATCCATCTTTGTGCCTGTTCTGGGTAGTGATTAATGCTACCCGGTTCTCACAATGTCCTTTTTCTCTGTCCCTCTTCTCCTCAGGCCGGTGATTTAGGCCTGGAAACAGTCACAGGGCTGTTAGAGATTCAACTGTATGACCTCTCACTTTCAGCTCCTTAGCCCAACTGCCATTTCTTCTCAGACCAGAATGGATCAAGGGGAGTCTCTGGAGCTCCCCCTTCTGGCCGGAGGTGGTAGTGCAGTCTTGCTATTTTAGTATTTGTATTTACTGTCAGTAACTATTTTTGTGGCAAATACCCCTAGGGGTGCCACATTCCCCCTTAGTTAAGAACAGTACTCCGGGACTGTGGGACGATAACATTTTGAAATAACAATTAATATGTACAGAGTCTTAAAAATGAAAAGTTACAAAAATCACTCAAGGAAACAAAAATAGAGTTCTGTAAAAAGTCACTTCAAATAGCGTCCATTAATACAGTTCTACCCTTGAAGGTACTCAATATAAAGTCTAAAGAAAGTTCAAAAAGAGCAAAAAGCAAAGTTCAAAAAGCAGTCTTTCCGGAGCTTTGATTTAGTGCCTTCGGGCTGATAACAAGTTCAAGAATATGCAAGAAGTTCATACAGACAAGTCTCTGTAGGTACTGGGCTTAAATGTTGCAGACTGATAACAATGACTATACTACATTTTCTGTTTAACTATATACGGCATAACATATATACAATTCACATTATGAGCTTTATAGTTGGTAATCTGCATACCTGGCCGGTAATTGACCCTGGGTACTACGCTGTGATCTACGTAATAGCGGTGGCTCTTCATGTGGTGTACTACTGTCTACTGCGGATGTAGTATCTGCCCGCTCTGCTAAAGATAATTCCACGACTATGGAGTTGGCAAGTCCACCGTGAATGGGATTACTCTGACCAGGAATCTGTTCTTCCTGGCCTGGAACCTCCTGTAGTACGGGGTCAGCCTCTTCCTGTCTTGGGACTTCTGGTATTGGGTTCGGTGTTGGATAAAAGGCCACCATGGGAACCACTACTGCACCATGGTATGTTAGTAGGGTTTTGGGAAAGTCTCCTATACAGGTGTGATACACTTCCTCTTCTTTTTCCTTTACTGGTTGAACCTGTATGGGTTGAATAACTTCTGGTTCTGGCTGGACAACGTCTGGCTCTTTCAATGCTTCCGGACATAATTTAAGATTGTCTCTTGACTCTAGTACAGATGTTAAGCCTCCGTTTTTGCTAATGAGACACATTTTAGGATTATCCACTCTTGTTGGTAAAACTGTGTAGGGTACGGCTTCCCACTGATTGTCCAGTTTATTGGTTCGACGATTTCTCTTGAGCACTTGGTCACCCGGTCTTAATGGGGTCGCTAGAGCATTCTGGTTGAAAGTTCGCTCTTGTCTTTCTCTAGTTTGCTGAAAGCTTCTTTCCACACTCTCTTGCACTTGGCGATACTGCTTTTGCCGTATGATATCCCAATTGGAGTCTTGAACTTCTGCGTCTGGTTTCAGAATTCCCATTTCTAGATCGATTGGTAATTGGCCGGGTCTTGCACGCATAAGGTAAGCTGGGGTGCAGTTGGTGGAGCTCACCGAGACATGATTATACAGATCCACCAAGTCAGGCAATTTCTCTGGCCATTGATTCCTTTCTGTCTCAGGTAAAGTCTTTAGTAGGTCTATTACAATATGGTTCATCTTCTCGCATAAGCCGTTTGTTTGTGGATGATAGGCCGTCGTCCGGATCTTTTTGCAACCATACATATTACAGAATTCTCTGAAGATCTCTGATTCAAAGGCTGTACCTTGGTCGGTGAGAACCTGTTCCGGATATCCATGGGGTCTACAAAAGTACGTTTGGAACGCTTTGGCTGCTGTTTTTGCTGTCAGATCTTTTACGGGTACTACTACCAAGAAGCGTGAATAATGGTCCACGATGGTCAAGGCATAGACATAGCCGGACCGGCTTGGTATTAACTTCACGTGGTCTATGGCTACAAGTTCAAGTGGTTGTTTGGTGATTATGGGCTGCAGTGGTGCTCTTTGGTTCTTTTGATCGTTTCTTCTGAGGTTGCACGGGCCACAATTTCTGCACCACTGTTCGATTGATTTTCTCATCCCGACCCAATAAAATCTTTCTCTTAGAAGTACTTCTAACTTTTTCCAACCGAAGTGACCAGCACCATTATGGTAAGCTTCGAGGACCATCTTGACATCTTGTTTAGGCACGATAATCTGCCAAACCAATTCATGTGTTTTCGGATTGGTGTACCTTCTACAGAGCTTCTCTTGATACAGGAACATTTTGCCTCTCTCTTTCCAGAGTTGATGCGTCTCTTCTGGGGCATCCTCATCGGGATATGCACTTTGGTCAGTTAACAGTTCCTTCACCAACTTCACAGCCGGATTGCTGTCTTGGGTGTCAGCCCATCTATGGTGTGCTAACGGATTAAAATTCACCTCTTGTTGTTTCTGATAGGTACTTGACTGATGATGTTTTGCCTTGGGATGATGGAAGGCTGGTAGTTCAATTTATTCAAGCTCCCCCGTTTCTTCTTCTACATCTCTCAAGTGTGGCATCCGGGATAGGGCATCAGCATTTCCATTCTTGCGACCTGCTCGATACTTGATCTTGAAGTTGTAATTAGATAACCGGGCTATCCATGGCTGTTCTAACGCACCTAATTTGGCTGTGTCCAGGTGGGTCAACGGATTGTTGTCAGTATAGACAATAAATTCTGCAGCGGCCAGATAGTGTTTGAAACGTTCAGTCACAGCCCAAACTACTGCCAGTAGTTCCAATTTGAAGGAGCTATAATTTTCTGGATTTCTTTCAGTAGGCCGGAGCTTTCTACTTGCAAAGGCGATGACTTTCTCCCGACCTTCTTACTTTTGTGACAGCAACGCTCCTAGTCCCACATTACTGGCATCGGTGTAGAGGATGAAAGGTTGATGGTAATCTGGGTATGCTAGAACCTCTTCTCCGGTTAGTGCCTTCTTTAGTTGTTCAAAGGAGTCTTCCCTTTCGTCGTTCCACTGGAAAGGAGGGTTTCGGTTTGAAGGTTTCTTCGTCTGCCCTACCAAGGCGTCTTGCAAGGGTGCTGCCAACTTGGTAAATCCTTTTATAAATCTGCGATAGTAACCCACCAATCCCAGGAATTGCCTCACTTCTTTTGCGCTGGTAGGTCTCGGCCAATCCCTTATGGCGGTTATTTTCTCGGGATCCGGTGCTACTCCCTCCGAACTCACGATGTGTCCCAGGTACTGTACCTTTGGCTTGAGAAGGTGACATTTGGATGGCTTGATTTTCATGCCATACCTGGATAAGGCTTCGAACACTTCTGCCAAGTCTTTTAAGTGTTGTTCGTAAGTCTTTGAGTAGACGATCACATCATCTAGGTACAGAAGGACGGTCTCGAAGTTCTTGTGTCTGAGGCAGCATTCCATCAGCCGCTGGAAGGTACCGGATGCATTGCAGAGTCCGAACGGCATGCGATTAAATTCACTGAGACCCATTGGTGTGGTGAATGCCGTCTTTTCCTTATCTCTCTCAGCCACAGGGACTTGCCAATACCCGCTTGTTAAGTCTAAGGTGGAAAAATAATTAGCAGATTTCAAAGCAGTCAAGGACTGTTCTATCCTAGGCAAGGGGTAGGCGTCTTTATGGGTGATGTTATTAATCTGCCGGTAGTCTACGCACATTCTCATGGTTCCGTCTTTTTTTTTGACAATCACTAGAGGGGCCGCCCAGGGGCTACAGCTGTCTCTTATTACCCCGGCCTGTTTCATCTCCCTCAGCATATCTTTTGCACATTGATAGTGAGCGGGCGGTATGGGTCTATATCTTTCTTTTATTGGGGGATGGTCACCGGTGGGGATTGTGTGTTCTACCCCTTCTATCCGTCCGAAGTCCAATGGGTGTTTACTGAAGACTTGTTCATATTCCATCACTAGCCTATACACCCCTTGTTTTTGATGGGTAGGTGTTGAATTTATGCCCACGTGTAGCTGTTGGCACCAATCCTCCATTTCTCCATCTGAGCCATTGCCTTCCACCTGACAGGTTGGTTCTAAGGGCTCAATGGTTGTGATGGCATTGTTGTCAACAGTATATAGCTTTGCCATTGTAGCATACCTTGGCAAAGTGACCTCTTCCTCTCCACAGTTCAAAAGTCGTACCGGCACTCGTCCCCGGTGTACCTCGACTATCCCTCGTGCTGTGAGTATAGTGGGCCTGCTGTCGGTGTACACTGGTTCTATTAAGGCTTGATAATCTCGTCCCTTAGTACCAATGGCTGCTCTACACCATACCAGCATTTCTGTTTTTGGTGGGATTACAATAGACGTTGGATCACTTACCCTCACACTGCCGATTTCTCCACCTGCAACTTCTACCTGTTGCCTTAACATCAATACTTTTATTTCCCTCCGGAGAACTCTCTGCTGGCAAGATTGGGCAGTTTCAGCAATTTGCTGTAAGACAGAAATGACTTAGGAAAAGCAGTTCTCTAACACATTCATTCCTATCAATACAGTTGGTTCACAGTTCCGCCGGTCAACATCAACAACAATTATACCCTGTTTCTTCAATTCTACTTTACCAATCTTTATGGTCATCTCCCTGAATCCTAGTTTCGGTACCAACTTACCATTACTGGCCCATATATCTAGTTCAACATCAGAGGGCCCGTTATCAATATCTGCATCAGCCCAGTACCTCTTATAAAGGATATACGGTATAGATGAAATCTGGGAACCTGTGTCCAGCAAAGCGTTGAGAGGAATTCCGTCCAGCACGATAGGGATAATGGGTCGTCCTCCAATGTACCTGTCGTGCCAGGGTGTTGGGCCTTGAAAGTTCATTCCTGTGAAGCGGCCCGCATTCCCAGGGGATTCCCATTTAAATCACAATCTCGTGCAAAGTGGCCTGGCTGCTGGCAACGGCGGCAAATGGGCTGTCCATCCGGTTGGTAGCGGTCGCGGGGTCGTCCTCTCCATGTCGGGTATCTCCGGGGTCTCATCCATGGAACATCTTCTCTACGGTTTGCCAACTCCATCTTGGGTCCTCTCATCTCCTGCATGGTTTTAGCCATTGAAGCAACAACATCAGTTAAAGAGTCAAGCTTTTGTTGAAGAGCCTCATTAGTACTGGGCCCCAGGGGCTTAGCAATGGCCCCGGACATAGCTGATGTCACTGGTACTCCATGTTGTTGAGGAGCCTCTGCCATGAGTTGCGCAGGCTCCTGATCCCGAGGTGCTTCTGCCAGCTGGAGACGTATAACGCTCTCCTTTAATTGGGCAAATGTCAATTCAGGGTTCTTAAAAACAAGCATGCTCACATGCCCCCAGTGAGAAGGGGTGTAGAGTCCCTCAATAAATTGATCTCTTAGCAGTTTATCCGCTCCGGTGTTAAAAATGGGTTCAGCCAGTGTAAGTGATTTAAGGGCTTCCTGCAGGTTTAAGGCAAAGTCTCTCACGCACTCATTAACTTTTTGTTTGCAATTAAAGAATCGTACTTTAGCTTTGCTGCTGGCAGTGGTTTCAAATGTAGCTTTTAATCCAGCAAATATGCGTTCAACAGTGCCTTTTAGATCAGCTGCCCATGCTGTGACTTCTCGCTTAGCATGGCCACTTAACTGCATCATCAGGAGACTAACACGCTGAACTTCACCCACGGGGAACATGTCAAAATGGGCCAGCATCTTTTCTCTGAAATCGTCAAGGGTATTAGGCTCACCTTCATACATTGGAAGCCATGGACCACCCGGGGTATATGGCATCAGCACCGGCATGATGGGCGCCACTCCTTGCACCGCTGCGCTACCGGACTCTCTATCGACACTCTGTCTTTCAGCTGCATTAGCATCGCTGGGTGATGCGGCGTCTCCGTGCTGCGACATACTGTGCCCCCTTAGTTAATCCGGACCCTTCCGGTCCTCCGCTTCCGTCGGGATAGTGTAGATTCGTTCCGCTGTGCAGCAGGATCGATTTTCCCCTTGCTCTGACGTCAGAGCGCTCAGCTTGGTGCCGCCCACAATGACACGCTCCCTGCTGCTCCCACCCGCCGCGCGCTCTGTAATGGCAGATTCTGAAGTTTTTCAGTTAGACTGGGGCTCAGGTGATGGCGTAGCTCAATTAACAGTCTCGTGCCTAACGGTTATGAGGTGATTACCTCAGGGGATGGCGGCCATCTTTACTCCATTATAACCAATGGGGAAAAGTCACTTTCAATAGTTTTCAATGGGAAATTGAATTTTCTTTAATAAAGTCAATTTTCAAGATTTTTCATCCAAGTTTTCACAATTTTGGACTCCAATCATGGCACACAATACCCGGTATACGGGCTGGCTGGATCCTGTTCGTGACGCCAATTGTGACGCCCAGGAGACCGGGATACCCAGCACCGGATCAATGGAGTCTGTCTCTTGAGGGGGATGTCACGGGTGGCTTGACCCGGTGCTGTGGCCTCAGGCAATGCACAGTGTAAGGGGTATCGTGAGGGGACAGGCACTTACTTGATCAGCAGCAGGTTCTCCCAGCGGTGACGATCCCGATCCTGGATAGATGGCTATTGTCCAAATGAAAGACTGAGGCACTGAAACATTTAACCAGTTTACTTTAACATAAAAGGATTTACAACCAGTCCTGTCACCGGAGTCTGTATGGGAACTCTGAGTTACTTTGACCCTGCCGGGGTCTTCGCCTCTTATTGTGTGCAATTTCTGTGTGGCCCTGCTGCTGTATGTGAACTGGCTGCCGGCCCAATCTGTCCCCTCCGGGTCCTGGTTCGACGGGCAACCCGAGTCCTTTTATCGGCTTACCCCCTCCGGGAGTACCGCTGAACTCTGTGTCTGTTGCTGCGTCCGGCCCTAGTGAAGCTGATATCACCTCACGTTTTTCCGGTTGCTGTATTATATATAATGAATATAGCCACGGATCCGGTATCCGTCTTTGCGCCTGTTCTGGATAGTGATTAATGCTACCCGGTTCTCACAATGTCCTTTTTCTCTGTCCCTCTCTCCTCAGGCCGGTGATTTAGGCCTGGAAAACAGTCACAGGGCTGTTAGAGATTCAACTGTATGACCTCTCACTTTCAGCTCCTTAGCCCAACTGCCATTTCTTCTCAGACCAGAATGGATCAAGGGGAGTCTCTGGAGCTCCCCCTTCTGGCCGGGGGTGGTAGTGCAGTCTTGCTATTTTAGTATTTGTATTTACTGTCAGTAACTATTTTTGTGGCAAATACCCCTAGGGGTGCCACATACCTATAGCGCAAAAACGTGATGTGATAGAGAAATTATAAGATCAGATTTGAATTCAGCACCCTCAAATTAGTCTAAAACTATTCTTAAAGTCCATGCCAGAATTTTTTTTTTTTGTAGACCAGTGTTATCTTTGCTGTTTCATATGGGGCTCATAATCTAAATTGCCTATCAGTATGTCTTTGCCATGGACTATAATGGCAATATAGAAAAAGATTTCTCCAGTGAGGTAAAAGTAAAACTTCACATTTATTTATAACACATTAAAAGGGTATATCAAGAGCACACTGAGGAATGAGGAGGGATTAACGACCAATGAGTTTTGACTGTAAGGTCTTAATCATGGTCTGTGTTAGAAAGGAACAATGTGGTTTAAATACAGGTGCATCAGTACTTGCTGATTGGTGTAAAAAAACACAAGAATAAAAACAATATTCTATATTGCCTTCATATATGCCCAGGACCGAGCAGGATTCTGCTTTCCTGAAGAGACTCCAATGGTGAGCTAACTCTCCCATATGCCCCTTTCCCTTTATACATGAATAGGCTATAATGGTGCTGGACCAAACCTGTGCTCTGCTGTGCATCATTTTTCTACATATACGCCTACTGCAGACATACATAGTAGACTGCATCTGGGTGTCTGCCTTTATTTATAAAATTATGCACAGCAGAGGACGCGTTTGGTCTCCTACCACCATTATGGTCTATAGCCCTATTGGCGCATACATCCAAATTCCATTTTGTGGGGTGAGGGTCTGATGTATGCCCCCATAGAGTCACTAAGCATGTAACTAAATGCGATGTGAAGGCGCCCGAAGAAGGTTTCTTTTTAAGACCCGTTACTGACAGTAAGCTGAGGGCAAATATGACTATATTACTAGGAAAGTGTCACCAAGCAGTCGTTTCATCTGAGCAGAGTTTGAGGCACGGCAGGACTTTATTTACTGGTGCTGAATAGATGCCTGTGTTGAATGCCACTGCAGAGATGTTATGAACAGTATCGCTTTCTGCCAACAGGAGAGCTAGTATGCTTGTCAGATTCTCCTCAAGACAGTGATTGTGCCATCCATTTGGAAAATTACACTATACTTCCACTTTCTGCAAACACCGCGGTGAAAGGCCTTTTCATTTAATTTCCACTTTACTTCCGATGTGAATTGTTTATTTCTCTACATGTTTCAGCAGAGGTCAAACAAGCTGACCTTTGTCAGTAGCCAAAATGCATGGCATATGAGTATATATTTCTACTTCATTGCTGATAACTCACCGCAGATACCTTTGGAACCAGGGCATCAAAGTCCTTAAGTATATATTTACTTATCAAAATATTTTGAGCTAAAAAAATATAAAATGTTGACATTTTTGGAGTTTTCATTGAAATGACTTAATTTCGGTAACTCCTAAGTATGACAGAACTTTGTTGGTATATTTCATTTGCTTTTGTAGTTTGCAGGTCACAGATAATATAATTCTGATCAATAGGCAATAAAAGCAATTTAGTTTCAGCTTTAGAAGGTGTGACAGTGACGTGAATTGGTTTGCAATTTGACTGCAATATTCCGACGGCAAGATAACATTAGGCCGGTATGACAGCAATCATTTGTTATCCATACACTGATGGCAGTAATAGGGAAATTTTCCAATATTGCAATTAACATCATAGTAAAATGGTTCACCTTCGGGCTACCCCTCCATGAAAAATCGTTCGAATAGTGGCACAAATCAATAAAATGCAGCATTTCCATCTCCCCAAAGGAAATTCATCAATTCTTGTTATACAATATGAGTGCAACATCTATAATATGCAGAGAAAAAAAAGGATGTGATAAATTTTGACATGTTTTGTTACTACAGATGTAGACAATCAGCAATATTCCTCAATTAGTCATCCATTTGGGGCTTTTTTGACTACGTGAAACACTAAGCAATTTTGTCCCGTATAAAGGATTAGATGTCCAGCAATGGTTGGCCAGTGGGATAGGCTATGTCCCCACAATGAGTATTTGTTTTAGTTTTTGACGTTGTAGATTTTCTGCAGCATTTCTACTTTTTGTCATTGCATTTTTATGGTTTTGAATTGCGTTTTTGATGTTGTGATTTTTGTCTCTTGGTATGTCATATTTTACGCTTCTGGTATTTGGCTTTGTCAAAACTTCATTGACACTGTCATGTGTGGATGGCATACAATTTTAGTGCATTTCTGTACATAAAACTCATTGAACTAGAAAAATAAAATTTTAATATTTTGGATTTCAAGGATGCACCGCAGGTCAAATTAAGCGTAAAATAATCACAGTGGGCATGGCATTTCTATGAATCTCATCTACGTTGCTGGAACCAAAAGACACTACCTAAAATACACAGCATCACAAACTCATCTAAAACTCTTGGAAAATTAACCTTAGCTTTTACCATCAGTGATTGCTTCATATGCTAAAAAAATTGCAAAACTTCTCCCACTCATTACAATGGTAAATAAGGACAGCACACTTATTGCACAAAGATGGCATCCATGTGATGTCTGTTTTTTTACCTGTCCTATAGACATGTATGGGGGATTTTGAACCATGAGTAGAGATGAGCGAATATGCTTGGATTTTGGCTCTGATTCTGATTTTGACATATTCTGGCCATATTCGAACACTATTCTTGCAGAATGTATGCCTTATGATTGGTTAAGAACATGTTCGGTAATTTCTACTACTATTAACTCTAATTACGTTCAATGTGTTCGACGAATATTGCAAAAACAATATTCGAATCCAATCGCATTTGGAGCCGAATCTGAACAAATTTGCTCATCTTTAACAGAGTCATAATCAAAAATGGACAGGTTGCTATTTTATTTTAAAAATCATACCGTCCATAGACTACAATTGATTAATGTATATATGGCTCATTTCTTTGAATTTAGTTTTTTGAATTTTGTACTAACAGTGACGTGGCTCCTCCTTTTTGGGCTGGGAATTTTGCCTACATATCTGGCATGTGTTCTATCCATGGAAAACTTGGATGGAACTGTTATGTGAAAAACGGATGACGGAATGAGGCCTTAAAGGGAAGGTGCCGCGTTTTAATATAGTAAAAAAAAAAAAAACCTCTTTAATTCCTTATTTTTATAAGTTATTTTCAAGTGCATAGTATTTATTGTTTTTTTTATTCATTTTTTTTTTCTGCCACTGGGCGCCGCCATTTTCATTTGCAGGACTGTAAGTGTAGCTGCACGACACTTACAGTCTTCACATACGGCAGCCCTGGACATAGACATCTGCAGTCGGGAGGCGACCCCATAGCTAGTAATGCATTATAAGCTCAGCTACTCTCTGCTCTGATGTGGCCACGCCCCCTGGGCTGTCTCCACATCACAGCAGAGGCAGGAGATCGGCACCATCTTTCTTCAGTCTACAGTGGAGTGTACCTGTGAGCTCCACTGTGACTGAGACCCGCGCTTTCGGAGGGGCAGCTCCATCTGTCTCCCCTCACACTCAGCGGCCGTTCCCTCTCCTCTGCTGCCTGGTGTGTGATTCTGAATCTCTAGAATCGCTAGAGAGTCTGAAGTGCTGTGGTCTGATGTTCTCTTATCAGGAGCTGCAGAGAGGTAACAGAGGGGGATGGGGGAGGCTCTGTGCTGCTCCGACCTCACTGCAGCTCCTCACAGGACATCAGACCCGGCATCTATCACTATACTGTGCTGAGCCATGTATCTAATCCTCTCCTGTGTAATACTGTCTGCTGAGCAGTGTATCTAATCCTATCCTGTGTGACAGTGTCTGCTGAGCAGTGTATCTAATCCTATCCTGTGCTGACCTGTGTATCTAATCCTGTGGAATACTGTCTGCTGAGTCATGTATCTAATCCTCTCCTGTGTGATAGTGTCTGCTGAGCCATGTATCTAATCCTCTCCTGTGTGATACTGTCTGGTGAGCCGTGTATCTAATCCTCTCATGTGTAATACTGTCTGCTGAGCCGTGTATCTAATCCTATCCTGTGCTGACCTGTGTATCTAATCCTGTGGAATACTGACTGCTGAGCCGTGTATCTAATCCTCTCCTGTGTGATAGTGTCTGCTGAGCAGTGTATCTAATCCTATCCTGTGCTGACCTGTGTATCTAATCCTGTGGAATACTGTCTGCTGAGCCGTGTATCTAATCCTCTCCTGTGTGATACTGTCTGGTGAGCCGTGTATCTAATCCTCTCATGTGTAATACTGTCTGCTGAGCCGTGTATCTAATCCTATCCTGTGCTGACCTGTGTATCTAATCCTGTGGAATACTGACTGCTGAGCCGTGAATCTAATCCTCTCCTGTGTGATACTGACTGCTGAGCCGTGTATCTAATCCTCTCCTGTGTGATACTGTCTGCTGAGCCGTGTATCTAATCCTCTCCTGTGTGATACTGTCTGCTGAGCCGTGTATCTAATCCTCTCCTGTGTAATACTGTCTGCTGAGCCGTGTATCTAATCCTATCCTGTGCTGACCTGTGTATCTAATCGTCCTGTGGAATACTGACTGCTGAGCCATGTATCTAATCCTCTCCTGTGTGATACTGTCTGGTGAGCCATGTATCTAATCCTATCCTGTGTGATACTGTCTGGTGAGCTGTGCATCTAATCCAATCCTGTGCTGACCTGTGTATCTAAGGCTATGTGCACACGTCCGGATTTTTAGCGTTTTTTTTGCGGAATTTCGCCATAAAAACGCTATAAATCCGCTAAAAAAAACGCTAACATTATGCATCCTATCATTTAGAATGCATTCCGCATTTTTTGTGCAGATGTTAACGCTTTTTTCCGCAAAAAAAACGCATACCGCAAAAAATCCGGACATGCTCTATCTTTTTGCTGTTTTTCTGTGGATTTCCTATCAAAAAGGACATTCCGGAAAATAAAAATAAAAAAACTCAAAAAATTCGCGCAAACAACGCGCAAATTCCGTGAGAAATCCACGCGAAAAAAGCACGCGGATTTCTGGCAGAATTCTCAGGATTATGTCAGGAAAAAATCCTGACGTGTGCACATAGCCTAATCCTGTGAAATACTGACTGCTGAGCCGTGTATCTAATCCTCTCCTGTGTGATACTGTCTGGTGAACCGTGTATCTAATCCTCTCCTATGCACTCCTCTCCCCCCTGCATATCTTTCCCCATTGCACACACAACTTAATGCGTGCGATAACAGGAGCTGCGGGCGTCATGCTGTATTATGGCATTATGTGAGATCTATATGACGGTATTATGTGATCTGTATGGTGGTATTATGCTTGATCAGTATTGTGAGAATTATATCGTGGTATTGTGTGTGATCTATATGGCGGTATTATGTGAGAACACTATGGCAGTATTATGTGTGATCTATATGGTGGTATGTGAGAACACTGGCAGTATTATGTGTGATCTATATGGTGGTATGTGAGAAAACTGGCGGTATTATGTGTGATCTATATGGTGGTATGTGAGAACACTGGCGGTATTATGTGTGATCTATATGGCGGTATTATGTGAGAACACTATGGCAGTATTATGTGTGATCTATATGGCGGTATGTGAGAACACTGGCGGTATTATGTGTGATCTATATGGCGGTGTGTGAGAACACTGGCGGTATTATGTGTGATCTATATGGTGGTATTACAGGTCCTTCTCAAAAAATTAGCATATAGTGTTAAATTTCATTATTTACCATAATGTAATGATTACAATTAAACTTTCATATATTATAGATTCATTATCCACCAACTGAAATTTGTCAGTTCTTTTATTGTTTTAATACTGATGATTTTGGCATACAACTCCTGATAACCCAAAAAACCTGTCTCAATAAATTAGCATATTTCACCCATCCAATCAAATAAAAGTGTTTTTTAATAACAAACAAAAAAAACAACAAATAATAATGTTCAGTTATGCACTCAATACTTGGTCGGGAATCCTTTGGCAGAAATGACTGCTTCAATGCGGCGTGGCATGGAGGCAATCAGCCTGTGACACTGCTGAGATGTTATGGAGGCCCAGGATGCTTCAATAGCGGCCTTAAGCTCATCCAGAGTGTTGGGTCTTGCGTCTCTCAACTTTCTCTTCACAATATCCCACAGATTCTCTATGGGGTTCAGGTCAGGAAAGTTGGCAGGCCAATTGAGCACAGTAATACCATGGTCAGTAAACCATTTACCAGTGGTTTTGGCACTGTGAGCAGGTGCCAGGTCGTGCTGAAAAATGAAATCTTCATCTCCATAAAGCATTTCAGCCGATGGAAGCATGAAGTGCTCCAAAATCTCCTGATAGCTAGCTGCATTGACCCTGCCCTTGATGAAACACAGTGGACCAACACCAGCAGCTGACATGGCACCCCACACCATCACTGACTGTGGGTACTTGACACTGGACTTCGGGCATTTTGGCATTTCCTTCTCCCCAGTCTTCCTCCAGACTCTGGCACCTTGATTTCCGAATGACATGCAAAATTTGCTTTCATCAGAAAAAAGTACTTGGGACCACTTAGCAACAGTCCAGTGCTGCTTCTCTGTAGCCCAGGTCAGGCGCCTCTGCCGCTGTTTATGGTTCAAAAGTGGCTTTACCTGGGGAATGCGGCACCTGTAGCCCATTTCCTGCACACGCCTGTGCACTGTGGCTCTGGATGTTTCCACACCAGACTCAGTCCACTGCTTCCTCAGGTTCCCCAAGGTCTGGAATCGGTCCTTCTCCACAATCTTCCTCAGGGTCCGGTCTCCTCTTCTCGTTGTACAGCGTTTTCTGCCACATTGTTTCCTTCCAACAGACTTACCATTGAGGTGCCTTGATACAGCACTCTGGGAACAGCCTATTTGTTGAGAAATTTCTTTCTGGGTCTTACCCTCTTGCTTGAGGGTGTCAATGATGGCCTTCTTGACATCTGTCAGGTCGCTAGTCTTACCCATGATGGGGGTTTTGAGTAATGAACCAGGCAGGGAGTTTATAAAAGCCTCAGGTATCTTTTGCATGTGTTTAGAGTTAATTAGTTGATTCAGAAGATTAGGGTAATAGGTCGTTTAGAGAACCTTTTCTTGATATGCTAATTTATTGAGACAGGTTTTTTGGGTTATCAGGAGTTGTATGCCAAAATCATCAGTATTAAAACAATAAAAGACCTGACAAATTTCAGTTGGTGGATAATGAATCTATAATATATGAAAGTTTAATTGTAATCATTACATTATGGTAAATAATGAAATTTAACACTATATGCTAATTTTTTGAGAAGGACCTGTATGTGAGAATTGTATGCCAGTATTGTGTGATCTATTTGATAGCATTGTGTGTGATCTATATGGCGGTATTATGTGAGAACACTATGGCAGTATTATCTTCAGAAAGCGGACCCATTCTATGGTGGTTCTGGCTGAGCACCTGCACGCGGGTCTGGGGTAATAGAGGGGGTAGCATGACCTCCAGTTAGGTGCAGTCAGGGCTGGTGAGGTAGCTGAAGAGAGGGGTCTCATTTTTATCGTTACTATATGGCTACATTTCCTTCCCAGCGTCACCCCAGACTGCGCCTGTCGCCTCGCTTTCACACATTGCCAGGACAGGATGGGGAAGACAGGATCTGAGGAGGGGAATGGGGTCTGCATGCAAAGTCTGGATCAAAACAGGCCATCAATCCGCAGAAATGTTTCCTGGATTTCTGTGGAGCAGACGGTCCATCCATGTGTATAAAAGACAGCGCTCTATGTACAATCCCTGGCTGCTCCGCGCACAGGGGGCCCCCATAGACCAGCACACTGCTCTCCTGAAATACTCTGTGCTGCTGTCACCCTGCTCCCTCCACCACATATCTCCCAGAATCCTTGCCGCCTGCCATCCTCGGTGACCGTAGACTTGTCAGTATAAGGCTGCTTTCACACTAGCATCGGTACGGGCCCGTCGCAGTGCGTCGTACCGACGCATGCTGTGAAAGAAATGCCCGACGTGGGCAGCGGAAGCAGTCTTACGACGCTTCCGCTGCCCCATTGTAAGGTCTGGGGAGGATGGGGCGGAGTTTCTGCCGTGCATGTGCGGTCGAAAATGGTGGACTCGACGCACAAACGTTACATGTAACTTTTTTTGTGGCGGCGGTCCACCAAAACATGACGCAACCGTCGCACGACAGTTACGACGTGTGGCAATACGTCGCAATGCATCGGTAATGTTAGTCTATGGGGAAAAAACGCATCCTGCAGACAACTTTGCAGGATGTGTTTTTTCTCCTGAACAACGCATTGCATCGTACAGCCAACAACGCTAGTGTGAAAGTAGCCTAAGGCTGCCGTCACACTATCAGTATTTGGTCAGTATTTTACCTCAGTATTTGTAAGCCAAAACCAGGAGTGGGTGATAAATACAGAAGTGGTGCATATGTTTCTATTATACTTTTCCTCTAATTGTTCCACTCCTGGTTTTGGCTACAAATACTGATGTAAAATACTGACCAAATACTGATAGTGTGACGGCAGCCATACTCTGCAGTCACCAACAAAATGGCTGCTCACTGGGTTCCTGAATATCATCCTCTCTAATCCCTTAGCAAACACCCAGAAGGGGAGGAGAGGAGACATCACACACGTCAGCAGACTCCGCCCATAATTACTGCAGTGCAGTAATGTGAGCTAGTTGTACACTAGGTTTTTCTGAAATTTCAGCAGCTGCTCCCCCTAGTGTTGAAAAGTGGAAATTCCAAAACTTTTCAAATTATTTTTCATATTTTACTAAATTATAAACAAATAATATTTTTTAAAAAAATGTAATCATTAATTCTTTACATTTTTACAATTTCTGAAAAAAAAATTTTTTTGATGGCACCTTCCCTTTAAACTGTATATTTAGCAGAATAGCTATCAAATCTATGTTTCCATACCAATTTTAAGTTTTCCTTATTAAATTAATGGTATCATAGTTTTTGGTCCCAGTTTTATATAACAGGAAATAGGAGAATGTACTGTATTTCAAACTAAAACCTCCCTCGTGGTCTAAGGGACATGAAGCAGGTAATGGAAGTAACTTTGGTGCTCTAAGTTGAGGCCTCTTTTTTGTGTGTTTGTTGTAAGACAGTGACTAATATTTTAAAGGTTGACCAAAAAATACAATATCCAGACTTTTACTGCTTTTTTGCAGTATATCTCATGTCAAAGGTATATCTACAGTACAGACCAAAAGTTTGGACACACCTTCTCATTTAAAGATTTTTCCATATTTTCATGACTATGAAAATTGTAAATTCACACTGAAGGCATCAAAACTATGAATTAACACATGTGGAATTATATACTTAACAAAAAAGTGTGAAACAACTGAAAATATGTCTTATTTTCTAGGTTCATCAAAGTAGCCACCTTTTGCTTTGATGACTGCTTTGCACACTCTTAGCATTCTCTTGATGAGCTTCAAGAGGTAGTCACCAGAAATGGTTTTCACTTCACAGGTGTGCCCTGTCAGGTTTAATAAGTGGGATTTCTTGCCTTATAAATGGGGTTGGGACCATCAGTTGTGTTGTGCAGAAGTCTGGTGGATACACAGCTGATAGTCCTTCTGAATAGACTTTTAGAATTTGTATTATGACAAGAAAAAAGCAGCTAAGTAAAGAAAAACGAGTGGCCATCATTACTTTAAGAAATGAAGGTCAGTCAGTCCAAAAAACTGGGAAAACTTTGAAATTGTCCCCAAGTGCAGTTGCAAAAACCATCAAGCGCTATAAAGAACCTGGCTCACATGAGGACCCCCCCTGGAAAGGAAGACCAAGAGTCACCTCTGCTTCTGAGGATAAGTTTATCCGAGTTACCAGCCTCAGAAATTGCAGGTTATCAGCAGCTCAGATTAGAGACCAGTGAATGCCACACAGAGTTCTAGCAGCAGACACATCTCTACAACAACTGTTAAGAGAAGACTTTGTGCAGCAGGTCTTCATGTGAAAATAGCTGCTAGGAAACCACTGCTAAGGACAGGCAACAAGCAGAAGAGACTTGTTTGGGCTAAAGAACACAAGGAATGGACATTAGACCAGTGGAAATCTGTGCTTTGGTCTGATGAGTCCAAATTTGAGATCTTTGGTTCCAACCACCGTGTCTTTGTGCGACGCAGAAAAGGTGAATGGATGGACTCTACATGCCTGGTTCCCACCGTGAAGCATGGAGGAGGAGGTGTGATGGTGTGGGGGTGATTTTCTGGTGACACTGTTAGGGATTTAATGAAAATTTAATGCATACTGAATCAGCATCGCTACCACAGCATCTTGCAGTGGCATTCTATTCCATCCGGTTTGCGTTTAGTTGGACCATCATTTATTTTTCAACAGGACAATAACCCCAAACACACCTCCAGGCTATGTAAGGGCTATTTGACCAAGAAGGAGAGTGATGGGGTGCTATGCCAGATGACCTGATGGTTTAAGGTGAGCTGGACCGCAGAGTGAAGGCAAAATGGCCAACAAGTGCTAAGCATCTCTGTGAACTCCTTCAAGATTGTTGGAAGACCATTCCCGGTGGCTACCTCTTGAAGCTCATCCAGAGAATGCCAAGAGTGTGCAAAGCAGTCATCAAAGCAAAAGGTGTCTACTCTGAAGAACCTGGAATATAAGACATATTTTCAGTAGTTTTACACTTTTTTGTTAAGTATATAATTCCACATGTGTTAATTCATAGTTTTGATGCCTTCAGTGTGAGTTTACAATTTTCTTAGTAATGAAAATGGAGAAAAATCTTTAAATGAGAAGGTGTGTCCAAACTTTTGGTCTGTACTGTATGTAGAGAGTATATGACAGAAATAATATGTGAGCTAGAACAAAGACCAACTATATGACTAAAACAAAAGGATTTGAGGTTCTCAACCTGTCCCCGTCCTCTGTTTGCCTTGATGTCATAAGCTTTGTCATAGAGGAGGACACGGGGCTATGATTTACTTGGAGCATTATTGAAGACTTCAAAAACATTGTTAGTGTTAGGGTTCGTTCAGATGTAAATATTTGCTGCAGAAAATTTCTACAGCAAATCCAGAGAAAACTATCATGGAAACCTGCGGTAGCAAATTTTCACCAAATCATAGATTTCTCAGCAGAAAATAATCTGCAGTCAAGTGAACAACTATTGGGTTTTGTTACAAGTTTTATACTCCCCATTTAGCTGATCTACAACAGGATCTGCGTCACAGGTCAGATTCTGTGTGGGAAATTTATTTCTGTCACATTGATGAGATTTTCGGCCACCTAGCAGCCACTAAATTCGGCCAGAAAATCGAGATAGAGAATTTGCAGCATAATCTCAAGCCCAGATTCATCATTGTTGTTTCTCCAGTTCTCTGGAGTAATTTTCTCCTTTTAGTGGCTTTTGCATTTGCACCTTTATTCTCTATATGTTTTGCACCACTTTTTAAATTATCTTTCCTTTTTAAGTCTTTTGGCAACTTTGCTTAAACAGGTGACGTAGACAGATTCATGAAACACGACTTTTGCCAAATATTGCATTTTTTTGGGCACATTTCACTCCAATCTCTGCCTTGAGTAAGATTTATGGATGAGTTTTCAATTTGGGGCATTTTCAAAGGATTTTGGTGCTGAAAAACTGCAAAAAGAAAGACATAATAAACAGCTTCTTTAATTCTGCACCAACGTTTTTAAGCACTTGCACCATTTTGAAGAAGCTGGTGCAAAACAAATTGAGTACCAGAAGCCAAAAAAAGGAAAAGTATCTTCAATAGATCAAAAAATGTAGAATCGGACACTTAGTGTCTTGCTTATATAGGACTAAATTTCTCCTTATCTGCCTCCTCACATAACCACAGGACTTGAACAGTGTGCTTTCATGAATGTTTCATCTGAACCCTGCTGCAGTCATTGGCTATACCTCCTGGATGTCTCAGTGTCCACTCTATCACAGTTTGTCTCATCTCTACCTTCTGGCATCTCTTCTCATGTAGCCACCCTGCCACTTCACTTGTTCTCTCTCCTTAGTGGGTATCAATTAGCAGGATTTCAACACCCCTATAACTATTTACATGTGCATGTAACTGTTAAAAAAACAAATCCAGCAATACCTTTACATGGCAAGTCTTTTCCTCCATTACTGAGAAATCGGTGTTTGAATTTATATGCAAATGAGGCTTAATGACTATGATATTTCTGAAGCCTCAGCCACTCAAGCTCTGCCCAGCGCTGTCTTCTTGACTGACAGCCTCTATGCTGCGTAACTGCAGGCCAAAGAGCTGCCAATTAAGCATGAAGACGGAATGAATAGAGTTGGAGTGACAGAGGCTCCAGATTTATCATAGTCCTTCGATCTCATTGACATATCAATTCAAACAGTGATTTCTCAGTAATGGAAAACTGGACTGGTCATGTAAAGGTTTTCCTGGATTTGTCTTTAAAAAGCAACATATTTTTATAAATAGTTTGGGGGCATAAAATCCTGCTGTCAGATCTGGCAAAAACTTCTGCACCTCCAAAGATTTATATGACTGTGGCACCCTTTAAAAGATAAGCATTTTGTCCACAAAAAGGTGCTACACAAGCTAATATTTTTGAAGTTCTGCATATATTGCATGTGTCTGGAAGTGCACTGTGGCATGACAATGATTTTATAGCTCCTCAGCCTCATTCTGTATTCGCCATTAATGACCTGTCAATCAGCCCTAGGTAGAAGATGAGGAGCTATATCATCATGCTCCACTTCATTTCCAGATACATACCTATATGTATACAGTACAGAACAAAAGTTTAGACACACCTTCTCATTTAAAGATTTTTCTGTATTTTCATGACTATGAAAAATATACATTCACACTGAAGGTATAAAAACTATGAATTAACACATATGGAATTATATACTTAACAAAAAAAGTGTGAAACAACTGAAAATTTGTCTTATATTTTAGGTTCTTCACAGTAGCCACCTTTGGCTTTGATGACTGCTTTGCACACTCTTGGCATTCTCTTGATGAGCTTCAAGAGGTAGTCACCGGAAATGGTCTTCCAACAATCTTGAAGGAGTTCCAAGAGATGCTTAGCACTTGTTGGCCCTTTTGACTTCACTCTGCGTTCCAGCTCACCCCAAACCATCTTGATTGGGTTCAGGTCTGGTGACTGTGGAGGCCAGGTCATCTGGAGTAGCACCCCATCACTCTCCTTCTTGGTCAAATAGCCCTTACACAGCCTGGGGGTGTGTTTGGGGTGATTGTCCTGTTGAAAAATAAATGATGGTACAACTCAACGCAAACCGGATGGAATAGCATGCCACTGCAAGAAGCTGTGGTAGCCATGCTGGTTCAGTATGCCTTCAATTTTGAATAAATCCCCAACAGTGTCACCAGCAAAGCACCCCCACACCATCCCACCTCCCCCTCCATGCTTCACGGTGGGAACCAGGCATGTAGAGTCCATCCGTTCACCTTTTCTGCGTCGCACAAAGACACGGTGGTTGGAACCAAAGATCTCAAATTTGGGCTCATCAGACTAAAGCACAGATTTCCACTGGTCTAATGTCCATTCCTTGTGTTCTTTAGCCCAAACAAGTCTCTTCTGCTTGTTGCCTGTCCTTAGCAGTGGTTTCCTAGCAGCTATTTTTACCATGAAGGCCTGCTGCACAAAGTCTCCTCTTAACAGTTGTAGAGATGTGTCTGCTGCTAGAACTCTGTATGGCATTGACCTGGTCTCTAATCTGAGCTGCTGTTAACCTGCGATTTCTGAGGCTGGTGACTCGGATAAACTATCCTCAGAAGCAGAGGTGACTCTTGGTCTTCCTTTCCTGGGGCGGTCCTTATGTGAGCCAGTTTCTTTGTAGCGCTTGATGGTTTTTGACACTGCACTTGGGGACACTTTCAAAGTTTTCCCAATTTCTCGAACTGACTGACCTTCTTTTCTTAAAGTAATGATGGCCACTCTTTTTTCTTTACTTAGCTGCTTTTTTCTTGCCATAAAACAAATTCAACAGTCTATTCAGTAGGACTATCAGCTGTGTATCCACCAGACTTCTGCACAACACAACTGATGGTCCAAACCCCATTTATAAGGCAAGAAATCCCACTTATTAAACCTGACAGGCCACACCTATGAAGTGAAAACCATTCCCGGTGACTACCTCTTGAAGCTCATCAAGAGAATGCCAAGAGTGTGCAAAGCAGTCATCAAAGCAAAAGGTGGCTACTTTGAAGAACCTAGAATACAAGACATAATTTCAGTTGTTTCACACTTTTTTGTTTAGTATATAATTCCACATGTGTTAATTCATAGTTTTGATGCCTTCAGTGTGAATGTACAATTTTCATAGTCATGAAAATACAGAAAAAATTGTAAATGAGAAGGTGTGTCCAAACTTTTGGACTGTACTGTATATAAAGCAATAAAAGGCAGGCAGCACTGCCCTCCTTTTCTCTTGTTAAGGCCTCGGGCAAGTAGTGGATGAACTGATGAGAAGGCCTGTGCACCCACTGTTGTAGTGGTGTGCTGTTCCAGTTTTCTTTCCCCCCCCTCTCTCTCTCTCTATATATATATATAGATATATATATATATATATACACACACACAGAACTTCAAAGCACAATTTCTCACTGCTGGAGCATCACATTGGGGTCATAAACAGATTAGATTATTTATATGTTAAAGGATACACAGACCTTTAAATGGTTTTGATGTGCAGAAGTTTCTAACAGGTTCCCTCTAAAGCCATTGATGTGACTCCGACTGCATGGGCTCCAGCTCAGCTTCCCTGCACCTTTTAATCTGGCATCTTTAGGATGATGTGGATAAGCGTCTTCTTGGCCCTGTCCATGAGATCATTGACAGGCAGGAAGAGGGAGAGCTGTTCAGTCATTTAGTAATAACGTTTTCTCAATGACAAGGGAGAAGACTTTATGAGCACTCTGCTCAAACATTAAGGAGGTAATCAGGGTCAGAATATCAGACATTGCTGGGTGTCTATCGCTGATGACTATAGGATGCAGGTACAGTGGGTATGGAAAGTATTCAGACCCCTTTAATTTTTTCAATCTTTGTTTCATTGCAGCCATTTGGTAAATTAAAAAAAGTTCATTTTTTTCTCATTAATGTACACTCTGCGCCCCCTATCTTGACTGAAAAAACAAATGTATTAATTTTTGCAAAATTATTAAAAAAGAAAAACTTAAATATCACATGGTCATAAGTATTTCGATCTTTTGCTCAGTATTGAGTAGAAGCAACCTTTTGAGCTAGTACAGCAATGAGTCTCCTTGGGAATGATGCAACAAGCTTTTCACACCTTGATTTGGATATCCTCTGCTATTCTTCCTTGCAGATTCTCTCCAATTCCGTTAGGTTGGGTGGTGAATGTTGGTGGACAGCCATTTTCAGGTCTCTCCAGAGATGCTCAATTGGGTTTAGGTAAGGCCGCTGGCTTGGCCAGTTAAGAATGGTCACAGAATCGTTCTGAAGCCACTCCTTTGTTATTTTAGCTGTGTGCCTAGGGTCATTGTCTTATTGGAAGGTGAACCTTCAGCCAAGTCTGAGGTCTAGAGCACTCTGGAAGAGGTTTTCATCCAGGATATCTCTGTACTTGGCCACATTCATGTTTCCTTCATTGACAACCAGTCGTCCTGTCCCTGCAGCTGAAAAACACCCCAATAGCATGGTGCTGCCACCACGTTTCACTGTTGGGATGGTATTGGGCAGCTCATGAGCAGTGCTTGGTTTTTGCCACACATACCTCTTAGAATTATCACCAAAAAGGTCTATCTTTGTCTCATTAGACCAGAGAATATTATTTCTCATAGTCTGGGAGTCCTTCATTTGTTTTTTTAGCAAACGCTATGCAGGCTTTCATATGTCTTGCACTGAAGAGAGGCTTCCATCGGGCCAATCTGCCATAAAGGCCCAACTGTTGGAGCACTGCAGTGATAGTTGACTTTGTGGAACTTTCTCCCATCTCCCTACTGCATCTCTGAAGCTCAACCACAGTGATCATGGGGGTTCTTCTTTACCTCTCTGACCAAGGCTCTTCTCCCACGATTGCTTAGTTTGGCTGGACGGCCAGGTCTAGGAAGACTTCAGATGGTCACAAACTTCTTCCATTTAAGGTTTATGGAGGCCACTGTGCTCTTAGCAACCTTGAGTAGTGCAGAAATTCTGTTGTAACCTTGGCCAGATCTGTGCCTTGCCACAATTCAGTCTCTGAGCTCTTTTGCCAGTTCCTTTGACCTCATGATTCTCATTTGGTCTGACATGCACTGTGAGCTGTGAGGTCTTATATAGACAGGTGTGTGCCTTTCCAAATCAAGTCCTATCAGTTTAATTAAACACAGCTGGACTCCACTGAAGGAGTAGAACCATCTTGTGGAGGATCACAAGGAAATGATTGGACATTCAGCATCTCCCACTCACACACCACCTCCTCACCTCGCCCCCTATCTGTCGGAGTCCCACAAGGTTCAGTCCTAGGGCCCCTGCTCTTCTCCATTTACACCTTTGGCCTGGGACAGCTCATGGAATCTCATGGCTTTCAGTATCATCTCTATGCTGATGACACACAGATCTACATCTCTGGACCAGATATCACCTCCCTACTCACCCTTGACGCTGATCTCTCCTTCAAACCACATATCCAAGCCCTTTCCACTTCCTGCCAACTTCAACTCAAACATATTTCACGAATCCGTTCATTCCTCAACCAAGAATCTGCAAAAACCCTAGTCCATGCCCTCATAATCTCTCGCCTTGACTACTGCAACCTACTGCTCTGTGGCCTCCCCTTGAACACTCTCGCACCCCTCCAATCTATTCTAAACTCTGCTGCCCGACTAATCCACCCGTCCCCCCGCTATTCCCCAGCTTCTCCCCTCTGTAAATCCCTTCACTGGCTCCCCATTGCCCAGAGAATCCAGTACAAAACCCTAACCATGACGTACAAAGCCATCCACAACCTGTCCCCTCCATACATCTGTGACCTCGTCTCCTGGTACTTACCTACATGCAACCTCCAAACCTCACAAGACCTCCTTCTCTACTCCCCTCTTATCTCCTCTTCTCACAATCGTATACAAGGTTTCTCTCACTTTTCACCCCTACTCTTGAACCCTCTACCACAACACATCAGACTCTCGCCTACCATCGAAACCTTCAAAAAGAGCCTGAAGACCCACCTCTTCCGACAAACCTATAACCTGCAGTAACCACCAATCGACCAAACTGCTGCATGACCAGCTCTATCCTCACCTACTGTATTCTCACCCATCCCTTGTAGATTGTGAGCCTTCACGGGCAGGGTCCTCTCTCCTCCTGTACAGGTTATGACTTGTATTGTTTAAGATTATTGTACTTGTTTTTATTATGTATACCCCTCCTTACATGTAAAGCGCCATGGAATAAATGGCGCTAAAACAATAAAAATTAATAATAATAATAATAAATGGACAGCTTGTGACTTAAATATGAGTGTCTGAGCAAAGGGTCTGAATACTTATGACCATGCGATATTTCAGTTTTTCTTTTTTTATTAAATTTGCCAAAATTTCTGCATTTCTGTTCAGTCAAGATGGGGTGCAGAGTGTACATTAATGTGAAAAAATGAATTTTTTTTAATTTACCAAATAGCTGCAATGAAACAAAGAGTGAAAAATTTAAAGCGGTCTGAATACTTTTCGTACCCACTATTCTTTTCGCTAAAAAGTGTGTCTTTTACTCTGAAAGCTCAGTAATATTTTAATTTGTATTATACAAAGGGCTTTAGTAACACAAGTAATAAAAACACAGGTGGGAGGAGAGGATAAGAAGGGGAAAAGATACAGTCTCTTTTCCTTCCTGTGAAACTCATACTGTGAGGCAAGAATAGGAGATATAGACATCCTGTAAGGTGAGCTTGCAGAATACAGATGAGCAAAAAAAAAGTTTTGCAGTACCCTGGACTGGCGTCTACGTCAGTACTTCATGGTAACTGCCCCAAGGCAGTGTGCACTTCTTTGGCAGGTACATGAATCTTGGCATTCTAGGCTCCTGTCACAAATTCTAGGCCTCCATGACATTGCAACATACTTTGAAGGGCTAGTTTTTGCCAGGATATCAGCATTCAAATGCATACTGAGGAAGTTCGCATTACATGTTTCCAGCTTCCACTGAGTACTAATGTGGGTACCAGACTAAGGTAGTGTGAATACTTTTGCTCATCTCTATTACAGACTCATTATCAGGGGTTGTGAATTATAATTTCTCATTTATAATCTCCCAGTCTACCATTTTATCTATCTATTGTGAGGCAGTGAGGGGGATCATATGCAAAGGTCGATATGTGTTCCCCAAGACGCGGACAGAGGCTTATTTAACCTGCTGTGAATCACAAAGCAAAATTAAAAAAAGAGTGGATTGGGTGAAAGTAGCGACCCAGTCAGATTTTTAGGAAAACCCGTCAAGGGCTTTTATTTTTAGAGGGATTTGCATGTTTGGTAGTGGGGCGAATCCATATCTCCACTCTGGGTTTTGGAAGTGGCTATATGGCCACAATTCTATTTAAAGTCTGTCAGTTTTGCCTTGGGTGTGTCAGTGTTGGAGTTTGCAAGATGAAGAGCAGGAGGCAAGTCTAGAGCTAGGGACTTCAAGGCGGCTGACGCACCCAAGAGACACGGCAATGCCATTGTCCACAGCAACGGGTTTTGAACACAGACTATATTTGTGGAAACCCGGCTGCGATCAAGAGGATATCACTCCTGTACGTGAGTCTGGAAAATAAAAGCACTGTTTATGTTGAACTCTCTGTTGTCCCTGCCTATTAGTCGCACTGCACCAACCCCGCTGCTCTCTACACTATCTATAGAGAAGCTATCCATTTTTCATGAGATTCCTTTACAGGTCACATTACACTTCTTATATAAAATGAGGCCATTTAGCTAATCTGTAAATCAAATCCCATAAATCGTCTTACTACTTATCCTGCATATTTAGTATTGACCCTGACTTCTTGAAAGAACTTTTCCAGATCACCCAGTCATAGAACATAATATAATTTGCTCTTGGAGACCTACCAAATATTTACAGCCCACAGTCCTAGTTAGGGAAGGTTAAAGACTAGATTGCCTTGACGGCAAGAATGATTGCTTAGGGGTCTGAAAAATCATTAAAGCTTGTCCTCTTAAACATTGATTGTCCCCTAGTGATTTATTGACAAAACACAAAAAGTGTTCTATACCGCACGCTAATTATATGTATGAGACCAGGTCTCAAGGGAAATTAAATAAAATTTACAGCTTGATGGCTTTTTAGCTCTAGGGATACTTACCTTTTTAATAAGATCTTTTAGCTGGGAATATTTATGAGGTTAATGTCTGTGGACTCCAAGAAAGTCCTAACCTTTACAATAGTAAAGGGACAGTCTGTAAGCTGAAACTCTCTGCTCTCTGTTGCATTTATAGATATGGTAGAATAAGAGTACTTAATGTGGACATATTCATATCAGCATGGTCTTTGTTTATTGTTAGAGTACTAATGTGATATACATGTTTTACTAACTCCCGTTTGATACTTTCTTTCAAATCAATATTGCTTTTGGTTCTAGATACCAGTAGGGGCCAATGCATCAGTTTAACACATTGTAATATACAAGAACCTTCATCAAGTAACATTTCATGGCATTAAAATGCAAAAAAAATAGGAGTCAGCAACTGGTAAACATTTTTTAAATAAAAGATAACAAATAAAAGAAGCCAAGAACTCAAGAAAGGTACGACTATCACTCTGTTTACTTCTATGTATCTGACAAAACAGATCTCTACAAATATGAAGGAGAAGAAGCACTGCAAAGTAGTTTCAGACAGTTATACTGTAATCTACAGTGCTACATTTTACACTTTAATATATATATATACAGTGGGGCAAAAAAGTATTTAGTCAGTCAGCAATAGTGCAAGTTCCACCACTTAAAAAGATGAGAGGCGTCTGTAATTTACATCATAGGTAGACCTCAACTATGGGAGACAAACTGAGAAAAAAAATCCAGAAAATCACATTGTCTGTTTTTTTAACATTTTATTTGCATATTATGGTGGAAAATAAGTATTTGGTCAGAAACAAACAATCAAGATTTCTGGCTCTCACAGACCTGTAACTTCTTCTTTAAGAGTCTCCTCTTTCCTCCACTCATTACCTGTAGTAATGGCACCTGTTTAAACTTGTTATCAGTATAAAAAGACACCTGTGCACACCCTCAAACAGTCTGACTCCAAACTCCACTATGGTGAAGACCAAAGAGCTGTCAAAGGACACCAGAAACAAAATTGTAGCCCTGCACCAGGCTGGGAAGACTGAATCTGCAATAGCCAACCAGCTTGGAGTGAAGAAATCAACAGTGGGAGCAATAATTAGAAAATGGAAGACATACAAGACCACTGATAATCTCCCTCCATCTGGGGCTCCACACAAAATCCCACCCTGTGGGGTCAGAATGATCACAAGAACGGTGAGCAAAAATCCCAGAACCACGCGGGGGGACCTAGTGAATGAACTGCAGAGAGCTGGGACCAATGTAACAAGGCCTACCATAAGTAACACACTACGCCACCATGGACTCAGATCCTGCAGTGCCAGACGTGTCCCACTGCTTAAGCCAGTACATGTCCGGGTCCGTCTGAAGTTTGCTAGAGAGCATTTGGATGATCCAGAGGAGTTTTGGGAGAATGTCCTATGGTCTGATGAAACCAAACTGGAACTGTTTGGTAGAAACACAACTTGTCGTGTTTGGAGGAAAAAGAATACTGAGTTGCATCCATCAAACACCATACCTACTGTAAAGCATGGTGGTGGAAACATCATGCTTTGGGGCTGTTTCTCTGCAAACGGGCCAGGACGACTGATCCGGGTACATGAAAGAATGAATGGGGCCATGTATCGTGAGATTTTGAGTGCAAACCTCCTTCCATCAGCAAGGGCATTGAAGATGAAACGTGGCTGGGTCTTTCAACATGACAATGATCCAAAGCACACCGCCAGGGCAACGAAGGAGTGGCTTCGTAAGAAGCATTTCAAGGTCCTGGAGTGGCCTAGCCAGTCTCCAGATCTCAACCCTATAGAAAACCTTTGGAGGGAGTTGAAAGTCCGTGTTGCCAAGCGAAAAGCCAAAAACATCACTGCTCTAGAGGAGATCTGCATGGAGGAATGGGCCAACATACCAACAACAGTGTGTGGCAACCTTGTGAAGACTTACTGAAAACGTTTGACCTCTGTCATTGCCAACAAAGGATATATTACAAAGTATTGAGATGAAATTTTGTTTCTGACCAAATACTAATTTTCCACCATAATATGCAAATAAAATGTTAAAAAAAACAGACAATGTGATTTTCTGGATTTTTTTTTCTCAGTTTGTCTCCCATAGTTGAGGTCTACCTATGATGTAAATTACAGACGCCTCTCATCTTTTTAAGTGGTGGAACTTGCACTATTGCTGACTGACTAAATACTTTTTTGCCCCACTGTATATATATATATATATATATATATATATATTGTGGTACCTTTGGACCATAGACAACATTAAAAAAGTTTGTCTTCATCACTTAAAATGTATTAAATGCTCCTGATTAATAACTAGTGGCCTTAAGCACGAACCTACAGAGTATAACGTGCAGGCCATAAACATCATGAAAGAATAACAATACCTTTACTTATATACTGTTGTAGCACAGCAGTGTTAATACATTGCGGTAAAGAGGCAGTGACCTAGGTTAGTCTAACTGAAAAAAAATTATGATGGAGAGGAATCGCTTCTGGGTAACAAGTCGCACAATCCACTACTACTAATGTTAGGGGCCGAGTTCCCGCCGCTGCACAGGTGGAATCTCGAGCCATGTCTGCTGCGGTCTCCTATTCTGTATCAGCTGCACTGGAGCCTGCTCAGCGGAGATGTCGGTCCCAGTGTCTCGCTCAGTCTGATACTGTGCAAAGGGTTACTGCTGCCTTTCCAGGCTCTGCTTTTGTAGCCAGCACTGGTCAGCGGTGAGCAGGCTTTTCTGAGACTAAGTCCTGCTTTGCACACACTGAGCATGCCCACGGGAGGACCTTTCATTGGAGCAAATAAGCCTAACAGAGTTCGTTTATACCGCCATGTAGTGCAGCCAATTACTTTGCAGCAGATATCTCTGCACGGTGGACCCCGGGCGGCGAATGCACCTTGTTGTTTCCTTCCTATACTCGGTGCATTCCGGTAGCCATAACAACTAATATGTGTTGGTGGCTCCAGGCGGATTTCACTATTGGCCCTAGCAGATCCATAGCAATCAGCTCAAAAGGTACCTCTATAACAGGCAGAGGAATTAGTGGACTACAGAAGTTTGCTTTGGGTGTGGTCAGCTGGCACTCTGGGCACAATTGCCACCCTCATTTCAGTGTACCCCCTCAGTCCGGGGTTGGTCCTGCCTGACCCCAGCAGAGGGTTGTGATCCTTTCCCAAGATCCTGGGTTTGTTGGGGCCAATGTAATAGCCATAGTGTGAGAGAGTCCCATATGAAGTCCTTGGTGGTGGTATAACACTCAATCAGGCTAACTACTTGGTCTAAGGTGCCAAGGTCCCCTTACCCCACTGAACGCTGTATAGCAGCTGGCAGAGTCAACCATCCTCTTTACCATCTGGGAAGATGTCAAGGTCTCAGACTGGAGCCATCTTCTGACTAGCTGCAACAAGTCATACGCCTGAGACCTATTGAGTCGGGCCTCCACAAAAGACCATTGAGACAGCCATTGGGTCTGCACATATGTGTTAACCCCCAGTTGGGCAAGTGTCTTACAGCTTCCGATAGTCCTGGGCATCCTCCCGACTGAGGTCAAAGTAGGCCTTTTGAGCATCTTCCATCAGGAATGGGACCACTACTTTAACCCACTGGAAAGTTGGCAAGCACTCCACTCCACCGTGCGTTCGAAGACGGTGAGGTTTTCCACGTTTCCTCCTGAATCAGCTTTCTCAGCACTTTACTGACTTTGTCGTAGTCCTCATGATGAACCAGGGTCATTGATGTGGATGTCTCTCGCAGAGCCATAATCTGCTGCAGTGTCAGGTGATTAGTTTGCTGCTACGATTCCTGCAACTTCTGCAGCCATGCTTGGAAGAGGATCAACTGCTTTAATATTTCCATCTTGTTGGCAGGCCTGAGCTGTAGCATTGGAGACTTGAGTAACAACATGCATCTTGCTTTGGGGTATGCCTCAGTTGACACTGCCCGCATTCTCCACCATATGTAGTCCAGCAGTGTTAACACAGTGCGGTAGAGAGGCAGTGACTTAGGTTAGTCCAACTTAAAATTATTTATTTTCAAAACTCACAAAGGTAAACTTTATCCTCCAGATCGCAGCCGGGTCATCCAATACAGTCTGTACCAAACCGTTGTCGTGGGTGACTGCACCACTTTGTTACTCATGGGTTCATCAGTTTTGCTGCCTTCTCTGGCCTGTGTTCAGCCTTCACGCAGACTTGTACTCCACAGAGCTTCCTATATTGCTGCTAGCAATCCATAACTAACTGACACCGAAACCTTTTCTGCAGGTTTTAATGAAAGCCATGGTCAAGGGCCACTTGTAACACCTGGACTGGAGGGAGAGGTGCATCCCACTCTCGATCCTATAGATCTCTCAAAAATAAAAGTCCATATCAGGTTTTCCTAAATCTGACCTGGTCAAATAGTTTGATCAGGTCCATACTTACTTTTATTTTGCATTGTAACCACAGCTGCGGTTGTGATTACCATGCACTCCAGCGGGTTCAATATTCCTATGCAAATCCTAAGGGATACATTATGGTCCTCTCATATAATTCTCCTCACTGTCACACTCTGTATATATAAAAATGAAACAGCATTGGGTGAAACAGCAATAAATAATGTCAATGCAACTCTAATTAAGCAATAAATAAGGGTAATCAGATGTAGACAGTCACATTCACAAAGTAGTGAATGCAGTAATCAATAAAGGGAATCTGTGAGCAGGATTTCACTAAACCTGCTTATTAGCACATGTAACTTTTTCAAAGACAAGCCCAACAATACCTTTACATAGCCAGTCCATTCTGTTGTTACTGAGAAATCAGTGTTTGAATTGACATGCAAATCAGGATGGGAGACTATGATAGATCTGAAGCCTCTGTCACTCCAGCTCTATTCTCCACCAAACGCATCTGTCTCCTCTAGCTTGACTGATGGCTCCATTGCCTGAAGTCACATCGTTCAGTGATTAGCAGTGTAGCGTTTGTAGTAGTCTTGCACCACTCTGGTCCTGGGATCAAATCCCACCAAGGACAACATCTTCAAGGAGTTTGTATTGTCTCCCAATATTTGTGTGGGATTTTTAGGGTTCCCCAGTTTCCTCCCACACTCCAAAGACATTCTGATATCGAATTTAGATTCTCAGCCCCAATGGGGACAGCTATGAAGATCTCTGTAAAGTGCAGTAGAATGCATGGCACTATGTAAGCAAGTAAAATAAAATAGATGGACAGACATATAAGTAGAGGCTTCATAGAGTTGCGTGCCAGGAAAAATAAAGTGATGCAAGTGAACCCCCTGTAAATAGCAAAACAGTCAGGAGAAGTGAAAGAACAACATAGTTGAAAACACAGCAATTCAAGCACATACAGTGGGGCAAAAAAGTATTTAGTCAGTCAGCAATAGTGCAAGTTCCACCACTTAAAAATATGAGAGGCGTCTGTAATTTACATCATAGGTAGACCTCAACTATGGGAGACAAACTGAGAAAAAAAAATCCAGAAAATCACATTGTCTGTTTTTTTAACATTTTATTTGCATATTATGGTGGAAAATAAGTATTTGGTCAGAAACAAACAATCAAGATTTCTGGCTCTCACAGACCTGTAACTTCTTCTTTAAGAGTCTCCTCTTTCCTCCACTCATTACCTGTAGTAATGGCACCTGTTTAAACTTGTTATCAGTATAAAAAGACACCTGTGCACACCCTCAAACAGTCTGACTCCAAACTCCACTATGGTCAAGACCAAAGAGCTGTCAAAGGACACCAGAAACAAAATTGTAGCCCTGCACCAGGCTGGGAAGACTGAATCTGCAATAGCCAACCAGCTTGGAGTGAAGAAATCAACAGTGGGAGCAATAATTAGAAAATGGAAGACATACAAGACCACTGATAATCTCCCTCGATCTGGGGCTCCACGCAAAATCCCACCCCGTGGGGTCAGAATGATCACAAGAACGGTGAGCAAAAATCCCAGAACCACGCGGGGGGACCTAGTGAATGAACTGCAGAGAGCTGGGACCAATGTAACAAGGCCTACCATAAGTAACACACTATGCCACCATGGACTCAGATCCTGCAGTGCCAGACGTGTCCCACTGCTTAAGCCAGTACATGTCCGGGCCCGTCTGAAGTTTGCTAGAGAGCATTTGGATGATCCAGAAGAGTTTTGGGAGAATGTCCTATGGTCTGATGAAACCAAACTGGAACTGTTTGGTAGAAACACAACTTGTCGTGTTTGGAGGAAAAAGAATACTGAGTTGCATCCATCAAACACCATACCTACTGTAAAGCATGGTGGTGGAAACATCATGCTTTGGGGCTGTTTCTCTGCAAAGGGGCCAGGACGACTGATCCGGGTACATGAAAGAATGAATGGGGCCATGTATCGTGAGATTTTGAGTGCAAACCTCCTTCCATCAGCAAGGGCATTGAAGATGAAACGTGGCTGGGTCTTTCAACATGACAATGATCCAAAGCACACCGCCAGGGCAACGAAGGAGTGGCTTCGTAAGAAGCATTTCAAGGTCCTGGAGTGGCCTAGCCAGTCTCCAGATCTCAACCCTATAGAAAACCTTTGGAGGGAGTTGAAAGTCCGTGTTGCCAAGCGAAAAGCCAAAAACATCACTGCTCTAGAGGAGATCTGCATGGAGGAATGGGCCAACATACCAACAACAGTGTGTGGCAACCTTGTGAAGACTTACAGAAAACGTTTGACCTCTGTCATTGCCAACAAAGGATATATTACAAAGTATTGAGATGAAATTTTGTTTCTGACCAAATACTTATTTTCCACCATAATATGCAAATAAAATGTTAAAAAAACAGACAATGTGATTTTCTGGATTTTTTTTCTCAGTTTGTCTCCCATAGTTGAGGTCTACCTATGATGTAAATTACAGACGCCTCTCATCTTTTTAAGTGGTGGAACTTGCACTATTGCTGACTGACTAAATACTTTTTTGCCCCACTGTATATACTGTATAATAAATAATAATTAAACTATACAGTGTATGTAATAACATAAATAAATAGGCAAAACTAATTTAACTGATTCAAGCAATATATGTGTAGATGAATAAAATAGGAAGCAGCAACAGTGTTTGGACAAGGTGACTAAATATTAATAGAAGTAATGAAGGAAAAGATAATATGATAAATAGCAAGCAATTAGTAAGTGATATAAACTGTTATGTGTGACATCCTTTTCTCATATTCATTTAAAAAAAAAACACAGGAAAATAAGGCTGAAAAATCACAAACGATTGCTAGAGATACTATGATTGGCCCTCCAGCAATCCCAACAAATGAAGAGCCTCCCCCCCCCCCATTTTGAGTGGAACGGAACGGATTGCTATTAGTGATGAGCAAACATGCTCGGATAACGTCTAATCTGAGCATGCTCGGTTGTTTTTCGAGTATCTTGGGCATGCTCGTATATTATGTTCAGTCCCTGTGGCTGCATGATTTGTGGCTGTTAGACAGCCTAAACACTTGTGTAGACTGCCTGTTTATTAGGGAATCTTCGCATGTTTTGTGTCTGTCTAACAGCGGCAATTGATGCAACCGCATGGACTCGAACATGATACTCAAGCACACCCAAGATACTCAGATAACACCAGTTGCATTCAAAGATCTTAAAAAGGAGATAAAATATCTGGAAATCTTTCTGAAAACCGTGCCATAACCAGTCTTTATAGTTCCACAATTGAAAAAAATCATTTTAGGCCTCAATAACAGCTATTACTAGCTCATCAACATTTCACTTTATCTTTTTAAATAACTGTCTAATCCTCTGCATCATTCATGTTTCCCTTCTGCCTAGAAAATCCCTTGTAAAGAAGCATATTGATCACTTTTGATCAAGATGAGTTGACCCCTCTGGCCATTACACTTGACCCCTACACTGTCACTGATAGCTATAGAATGGCAGTGCATGTGTCTATTATTTTTAAATGGCATTTGCAAATGTCAAACAGTGGTGCAGAGTTGCAAAGCTTGACATTTATAAACCCAGTGTATAAAAGAGGGTCCAGAAAGAGTTAAATAACTAATTTATGTGTGTAAAATATACATCTAGCGCAAAAATAAAATGTTATCAGTCAAGTTATATCATTTTTAAGGAAATACAGTATGCGACCTGTGGTGTTCAGCCTCTGTTCACCAGGAAAAGTGGTCATGGCTCTAGGTATTAGTCATTGGTTCTCGGTTCCCCATTGATTTAGACAATCCCTTTAATGCAATGGACATTTTAACCATATACTTTGGGAGATTTATACTTTTTTTTTATACATAAAATACTATACAATACCTAGGCATATAAAAAGCCAGGTAGAGTGATCGAAGAGATATATTAGATATTATAGAGAGATCAAAACCACAATAAATCCAGAAGAATACTGAGTCCAACTCTGAATAGTACAAAGAAATTCATTTAGGTTATAGATGGAAGAATTAGAAAAACATAATACAAAAACAACAGTAAAAGCACTGGTTTTATGTTGAGCAGAGAACCGATGGTATTTGATCTGGTATGGTATGCCAACAGGTATTGGGCACGAAAAATAGCATCGAGTATGTTTGATATTCATTTGCCCAAAGCTTTTTATCCTGGTAAAATATAAGATACTTTAGAACACACACACACACACACATACACACACACACACACACACGCACACACGCACACACACACAGAACATTGTAATAAAGTTCATGCTTAAGTAGTAATATACTCAGCAATCTTCTATTAGAAAGGTCATAAGGTCTTTTGCAGTTAATAAAGATGAATTTTACTTAGAGGAAATGTTTAAAGATGTGGGATAGATATATCCATCGTGTTACAAATCAAAGTCTGCAATGTCACTTATCCCTTAATGACACTTCTACACAGATTATCAATTTTACTTTAGAGAACAATGAATGTTTCATTTTTATGACATTGACTAAGTTCAGTGCTTTCTATCTCCTCATGCCTGGGTTTTTTCATTTAAGAGAGCGGCTCATGAATTCCCTGAAGTCTTCTCAGCAATGAATGCTGGACTAATACACACCTCCTCTACAACATAGGCAAATAAAAAGACCTTGTGAAGGAGAATGAGAAAGTATTGAACAAAAAAATTGCATTCAGGCACTATGGATCAGGGCTCATTAACGAATGACATTGTAAGAATACCTGCTATGAGGTACAAGCTGGAACCTGAAATTCTGAAAATAAAAATTTGAAATGTAAATAATTCCTAATTTTTATATTTGTGTGTGTTGGAACATATGCCATAATTATGAATTTCAAAGTGATTGTAGGCATATTGTAAGTAGTGTAATATCTACAGCGACATAGAGGGAGCAAAAACTATCGAATCATAAAATATCCAAAAATTATTAAAAATTCATGCCTTAATACTTTTTTATTTAAATAGCTCTATTTCCTATTTACTGACCCAAAACAATAATCACAATCCCATCCCACAAATGTAAACCTATACTAGTGCACATCAACCATCACTTAACGCCAGGGATATGGATTTCCATAGACTTGACGAGAGCACCACCATTTTTACTTCTGTGGTCAAGCTCCTGATTCCTAGAAACATTGACAAAATGACCCAAGCAATAACACCAGCCGATAGACTCCTCTTCAGTAGTTTTTGTTTTCTACCAGGAAGTCACATGGATCCATAAAACAGCCACCAACCCTTCTCTTCGGGCATAGATCTCAATCAGGACCAATGTGTTAATCTCAAGTAGTGGCATTCAATGAATGACCTCATCAGGTTAAAGTTATAATGTAATTACAAAAAACATTGGCATGAGGAATGTTAGGTTATGGGGTTAAGCCATTCTATGGACATTAGTATGTCTTGACATTTGAAGAGCATTTAACCCTAAAAGAAGCCAGCAGTTTAGTGCGCAGACATCTTTCTCTGGGGAATCATTGTGTGAGAGAACCTATGCATCCTAGAGCTCTTTTAAGATCATTGAAAATTTGAAAAAAAAACATCATCCGAAAGACGTTGCAATGAGCTTGCACTGTCACTGCAGTCCTTAGTGCTGGAGGAAAAGTCACGTTTCATTTAATTCGCTGCCAGTTATGCCCAAACCTTTGCTTTGTCTGCCATTTTTATAAGTGGAGTCTGCAGCCTTGCAGCGCTGAGGTCCTGGGTTCAAATCCCACCAAGGACAACATCTGCAAGGAGTTTGTATGTTCACCTCGTGTTTGCGTGGGTTTCCTCCCGGTTATCTGGCCACTCCAAAGACACACTGATAGGGAATCTAGGTTGTGAGCCCCAGTGGGGATAGTGCCAATATTATCTGTAAAGCGCTGTGGAATTAATGGAGCAATATAAAGGAGCAAAATAAACATTTATATATCAGTCTTGCGCTCTTCCACGTTGTTAGGACTAGCGGAACGCACCAAGTAATAGAGAGATTGATACGAGGTGTGTTCGCAGCCCGGGGTCCACCGTGCAGAGATACCTGCTGGAAAGTAATGGCGGATGGACACTGAGCTCACACAAGGGTTAAACTTCACACCGTGTAAAATGAAAGTGAGCTCTGTTGACTCACAGAGTCTCGCTGTACACAGAGAATAATACCCTAACTAGGGTTGTGCTTGCTCTGGAACTCTTCTGTGCTAACCGCACACATGAAGGAACCAGATGCTAAGCCAAGGCTAATTACCCCCACTGACGCTAGCTGCCTGCCTGATTGTACAGCCCCAAAGCTACACAGACTCACACCACATATAAACTGAGTGGTAGAGTATTCACTGGCATCAGCCAAACACAAATGATATTAGCGCATGGCAGTGCAGCCATGCGAACCTTTTATAGTTGTAGCTCTCCAGGACCTTCCTGGTGGACCAATAGGAGCTGCTACATGACTGGAGCGTGTGATTCCCGACCTCCAATGATAGGTCTTTCCTTGGGCATGCTCAGAAGGAGAAAAGCAGGACTTAGTCCCAGGAGAAAAATTGAGCAGAAAGTTAATGTAAATCTTCAGGTGTGCCTACTGCATGACCTGAGTGACAGTGCACGGCTCGGGGATTCCTACAGTGTTTTTTTCATCTCTCATGAATTGCAAAAGTTGTGCACTGAAAAATCTGATTTTTGCTGAATCTTTCTTTAAAATATTTGTCATATTTCTGAAGCCCATGTGGGTCATGTCATTCAGTTTGGAGTATGATGCATAGAAAAGACATACTGGTGTACCGATTGGGCCAGTATTAATACATTTGACTAATGCATTTTTTCCACAATATTAATAAAAACATTTGTATTATGTCTAGTGTGAACATTAGTTAAACTAAGCAGAAAATGAAATAATAATACAACATTACCACATTAGGAAATACAGTAGACCTCACTGCACATTGCAATGGATATGTTAAAATAACTACAAAGAAAACCTTTTATTATCTCTCACCTCCTACACAAAATCTGTTTGTATTAAAACACATGGATGATTATGCATTAAACATGAACTGTTATTTTTTTTGTATAATAAGATGCAATTTATACAGAGAACGTTCTCAGACACGATTCAACGAAATTGTAAAAAAGAAAGCGGCTCCCACTATTTTTACAAAATCACGCAGAAGATAAAGAACTTGGCTTTAATTCCTGTCATGCTTTTGGGGTTATTTCCAAAAAATCACGTTAACCACTGTCCAGAGGTTTGACTTCTAGGACCCTCAGAAATCCTGACAACAGTCTCTGGAACCTCGAGAATGGGGCTCTGCAGCCGTTTCCTGTATGGAGCTATGGATTACCGAGGGTCCTAGTGATTGAACTCCCAGCAATCAGCAAGTTACCTGTTACCTGATACATAGGTGCTAACTTGATTTTTTTGGGAATAAACATTATATGACAATTCTAGAAATAAGAAATTCTAGAAAGAAGACTAGAAAGAAATATTCCAAAAATAAAACCCCAAGCATGGTGTGCCCATGCAAGGGCCAGGAGGAATCGGTATGACCTGACCAAGAGTGTCCTCTAAGTCTTGTAGCATTGTGTGAAACACTGCATAAATGAGAGCTTGATATATAGATGTTGTGGCCTTTACAACTCATTTTAAATTGCTTCTTTTGACAGGTAGCTAATGAAAAAGGGAGTTTGATCATAAAATGCATTATACAATTTGAACAAACTAAACCAAGGCCCGCTCATTGATGTATATTTATGTCTAGCAGAACATCCAAACCTGCCTGTGTCCTAACCCCATTATAAAAACTGTAGTTTTTGGGTAGCATACCTCTAACAACATATCATATGTCAATAGTGGATTGTGCTATAGTAGCATACTATATCAAGGCCATAACTGGGTGGCACCGTGCAAAACGTGGATCTTGAGTTTAACGGTAACAAGGGCAAAAATGTATGAGTAAAGAATAGGAAGCCATTATGTAAATTACAAGGGTTGTCTTAAGTTGGATTTTAAGGAGTTCATCACACCCCTGCCTTCCAGCTTCCTTCTCTGGCACTCTTGAATTATTGACAGTTCGGGCCAGCACCATAATTGCACTGGTAGCCCGAATTCTGCGCTCTCTGATGTTGCAAACAGATTTGCCTCTACAGTATCAGTGGAGTGCAGTGGAGCTGTTGATGACCACAGTCATTTGATCTGGCCAGCGTCAGAGCAGCACTTACAAGGTCTATAGCAAAGAGCTTGTAAGTGTTGCAATCCGTGCCTAAGAGTCTGGCCACCACTGAAGCATTAGTCAGTAACCAAGTCAATTTATAGTAAACAATAGAATTAAAAATCAATTAATTCTTGAGAATGGAGGGTTTTTTAATAGGAGGAACATTACAAAGTTCCTCGTTCTTACAATTTTGTTTTCTGACATCTAGTAACTATTTGGCTATTCTTCCAGGGATTTTACCTACTGTATGAATGTAAAGAATATTCCCACCAGTAGAACAATTCCTGCTTAAATGTTCTACAATCAGACAATAGTGCTATCCGCAAAAATGTTCTTGTTTTGTTGGACAATTACCTTTTTCCGAGAAAGTTGAAAACTATCCCATAAATGTGTCAAGCCAGTCCAGCAGAACATAAAATAAAGAGTGACTGGGGAAACACCGCAGTTCAGAGCAAAATCCCTCATTGAGTTACAGACACTGATCCTCCGTGTCTACAAGGCTCTTTAAACTGTGTAAAATAGGCAACCTATAAAAGCCGCCGCAACACATATTCAATACTTACACTCCAAAGAGAGCATCAACAATCAAATTGAGCTTAATTGAAATTGATTTGCGTCTGTAACCCCTTTAGTGCTGGAAGGAAGCGATGACGTCTTTGGGATTAAAGCGTGTGCTGGAAAGTTTACCAATGTAGTAGTTAGTTTATGGCCAGATCCTGCTTCAATCTTGTTGTTGACAAGGGAAACTAGCACTTGTCAGACTTATTAGTCCCTGGGTACGTGTAGCGAAATTCTAAAGGGAAATGCTACAATAAAGTCTATGAGGGTTTCCTGTTTAAGTGAGGGGGTGGAAGGGGTAAAGGTTATCATCACTTTGAGAGCAGTCTGTAGAGTCCGTTTGACAGTAGGAAACCCAAGTAAATCATTTTTATTGCACACCACTGTGTTTGCATAAGCCCTGGGAGGACCTATAATGGTGGAAGCGATCAAAGCTTTGTCATACAGCAGCTCCTTCTTCACACTTACCGAAGACCGCCGCTGCACAAAAAATGAAAAATACTTGAAGCATTATTCATTTCATATGCTAAATCATTCCCTCTCCGTACAGTCTACCTTTCTTTCTGTTTTTACAAAACAGCCAGGCTAAATAATGAACCCAAAGCTGTGCCCTTTGGTAGTGCGATAGCTCATTACCCACGAGCGGCCTCCATCTGCCCTCATGGCTGCACAGGGAGCCATTATGATTATGATGGAAATCTCAGAAGCCATTACCAAGACGCAACAGAGGGCCTACTGCAGACAGCCTAATGGACTAATTTGTAATTGGAAGAGGGAAATGAGTTAGCAAGCACAGGCCTGGTTTTGATGAGCGTGCAAGTGCGCATGCTAAATGTGATAAATGAACAGGAATGCTTGTTTTCGCAGTTGGTTTTTACAAGGCCTTCAATCCCTCCTGGGGATCAGAGACGTGCTGACAAGCCCTTGAAAGGGAGGAGTGAAAGGCTCTGGGGAAGCAGGGGACGCACAGGGAGTATAGCTAGGGATAAATCTGACAAAGGAAAGCTAATGGCAATTAAAACACACACACACAAGGAAATGACTGCATCTGTCAGGAAAGCAGTAATTAGGGAGCTTTCTGCGTGCATATCTTTAGTCATTAAAGTAGAAAATGAATGTGCACCATGGCATTTGCTTAGTTAATATGTAAAAATGTATTCGAAATTGTCTGAAGGGAGACATTGTGTAATCTAATGTGGAGCTCGGCATGCTTTGCTATTGGAGTTCATTTGCAGATCACAAAAGTATAGTGATTTCCCAAGTGGCGTATAAGAGTTTCACAGTGTGATTATTCTGGTAGTTGGACCCTAAAGGTAATTAGAAGTCGTCCATTCAAAGCAGACCAGGCAGCTCAGGGACTACAAGATGGAAAAAATAAAATGGATGTAGTGTTTAATCACCATTAACGTAAATCTGTACGGTTAAATACACCTCGTGAGACAATAATGCACCAATTGTGAAAATGGTGGCTGGTAAATTCCCAAGAAATCCAATTACCCAATCGAATCATATGATAAATATGAAGTAAGAAGGAACGGTACTCGTATGGAAGAGAACTTGAATGAACTTGTTAACCTGATATTGTTATGTCTGTCTCACACTGTAAAACTCAGGCCAAGAGAAATCATACATACCACATACACTTGAAGAAAAGGAAAATGTTAGAACATTAGGATATGTGCACATAAGTGGGTATGCTCCATAAACCCCCCTGAAACAGTGCTAAATAAATGGTAAAAAGAATGAACTTATGCCTTCATATCTAAAAATGACTTGTGGTGCATATAATCAATCTATTGATCCTCTTTTAAAGGGAACCTATCACCACGTTTTCCCTATGGAAGCTACAGCCATCAACTTTAGCACCTCTTTTACAGCATTCTAGCCACCTAGACCCCAACCCCCACTGCATATCCCGAAAAATATTTTTAAAATACTTTAATATTCCCCACTTACGGCGCGGTCCAGTCTGATGGGCATTGCTGGTCTTGCTCAGCGCCACCTGTTTCACCACAATTGCCATCCTCATGCCCTGTTTCATGTGGATGACGTGACCTACATCATCTATACAGCGCCCCTCCTGAGCGGTGTTCTTTGCTGTGCCCTGCTGAGGACAGAGCAAACTCTTGTAATGGGCATTCGCTGGAGGGATGACATAGAGCTTTGATGCCCTCTACGTAAAGCCAGCGTTTGTGCATCACAGGACGTCGTTCTGTCCTCAGCAGGGTAGAGCAAAGAACACTGCGCAGGAGCGAGATTGGGGCCACTAGGTGGATGATGTAGGACAGTGATTTCAGGTATAGAGGATGCAGCAAGCAAGACGACTGACACCCATAGCGGGAATTATAACATTTATTTTTGGGGATATGCTAGGGGGTTGGGAGCTTATATACGGGTGGCTAGACTGCTGTAAAAGATGCGGTAAAGCCGGTGGCCTTAGTTTATGTTTGGAAAACTTGGTGACAGGATCTTTTTAACTGCTTCAAGTTCCCAAAGGCGCATGTTGATTAAAAGAAGTAACCTGACCATTCTTCAGACAGTTTCCGATTGGAAGACATCTCACAAGGCGTAAAGAAAATGACCAAAAAAGATGCAAAAAAACAAAACGCTTCAGCACAAAAGACGCCAGTGTGTATTACTGAGGCATTTTGCTACTGAAACACTCAGTAGATTTGTGCACGTCTTATAGATGTTGTAGGCACATAGCCTTGGAGTTATACTTCACCCTGAGATATCTGAAGACACAAAAGAGAATAGTAAAACCAAAAACACTCAGTTTGAAAAAATGTTGCAGTAATCCGCAAGTGCTAGTAAAAGATGTAAAAAACAGGGTATTTGGTTGATACGTTTTTTGCAAAAAATGTATACTAAGCTGCTCTACCAATCTTCACGGTATACCCTTATCAGAGCAGTCCTAACTAATGTATGCAATCCCTATCTGATGTATTTAAAAACCTGATCATCTGTATATAACCTGTGTGAACAGGGTTCAGAGAGGAAAAATCCATGTGTGCATACAGGGTAGAACAGCTGTTGTGCAGATAGCCCAAGAGGAGTGGTGGAACTCCCCAGTCTTGTAGACACAAGAGAACAATTATGGAAACAGGAACACATGGGCTACTTGCACAGTGAACAAGTCTGTATGATCATGTTCACACACCACCAAGAAACCTGAAGACACAAAAGAGAATAGTAAAACCAAAAACACTCAGTTTGAAAAAATGTTGCAGTAATCCGCAAGTGCTAGTAAAAGATGTAAAAAACAGGGTATTTGGTTGATACGTTTTTTGCAAAAAATGTATACTAAGCTGCTCTACCAATCTTCACGGTATACCCTTATCAGAGCAGTCCTAACTAATGTATGCAATCCCTATCTGATGTATTTAAAAACCTGATCATCTGTATATAACCTGTGTGAACAGGGTTCAGAGAGGAAAAATCCATGTGAGATATCTGCAGTATTGTTTTCTAGTTTGTCAAAAACATGACAAACTAGTGAATTTTGCAAGCCTTTTTGGTGCATTATTTTACCCCCACGATTTTTTGCATTTTTTTTTGCATGGAACTATGCAAGGCCTGAAAAATGCTGCTTAAATAAAGACACTGAGGTCGTAAAAAATGTTATTTGAAGAAATAATACAAAGACGTGCAGTGTATGTAACACATTTAATATTTTTATGTTGACTCGCTGCCAATATCTGATGGTTACAAAAAATGTTAAAAAAAACCCAGCTGTTTTAAACGACTATATAGCCATTTCTGTAACTTATCATGCAGAGCACTTGCAGGAATTTTAGGTGGTTCAGGAGGTCGGATTTTTTCTTTGTGCTGATAGAACATGGGTTTGAATTTGGCAACGGCAACATCTGCATTGTGTATGTTTGCCGAGGTTTCTTCCCACACGCACATGTACCTGGAGATCATGGCTGGGCTATATTTGAGAATAGATTATTGTGTGAGCGCAAATCAAGTTAGGAACCCCACTGGTGTCAGTGATTGATGTAAGTGATTCCACTACAGCTCTACAGAATTTGTCATTATTATATACTGTACATAACCAAAATTATAAGTAGTGGCCTCTGTTAGGACACAAGTTGAAAGGCTTAGCTCTAATCTTGTGGCCCTGGGGCAATCTAACCTGAGTCTAACCACCATAACATTCATATATAGGTAATGTTTGTAGAGAGCGGGGTTATATCTAGGATTACTATATGCCTGTATTTCTGTGCCAGTAAGAGAAGGAATCATCCAATGTAAAGGTCTTGAATTCAGCCACTCGGGCGATCAGCTGATAACCCAGAGTCCTGCTTCTGGCTTCCCTGACAAGCAGATGTGTTTGCCAAGGAAGTGCTCAGCCAGGCAGTAGCATTACATGGTGGCCATTTAGATGAATGACCGTTCATGTATTACAAGAACAGCCATAAGGAGAATGTGATAAATGGCTGACGGACACCCCCGCCATTATTTATCTCCAGTGGAAAAGGATCAGGCAGGCTGAAATCCTGCACTAAATCATTGTTTCCTAAGACAGCTGGGGCATTTTGTTTCGCACTGGCTCTGTCTTCAAACTCTCTCTTCCTCCCATAATGATAGGCAGAATGCCCCTTTAACAGTGACTGAGTGCCCCATAAATAATGTCAAGAGTGCCCCATAAAAATCATGCTATAACCTAATTACATTGCTTCAGCTAAAGCTAGAGAGCACTTCCGATAACAATACATCTATAATGATGCCAGAAAGTTAGTTAAAGAGGTTGTCAGAGCACAAAATCCAAATTTTTTAAGCTAATCTGTGCTGTATTGTGATTTACAACACCCCTATACATTTTATTTTTGTTTTTATCTTTTGTTCCTCCTGAATTTTACTTCATTTCCTGCACTCACTTTGTTTACCTGCGGCTCTACCAAACTAGACAACTATCTGTGCTTTACTATCTAACCTTATCTAGCCTCAGTGTCCAGCACCACCTGGCCTCAGTGTCCAGCACCACCTGGCCTCAGTGTCCAGCACCGCCTAGCCTCAGTGTCCAGCACCACCTGGCCTCAGTGTCCAGCACCGCCTGGCCTCAGTGTCCAGCACCACCTGGCCTCAGTGTCCAGCACCACCTGGCCTCAGTGTCCAGCACCACCTGGCCTCAGTGTCCAGCACCGCCTGGCCTCAGTGTCCAGCACCACCTGGCCTCAGTGTCCAGCACCGCCTGGCCTCAGTGTCCAGCACCACCTGGCCTCAGTGTCCAGCACCGCCTGGCCTCAGTGTCCAGCACCACCTGGCCTCAGTGTCCAGCACCGCCTGGCCTCAGTGTCCAGCACCGCCTGGCCTCAGTGTCCAGCACCGCCTGGCCTCAGTGTCCAGCACCGCCCTCTGCACACTCATTGGCTGTCAGTATCTGCCCCTGCGCTGACCGCTGCCATCCCTCCAGCATTGGAAATAACAGGATCTAGTGATCCGGTGTCCTCATCTGTGGAAAACTGCACAATTACTACACTCTATACCACATCACCCCCTGACATACAAGCACTGCGAAGTGAAAAGTCTATAGTGATGTGTGCTAGCAAGAGTATAAGTGTGTATACAATTACACATATACCTCATAACACACTTCAGCTGCTGCAGAACCTCATAATACATCTCAGTTGCTGCAGAACCTCATAATAGATCTTATCTGCTGCAGAACATCATAATACACACCTCAGCTTCTGCAGAACCTCATAATACATCTCAGCTGCTGCAGAACCTCATAATAAACATCTCAGCTGCTGCAGAATATCATAATACAAACCTCAATTGCTGCTAAACCTCACAATACATCTTAAGCCTCCTTTCAGTGTGAAAGTGTGGCCCGGTCCATTTTTACTATCTGTGTGTACATGTGTGTCACTAATAAAATGCATTCAAGAAATTATAGATTTTTATAACTTTATTTCTTCGGCAGCATCCCGGTTTCAATCACAGAGGCGGCGCTGGTTCAGTCACCCCTCTGGTAATACCGAGAGGTGGCTGTAACTGCACCCCCAGCCCTGACTCATACTCACTCTTGTCAGTTAGGGCCGGGGGAGCCGTTACAGACACCACTCTTTATTCTCATAGGGGGGACTGAACCAGCACCAGTGCCATGATTGAATCCAGAACACTGCAGGTGGAATAAAGTTCATTTTCTCCCCACGTGTTCACCTATGTGCGAGCGCCGGGCACGTTAGTAATGCTGTTAACCTACAGATTAACCCCATATCTGCAGGTTCATAGCGCTTTTCTGGTGTCAGGTTCCTTTTAAAGATGTGTAAAGATAATGATAAATAGATGGATGGATGGATAGACAGATAGATAGATAGATAGATAGATAGATAGATAGATAGATAGATAGATAGATAGATAGGAAGCGACTAGAGGCTGTTATTTCTGCAAAAGGAGGATCTACTAAATATTAATGTCACTTTTCTGGTGGGGTGCCCATACTTATGCACCTGTCACATTTTGTTTGAATGCAGATTGCACATTTTCTGATAGTACAATAAACCTCATTTCAAGGCAGAAACATTACTGTGTCCAACAGTTATTAGATATATGAAACTGAAATAGCTGTTGCAAAAAAAACTATTTTTATAAAACATTAAGCTTAAGATTAATAGGGGTGCCCAAACTTTTTCATATAACTGTATGTGCCAACCACTGGGTGGCACTCATCGCAATCCAGCAGTGACAACCATAGAGGTCTCCAGGTCTCCGCGTCACCTATGGGCAGATTTCCAGAAATGCATGTTAAATGCCGCTATCAGCATTTGACAGCGGCATTTATCGGGTTAAAATCCGTGGGTGGATCGCAATTCCACCTGTGGCTGTTTCGGCCACATGTCAGCTGTTCAAAACAGCTGACATGTGCCTAGAAAGATGGAGCCCACATCAAAGGGAGGGAGTCAGACGTGGGCGTGCTATTACACTCAACGTCGGAAAGGGGTTAAAAATCCTTGTTCTCGACAGCACATCATCCTGTGTAAATTGTAAATGTGCTGTGGAGAGCAGTGACAGCCTATTTATTAATGAATGTTGCATGCTCATCCTAAGTGTGGTTCGCTTGTCTAAAAAAAGCTATTAAACAACTAGTAGTGATCATAAATATGTAACTGATCAGCAGATGTTTTCCAGTTGCAGGTCATTCAGTGGAAACTAACCCTGTACCAAAGGCAGTGTATCTGGAATATAGCGTGCAGCAACCAGATTTTAAAATAGCATATTAAACAAGAGTAGACCAAGCATTACAGAAGTTTGGAGATAAAGGGGAGATGAAAGACACATCCCTAATTAGCACAGCACTTCTGGTCAAGAATGGTATTTTTATTAATGGAGTTATCACATCATAGGGATGCATTCGTGCACTGTTATTCGTGTACATTTATTCAAAGTACTTTTTCTAAGTATTAGCAGTTATAATATGGCAGTTAGGGCAGGAGACAGGTAAGACAATCTAAATCTATTCCCTATTCCTTTGGAACAGAACAAATACTTACCATATGTATTTGTATAATCTATATCCTGACTGCTGCATTCACTCACATTCACCACCCTTTCATAAACTCTTTACACTCCATCCATATTGGCCCCTCTGTCCTTGCATCTCCTATGTATAGCACTCATGCTCTGTTCACACTGCTTAACAGCACACATCCATTCAGTCTCACCATCCAACACAAGAGACGCTCTCACAAATCACTTAACCACCTGCTCACTCTTTCTATCTTCCTTCCCCTAGTCACTGGAGACATCTCTTCCAACCCCGGCCCCCCATGTTATAGCCAGTCAAACCTCCCAACTGCTACACTCAGAAATAAATAAATAAATAATCTTTATTTTTATATAGCGCTAACATATTCCGCAGCGCTTTACAGTTTTTGCACACATTATCATCACTGTCCCCGATAAGGCTCACAATCTAGAATCCCTATCAGTATGTCTTTGGAATGTGGGAGGAAACCGGAGTGCCCGGAGGAAACCCACGCAAACACGGAGAGAACATACAAACCAGATGTTGTCCTGGGTGGGATTAGAACCCAGGACCCCAGCGCTGCAAGGCTGCTGTGCTAACCACTGCGCCACCATGCTGCCAGAAACCCCTCTAACCTTATTAATATTCCCTGCATGCCTTCTGTCTCTTTCAATTGGGTCCTTTGGATTTCTCGCTCTGTGTGTAATAAACTCTCCTTCATCCATGACTTCTTCCTTTCTAATTCTCTTGATCTCCTGGCTCTTACTGAAACCTGGATCCAGCAGTCAGACACTACCGCTGCTGCTGCTCTTTCATATGGTGGACTATACTTTTCTCATACCCCAAGATTGGACAACAGAGCAGGTGGAGGCGTTGGTCTGCTCCATTCACCCAAATGTACCTTCCAAGTTATCCCCCAAGTTCCCTCACTTGTATTCCCTTCCTTTGAGGTCCATGCTGTCAGACTCTACATCCCCTTCTCCATGCGAGTGGCGGTGGTGTTTCATCCGCCCGGCCCCTCTCATCAGTTCCTTGATCACTTTGCCACCTGGCTTCCACACTTTCTCTCCTGTGACAACCTCACCCTCATCATGGGTGATTTCAACATCCCCATTGCTTCTCCCCTCTCCCCATCTGCTTCTCACCTTTTATCTCTAACCTCCTCTTTCGGCCTCTCGCAGCATACTAACTCTCCAATGCATGAAGATGGAAACTCCCTCAACTTGGTCTTCTCCCAGCTTTGCTCAGTGGATGATTTCACAAACTCCTTTCTCCAGCTCTCTGACCACAACCTTCTTTCATTCTCTATCAAGAACTGCCATCCCGCTCAGGTCACCCCACTTTCCACACTTACAGAAACATACAGGCCATTAACACCCAAAAACTTATGAAGAACTTGCAGTCCTCATTGGCCCCAATCTCCTCCATCTCATGTCCTGATTCTGCTCTGAAGCACTACAATGAAACCCTGCAACATGCCCTGGATGAAGCTGCACCTCCTATACATAGAACAACTCGGCACAGATGGCGACAACCATGGCACACGCTGCAAACACGTTTCCTGCAGCGGTGCTCCAGGTGCGCCGAACATCTGTGGAGAAAATCTAATCTACCCGAAGATTTCATCCATTATAAGTTCATGCTAAAAACATACAACTCTGCCCTTCACCTCTCCAAACAAACCTATTTCAACACCCTCATCACCTCACTGTCCAATAACCCTAAACGTCTCTTTGACACTTTCCAGTCCCTACTCAACCCAAGAGTGCAGGCCCCAACCACGGATCTCCACTCTGACGATCTGGCCAATTTCTGCAAAGAAAAAATTGAACACATTCGACAGGAAATTATCTCCCAATCCCTTCATACCATGCACTGTCCTCCCTCCCCCACTGCATCTAGCTCACTCTCTGACTTTGAACCAGTTACAGAAGAAGTAATCAGGCTCCTTGCATCTTCTTGCCCAACTACTTGCACCAGTGACCCCATTCTGTCACATCTCCTCCAGTCCCTTTCCCCGGCTGTCACCTCTCACCTAACACTTCCAGTATTTTTCCCTTCTCATTTAAGCATGCCATCATACATCCATTACTTAAAAAACATCCCTCGATCAAAACTGTGCCGCTAATTATAGACGTGTCTCTAATCTTCCCTTCATCTCTAAACTCCTTGAACGCCTGGTCCCCTCCCTTTTACCCGCTATCTCTCAGATAACTCTCTTCTCGACCCTCTTCAATCTGGTTTCCGCTCGGTATACAAAGAGAAGAGGCCCCTCCTCTTCTCTTTGTATACCGCCCCTACTGGACAAACAATCAGTAGATTTGGTTTCCTGTACCATCTCTATCCTGACGACACCCAATTAAACACTTCTTCTCCTGATATCATGCCAACCTTTTTAGAAAACACCAGTGATTGTCTTACCGCTGTCTCCAACATCATGTCCTCCGTCTATCTGAAACTGAACCTGTCAAAAACTGAACTCCTCGTGTTTTCTCCCTCTACTAACCTACCTTTGCCTGACATTGCCATCTCCGTGTGCGGTTCCACCATTACTCCAAAGCAACATGCCCACTGTCTTGGGGTCATACTTGATTCCGAGCTTTCATTCACCCCCCACATCCGATCACTGGCTCGCTCTTCTTATCTGCATCTCAAAAACATTTCTAGAATTCGCCCTTTTCTTACTTTCGACTCTGCAAAAACTCTTACTGTTTCACTTATTCATTCTCGTCTGGACTATTATAACTCTCTACTAATCGGCCTCCCTCTTGCCAAACTCTCCCTTCTCCAATCTGTCCTGAATGCTGCTACCAGGATCATATTCCTCACCAACCGTTACACCGATGCCTCTACCTTGTGCCAGTCATTACACTGGTTACCCATCCACTCAAGAATCCAGTACAAAACTACTACCCTCATCCACAAAGCACTCCATGGTTCAGCACCACCCTACATCTCCTCTCTGGTCTCAGTCTACCACCCTACCCGTGCCCTCCACTCCGCTAATGTCCTCGGGTTAGCAGCCTCAATAATCAGAACCTCCCACTCCCGTCTCCAAGACTTTACACGTGCTGGGCCCTGTGCTTAGTAACCCGATGATTACCCTGGTTACAAGTGAAGACATCGCTGAATCAGCGTCACACATGCCGATTCAGCGATGTCAGCGGGTGATCCAGCGATGAAATAAAGTTCTGGCCTTCTAGCTCCGACCAGCGATCTCACAGCAGGATCCTGATTGCTGCTGCGTGTCAAACACAACGATATCGCTATCCAGGACGCTGCAACGTCACGGATCGCTATCGTTATTGTTCTAAAGTCGCTCAGTGTGAAGGTACCCTAAGAGGAAGGAAACATTGATAAAACATGTTGCGCCATATGTAAATTGTAAGCAAGTTTGTTTGAATATCCTGCATAGCACTGTTCTCTCCTGTACTTTCTGGCTGCCATGTTCTACTGGCAGGACACTTTTACAAATTGAACACTAAAATAAATATGGCTTCTACATTCGTGTTCCCCCTTGGCCATTTCCAAATGTGTAGGGAAGTATGTTCTTGGATCTAGGACTAATTTAACTTGTTAAACAATTAATCAACTGATTAAGGAGGCAATAAGTTGCAAAGATAAACATGCTCAGGAAAGCATCCACTAAAGATAAACATGCTAATTTACAGGCCCAAACGGACCATAAAACTTTGAGAGGATCAATCAACTTGCAAAGGTGACTGAGATAACCTCGGAGCAATTGGGAATGAAGACACAGTAATATGGGGATATAGCATAAAAATAAGGTTGCGGAGATTATAGTGATGACTCAGGCATTATTGCTTTCATGCAAACAAATAAGGTCTGACTCAGTCTAGTGTTAAAATTGCAAGATTTCGGATTACTTCATACAGATAATGATATTAAAAAAAAAGAAAAAAGTTATCAACATTAACAAAAATCACATTTAACACAAAAACCTAATTTAAACAATAGTAATTTTCTGATAACACATTTAAGCCGCAATGATCTCACATGTCATTATTATGGTACTTCTTCCAAAGATGATCCCTACCAATTGTGTTGTACTAAGAAACCAGTAAGCCTGGCACAACGTATTAAAATAGTGGACTAGAAGAGCAATCACTCGGACTGCAAACTGTCTGAGATTGTTTGGCATGTAGGATGGTAACTGTACAGACGCTAAAAAACATGCCCAAGTCCTGACGCTCAATGTGCAATAATACGCACAGCCAATTCAACCAAGGCTCATCTGATGGCCAATGCAATGACTAGAAAATAAGCAAAGAACTTTACCCAAAATGATGTTATTAGCCTAAAAAATTCAACTCTAAATGTATTGGGCGCCTCCTTTTTTTAATTTGCAGATTATGGGAAGTGGTTGGGTCCTTTTTATTCTGTTGCTGCCCCTATGTCTGTCAATCTGCATGAGGCAATACAAAGTGGGCTTTCAGATTGGAGCAAGCAATCTATTGACTAATGATAGGCCCAATGCTTTCTGAGAACTGAGGGAAAAGAAATTCCAGCACCAATAGTGCTAGCAGAATGCAGATGAAACTGCAAGATACACAGGACTCTTTCTGGTCATTAATAGCAATTTTACCATGTTTTGAGTGATGACCATTCTTTTATTTTGGTTTTCATCGACATGACAGGTAAACTGAGATCAATGTATAATATTCAATCCGAGAATATACCGCATGAACATATCAAGCCTACCATGTATACATTCTAAAGGCTGCCCAGGTTGGCATATAAAAATAAATCACTGCTGCATAAGGCTACGTTCACATTGCGTTAGTGCAATCCATTTAGCGGATATGCTAACGGATTGCGCTAATGCAATGTCCAAAAAGGGATTGCGTTCGGCAATCCCGCTAGCGCAGATGCCCGATCTGCGCTAGAGAGGAACGGACCCTGAACGCTGCAAGCAGCGTTCGAGGTCCGTCCGAAACTAACGGCACATCGCAGATGCATGCCAAAAATGGCATACGTTTGCGATGCGTTAGCGATCCGTTAGCACATTGCAGTCAATGGGTGCGCTAACGGATCCGTTACATAGCGTTAATTGCAACAATTGCGCCATGTAACGGAGTCCGTTAGCGGACACCCACTAACGCAATGTGAACCTAGCCTTACTTGTAGGCCGTAATTTATCATTTATTTGCATCTAACTCTGAGGGAGACTAGTAATGTCCGATGTAAGATTAAACACAAAGTAGTCCTTTTAGTTTCTAGAAAGCAGGAAACTGGGGACAGTGGCCTGTCGAGTTTTCAGTATCACCCTATTTTCCTGAAACGAAACATAAAAAAGCAACATTTAAATAAATGTTGGCAACACAGGATGCAGCAAAGGAAACTTCCGATTTCATGGCATACAAATGTAGGTTCATGTAAATTCTCACTGTTTATTTTTCCTTGATAACTGTTGTTCCTTATTCCCGCTAACTGAGGTGCCTGGAGATTGTGTTGGCTTGTTTCCATGGTGACAACTAAGAAAAGTAATTTTAAAAAGCTGTTTCTTTCCATCGTTATTTCATAAAAGTGTAGCATTAACAGATTGCTCCATTGATCTTAGGCCTAACATGGAGGCAGAAAAATGAGTAGAGCATTTCATATAAATATACAAGTATTGGTGCTGTTTGCATTGGTTCAATGCCGAATCAGGTAACAAAAGTATCACAGTTGCAGAGGGCACCTGGGAGGCAATAAAAAATACGGCTGCATGAAAGCTGCCTTTTCTCTTATGAATAGCTGGATTTAAAATGAAGTTGTTCGCATTTTTCTTACCCAATAAACTTCCAGGCCAGCTCAAAATAAAGGACCCTATTCCAGAAGTCTCCTGAGTAGAGGCATAGTCAGAAGACAATGAGACTTGTTCTATATGAGAAGAAAATAGTCATACGGTCTTATTGGAAGGCTTTGAGAACATGGATCGACCAACAGAACAACTGTTGGTCGATAAACTTTTACCATTTGGCAGTCATTCATTAGTAAATGATGCGCACTGAGTGATGTGTAATAGATCCGTCAGTCCACATGGGCTGCTATAGTTCTCTGTAGTGTAATCCTGTTTACACAGGACTGTGGACTGCTAGTAACGAAGATCTTTTGTGCTGCACTCAATGACTGAGCTGCCAGTTTGCACTCCCGACTCCAAGACTTCTCCCGTGCTGCACCAATCCTCTGGAATGCTCTACCCCAAGATATTAGGACCATCCACAATTTACATAGTTTTAGGCGCTCCCTCAAAACACATTTATTCAGAGCAGCCTACCACGTTCCCTAATCAAAGTAATTTTATGTGTGTTTGTGTGTGTAGCCCATTCACTATCTCCATCTATCCCCCACCCCCTGAAGACGGCTGGACCATCATTGCAAATACATCATTGTAAATACACTCCTGTACTTTGTATCTCCCCCACCTCATTGTAGATTGTAAGCTCTCACGAGCAGGGTTGTCTTATTTTGTCTGAAGTGTGGTGTTGTCACTGAGAAGTGGTACACAGAAGTGCCGCAGAAGGTGGCAGTAGGTGAGTATATCAACACACACGTACTACATTTCATACACAAATACACAGGCTTAGTAAAAAACATTCTTCATGGGAGTGCTTCATTAAGAACGTCCACACACGATAATCTTTCAGTGTAAAGTAGATTCACTCAAACATGTTAACAACTCTTAAACTAAAGCACAATTTAATCTGACATTTCCAATACCTAAAGGCAATATAATGTATGTGAGATAACGAAAACGATAAAGAGAGCTTTGAGCATATACTGTACTGTAATAGTACATGACCAAGGCTACATTCACACTATCAGTATTTTACCTCAGTATTTGTAAGCCAAAACCAAGAGCGGGCCAAAAATGCAGAAGTGGTGACGTGTTTCTATTATACTTTTCCTCTGATTGTTCCTGTCCAGGTTTTGGCTTACAAATACTGATATAAAATACTGACCAAATACTGATAGTGTGAACATGGCCTTAAAGCGAACCTGTCATCGGGATTTTCCTTAGTACACTACAGACACTATCAAGTTGGTGACGTTTTACTTAATAAAATTATACCTTGGTTGATTAAATCTGTATTGTGGATTCAGTGACCTGTCATAAGCCATACAGATGAATTTGTAAGCAGAGCACCACATAAAGCCCCGCCCCGAAGCACAAGAATCTCATTAATTGAAAACTACAAATACAGATTTAACAACAACCATAAGACGGATTTCATCAACCAAGGTATAATTTTAATCAGTATAACAGCGCCAGCTTGAGGGTGCCTGTAGTTTACTTAGCAAAATCCTAGTGTCAGGTTCGCTTTTATGCTCCCATACACCTTCATTAGCTGTTGGCTAAACAGTTGACACTAGCTCTTCTGGTTTCCCATATACCTGGTAACACAAACCCCATAATAATTCATTACTTTCCATAAATGAATAAATAATGACTAATACACTCCATTTTGGATAAAATGAGGCCACAATGTTTATTTAGGGTGATAATACATGTTAATAAATTAAATTTTAAATAATTTAAATAATTGTCCACTAAGAACAGGTCTGCCAGTAGTGACTGGCAACTGACCCCCATCAAATAAACATCATGACAGACAAAAAAACTTTGGAAAGAATAAAAAAAAATTGGGGCTGGAGGGTGGGGGCTTCTTCAGCTGCTGGAACTCTTCTGGAACCTTAGTTGTCCATTCTTTTTAAAGGGAACCTGTCACCACAATTTAGTAGGCAAAATAAAGGTAAGGTTGCTTTTATACTGGCTTAATAGATACCTGTAGGGAAGAAATCCACATCATAGTTCTTGTTTGATTCACATTAGACGTTTTGGAGCAATATCTGTTGTGAATTCTGTGGCAGAGCTCCCTCCTGTGGTCACAAGTGGTACTTCGGCTGATTCTCTCTGTGAGCTTCTGTTGGTGGAGGAAAGTGGTATTGCGGCTTCTGAGTTTCCTACCTCAGGTGATGTGGTGAGGTCGTTAGGTACTGCTCTACTTAACTCCACCTAATGCTTTGATCCTGGCTTCCTGTCAATGTTCCAGTGTTGGACTTGTTTTTCCCTGGATCATTCCTGTGGCCTGCTGCTCTGCATAGCTAAGTTCTTCTTTGCTATTTGTTTGCTATTTTTTCTGTCCAGCTTATCTAATTGTTTTGCTGGAAGCTCTGGGACGCAAAGGGTGTACCTCTGTGCCGTTAGTTCGGTACGGAGGGTCTTTTTGCCCCCTTTGCGTGGTTTTCTTTAGGGTTTTGTGTAGACCGCAAAGTTATCTTTCCTATCCTCGCTCTGTTAAGAAAGTCGGGCCTCACTTTGCTGAATCTATTTCATCCCTACGTTTGTCTTTTCATCTTACTCACAGTCATTATATGTGGGGGGCTGCCTTTTCCTTTGGGGTATTTCTCTGAGGCAAGGTAGGCTTATTTTCTATCTTCAGGCTAGTTAGTTTCTCAGGCTGTGCCGAGTTGCATAGGCAGAGTTAGGCGCAATCCACGGCTGCCTCTAGTGTTGTTTGGAGAGGATTAGGGATTGCGGTCTGCAGAGTTCCCACGTCTCAGAGCTCGTTCTATGATTTTGGGTTATTGTCAGATCACTGTATGTGCTCTGACCGCTATGTCCATTGTGGTACTGAATTGCCTATCATAACAGTACAGGAAGCCAAAAGTACTAATGATTCTCAATAGAGGGAAAAAAGAAGTTCTGAGACCATTTTTTTTTCTTTGCACTGTGTTTTGCCTTTTTTTTCCCCTAGACATTTGGGTGGTTCAGGACACAGGTGTGGACATGGACATTCAGGGTCTGTGCTCTTCAATGGATAATCTCGTTATAAATGTACAAAAGATTCAAGATTTGGTGGTTCAGAAGCCTATGTTTGAACCAAGAATTCCTATTCCTGATTTGTTTTATGGTGATAGAGTCAAGTTTGGGAATTTCAAAAATAATTGCAAACTGTTTCTGGCCTTGAAACCTCACTCCTCTGGTGACCCAGCTCAACAAGTGAGAATTATTATTTCTTTTTTGCGTGGCGACTCTCAAGACTGGGCATTTTCCCTTGCGCCAGGAGATCCTGCATTAAGTAATATTGATGCGTTTTTCCTGGCGCTCGGATTGCTGTACGATGAGCCTAATTCAGTGGATCAGGCAGAGAAAAATTTGCTGGCTTTGTGTCAGGGCCAGGATGAGATAGAGGTATATTGTCAGAAATTTAGAAAGTGGTCTGTACTCACTCAATGGAATGAAGCTGCGCTCGCAGCGATCTTCAGAAAGGGTCTCTCTGAAGCCCTTAAAGATGTCATGGTGGGATTTCCTATGCCTGCTGGTCTGAATGAATCTATGTCTTTGGCCATTCAGATCGGTCGACGCTTGCGTGAGCATAAATCTGTGCACCACTTGGCGGTATTACCTGAGATTAAACCTAAGCCTATGCGGTGCGATAGGACTTTGACCAGAGTTGAACGGCAAGAACACAGACGTCTGAATGGTCTGTGTTTCTACTGTGGGGATTCCACTCATGCCATCTCTGATTGTCCTAAGCGCTCTAAGCGGTTCGCTAGGTCTGCCACCATTGGTACGGTACAGTCAAAATTTCTTCTGTCCGTTACCTTGATCTGCTCATTGTCATCGTATTCTGTCATGGCATTTGTGGATTCAGGCGCTGCCCTGAATTTGATGGACTTGGAGTATGCTAAGCGTTGTGGGTTTTTCTTGGAGCCCTTGCAGTGTCCTATTCCATTGAGAGGAATTGATGCTACACCTTTGGCCAAGAATAAGCCTCAGTACTGGACCCAGCTGACCATGTGCATGGCTCCTGCACATCAGGAGGATATTCGCTTTCTGGTGTTGCATAATCTGCATGATGTGGTCGTGTTGGGGTTGCCATGGCTACAAGTCCATAATCCAGTATTAGATTAGAAATCCATGTCGGTGTCCAGCTGGGGTTGTCAGGGGGTACATGGTGATGTTCCATTTCTGTCAATTTCGTCATCCACCCCTTCTGAGGTCCCAGAGTTCTTGTCTGATTACTGGGATGTATTTGATGAGCCCAAGTCCGATACCCTACCTCCGCATAGTGATTGAGATTGTGCTATCAATTTGATTCCTGGTAGTAAATTCCCAAAAGGTCGACTGTTTAATTTATCCGTGCCTGAGCACACCGCTACGCGCAGTTATGTGAAGGAATCCCTGGAGAAGGGGCATATTCGCCCGTCATCGTCGCCATTAGGAGCAGGGTTCTTTTTTGTAGCCAAGAAGGATGGTTCGCTGAGACCTTGTATAGATTACCACCTTCTTAATAAGATCACGGTTAAATTTCAGTACCCCTTGCCATTGTTATCTGATCTGTTTGCTCGGATTAAGGGGGCTAGTTGGTTCACCAAGATAGATCTTCGTGGTGCGTATAATCTGGTGCGAATTAAGCAAGGCGATGAATGGAAAACTGCATTTAATACGCCCGAGGGTCATTTTGAGTATCTAGTGATGCCGTTCGGACTTGCCAATGCTCCATCAGTCTTTCAGTCCTTTATGCATGACATCTTTCGAGAGTACCTGGATAAATTCCTGATTGTGTACTTGGATGACATTTTGATCTTCTCGGATGATTGGGAGTCTCACGTGAAGCAGGTCAGAACGGTTTTTCAGGTCCTGTGTGCTAATTCTTTGTTTGTGAAGGGATCAAAGTGTCTCTTTGGTGTGCACAAGGTTTCATTTTTGGGGTTCATCTTTTCCCCTTCTACTATCGAGATGGATCCTGTTAAGGTCCAAGCCATCCATGATTGGACTCAGCCGAAATCTCTGAAAAGTCTGCAAAAGTTCCTGGGCTTTGCTAATTTTTATCGTCGCTTCATCTGCAATTTTTCTAGTATTGCTAAACCATTGACCGATTTGACTAAGAAGGCTGCTGATTTGGTCAATTGGTCTTCTGCTGCTGTGGAAGCTTTTCAGGAGTTGAAGCGTCGTTTTTCTTCTGCCCCTGTGTTGTGTCAACCAGATGTTTCTCTTCCGTTCCAGGTCGAGGTTGATGCTTCTGAGATTGGAGCAGGGGCTGTTTTGTCGCAGAGAGGTTCTGATTGCTCAGTGATGAAACCATGCGCTTTTTTTTCCAGGAAGTTTTCGCCTGCTGAGCGAAATTATGATGTGGGCAACCGAGAGTTGCTGGCCATGAAGTGGGCATTCGAGGAGTGGCGTCATTGGCTTGAAGGAGCTAAGCATCGCGTGGTGGTATTGACTGATCATAAGAACTTGACTTATCTTGAGTCTGCTAAGCGGTTGAATCCTAGACAGGCTCGTTGGTCGCTGTTTTTTGCCCATTTTGACTTTGTGATTTCGTACCTTCCGGGCTCTAAAAATGTGAAGGCGGATGCTCTGTCTAGGAGTTTTGTGCCCGACTCTCCGGGTTTGTCTGAGCCGGCGGGTATCCTCAAGGAAGGAGTAATTGTGTCTGCCATCTCCCCTGATTTGCGGCGGGTGCTGCAAAAATTTCAGGCTAATAAACCTGATCGTTGTCCAGCGGAGAGACTGTTTGTCCCTGATAGGTGGACCAATAAAGTTATCTCTGAGGTTCATTGTTCGGTGTTGGCTGGTCATCCTGGAATCTTTGGTACCAGAGAGTTGGTGGCTAGATCCTTTTGGTGGCCATCTCTGTCGCGGGATGTGCGTGTTTTTGTGCAGTCCTATGGGATTTGTGCTCGGGCTAAGCCCTGCTGTTCTCGTGCCAGTGGGTTGCTTTTGCCCTTGCCGGTCCCGAAGAGACCTTGGACACATATCTCTATGGATTTTATTTCAGATCTTCCCGTTTCTCAAAAGATGTCAGTCATTTGGGTGGTCTGTGATCGCTTTTCTAAGATGGTCCATCTGGTACCCTTGTCTAAATTGCCTTCCTCCTCTGATTTGGTGCCATTGTTCTTCCAGCATGTGGTTCGTTTACATGGTATTCCAGAGAATATCGTTTCTGACAGAGGTTCCCAGTTTGTTTCGAGGTTTTGGCGAGCCTTTTGTGGTAGGATGGGCATTGACTTGTCTTTTTCCTCGGCTTTCCATCCTCAGACTAATGGCCAGACCGAACGAACCAATCAGACCTTTGAAACATATCTGAGATGTTTTGTTTCTGCTGATCAGGATGACTGGGTGTCCTTTTTGCCTTTGGCTGAGTTCGCCCTTAATACCCGGGCCAGCTCGGCTACCTTGGTTTCGCCATTTTTCTGCAACTCTGGGTTCCATCCTCGTTTCTCTTCAGGACAGGTTGAGTCTTCGGACTGTCCTGGTGTGGATACTGTGGTGGACAGGTTGCAGCAGATTTGGACTCATGTAGTGGACAATTTGACCTTGTCCCAGGAGAGGGCTCAACGTTTTGCTAATCGCAGACGCTGTGTGGGTCCCCGACTTCGTGTTGGGGATCTGGTTTGGTTATCTTCTCGTCATATTCCTATGAAGGTGTCCTCTCCTAAGTTTAAACCTCGTTTCATTGGTCCGTATAGGATTTCTGAGGTTCTTAATCCTGTGTCTTTTCGTCTGACCCTTCCAGATTCTTTTTCCATACATAACGTATTCCATAGGTCATTGTTGCGGAAATACGTGGCACCTGTGGTTCCATCTGTTGACCCTCCTGCCCCGGTTTTGGTGGAGGGGGAGTTGGAGTATATTGTGGAGAAGATTTTGGATTCTCGTGTTTCAAGACGGAAACTCCAGTATCTGGTTAAATGGAAGGGTTATGCTCAGGAAGATAATTCCTGGGTTTTTGCCTCTGATGTCCATGCTCCCGATCTTGTTCGTGCCTTTCATGTGGCTCATCCTGGTCGGCCTGGGGGCTCTGGTGAGGGTTCGGTGACCCCTCCTCAAGGGGGGGTACTGTTGTGAATTCTGTGGCAGAGCTCCCTCCTGTGGTCACAAGTGGTACTTCGGCTGATTCTCTCTGTGAGCTTCTGTTGGTGGAGGAAAGTGGTATTGCGGCTTCTGAGTTTCCTACCTCAGGTGATGTGGTGAGGTCATTAGGTACTGCTCTACTTAACTCCACCTAATGCTTTGATCCTGGCTTCCTGTCAATGTTCCAGTGTTGGACTTGTTTTTCCCTGGATCATTCCTGTGGCCTGCTGCTCTGCATAGCTAAGTTCTTCTTTGCTATTTGTTTGCTATTTTTTCTGTCCAGCTTATCTAATTGTTTTGCTGGAAGCTCTGGGACGCAAAGGGTGTACCTCTGTGCCGTTAGTTCGGTATGGAGGGTCTTTTTGCCCCCTTTGCGTGGTTTTCTTTAGGGTTTTGTGTAGACCGCAAAGTTATCTTTCCTATCCTCGCTCTGTTAAGAAAGTCGGGCCTCACTTTGCTGAATCTATTTCATCCCTACGTTTGTCTTTTCATCTTACTCACAGTCATTATATGTGGGGGGCTGCCTTTTCCTTTGGGGTATTTCTCTGAGGCAAGGTAGGCTTATTTTCTATCTTCAGGCTAGTTAGTTTCTCAGGCTGTGCCGAGTTGCATAGGCAGAGTTAGGCGCAATCCACGGCTGCCTCTAGTGTTGTTTGGAGAGGATTAGGGATTGTGGTCTGCAGAGTTCTCACGTCTCAGAGCTCGTTCTATGATTTTGGGTTATTGTCAGATCACTGTATGTGCTCTGACCGTTATGTCCATTGTGGTACTGAATTGCCTATCATAACAAATATCCTCTTCATGGCATGAAGTTCAAGCATCAGGGCAGGACTTTGTGTAGGGCCAAGTACGAGCCTACTTTTTTAAAGTTTGCCCTAGCACTGCCTTTGCTGCTGGCGGCACTGGCACAAATTTGTCTCCAAATAATCTTCAGCAAAATGGCTCTGGGGGCGATGCATGCACAGGTTGCAATCTGAATGTCTTCAGCAAAATGGTGCCATTGGTGGAGCATGAGATCTCGGCGCTATTGTACAGAAGACATTCGAATGTCAATCTATGCATGTGCCGCCCGGCACCAATTTGCTATAGCATGAAGAGGATATTACACCAAAACGTCTAATTTGAATAACTCAAGAACCAGGGTGCAGTTTTCTTCCATACAGGTATCTATTAAATCAGTATAAAAGTGACATTATGGCCATACCTTTACTTTAACATGCTGAGTCGTGATGACAGGTTCCCTATAAAGGCAAAATCTTCCCACCAAAACACAGCTTGACAAATCAGTGAACACCTTGGGACCAGCAGGAGTCTAGTTTCTGGTGCTGAACTCTGAACACGGACTTCTCCTGGAAGTCCATTTTAGTATTCAGAGTCCCGGGTGAAATCCAGGAGGAGAGAAAGATTCCTTTGGCAGCTCCCTAGCACTTAGTACGACTATTTTACAACACCAAAGTTCGTATCTCTATGGACTTCTATGTGGTTCTGGTTAAAGTTTGGGAACAGTTCTGGCATCCAAACAGAACTTTGGATTAAAATTCGGTCCAACCCAACAAACTCGAATTTCCACGGATCAGCTCATCCCTACCCCTGACTCACCTGACGGACATTATCAGGAGGACCCATGCATTTTAAATAGACAAGTGGTGCCACTGAAATCAGGGAGTTTGGCTAACTTTAATACAATGTGTATAAAGACCTTTATTTTGTAACTTTACCTTTACATACAAGATCCCATTCACATACACACAGGTCTGTACATTGAGAAATTCGGGACCAGGTATAGATCTAAGCCGCACTGCATCGCTTACATCTTCCATCATTCTGGTCAGCAGACATCGTAGGGAAGCAGTGAGGTCTTTCAAGGACAAGTATTTGTAAAACCGCATTATTCCTCATGAATTAGAGGGCTAAATAATGCAAGAAGCATACAGCCTAGAGAGTCCTTTAAGGATCAGTAGAAAACCCTAAAGTTAAATTAAAAATGTAGCTCAGCTCCATCAATATACAACTTCGTTATACCAAGAAACAGAAAGATGATCGGCACAGAGCTTCACTATAGCGCAATTGGAGATTCGCTTAAACGATCTGTTTCAGAAGGACAGATGAGGTCTCCCTTGCTGTGAGCTGCGGGTGGTGCTATGCAATCGTCAGAGTTTTGTACAAGACCATATAATGAGAAGAAAAATGGATCCGTAGAAGCGCCGTAGCGCGAAACGGCCGTCGTCCGGTGTCTCCTCACTCCCGCTCCCTCACAGATCACTGCGTATGCCGGTTCATACTATGCATAGTATGTTTTGCTGAATAAAGAGCACACTTGGAAGAAGCACAAGGGTGAGTGCTGCATCATTTTTCTTCTCATTATATGGTCCATCAATATACACATCTAATTAAAAATACAAAAAGACAATAAGTACAGAAAGACCACCCAATAGCCATCACAGCACACCACCAGTATGCGGCAAGTGTGATCAGAACAAATGTCATACTTTTTCACGGTGATTTTCAGCTATGTTCAGCTGCTCTGTCTGAATCCCCACCTACCATGTCATGATTTGTAAAGACTTATATGCCCTTTTTTTCAATGTAAAGAGATATTCTGTAACATGTCTGCGTTAGTGGTGGGCAGACATGACAGATCAGTAATCCGTGCACAACAGCTGAAATGTTAGTGACAAGAAACACATTACAACTGTTGATGTAATACTAATATTCCCTTCTAGGACTCTTAACAAGCAGAACAATTTGGGATAACTCTGTTAGTTTACCCGCCTCCGAATTCTGTAGTTCCCATTGACCGTATCTAATAGTAAACATTGAAAGTAGGTTTAAAAGTCATTTTTTTCCCTATAGTGTCACATCTGCCATGGACTATGTCTATTAATGCAGCTCAGCACCATGCCATTTTCCCATCTACTTAAATGGGAAAGAGCTGCAAAACTTGATATATCACATGGATGTTTTTCATCACAGTTCAAATCAGGTTTTTATGTTAAATGTATTTTTAAAACATTTTTACTGTTTTCTTTTATAATTTTTTGCCATTTTCACAATGCAAAAATGGGGTTATTTTAGTCTTATACTGCCTGTACTTTACGGAAATCCACATGTACATTAGCAGTGATAGACTGACTAAGACCCTGTCTTTTGTATTAAAGCATTTAATGAGCCCATGCAAAGATCACTATGGAAGGAAGGGGAGCAGGAGAGCTGTAACATCACCTACTGTTAAAGGGGGGTCATGAGTTATTATCTGTTTTTAGAGTCCAAAATAGCCCTAGTGGCCAGTATGAAAATTGCAAGATAAACCACAGGTGGCGTCACGAATAGACTACATTATACCAAATCCCTTTAATTGAGTCCCAGGGCCACGGACCAAGTAGCAGCCACCGTGACATCCCCTTTAACCCTTGTCAGGCTGCATAATTTTACAACCTTAACAGGCTGCATAGGTACAATTGTACCTTCACATATACCTCCACTGTGGGAAGACTTTACTTGGTTTCAGAAACTAAAGTTCATTCAGCTACAAATGTTATGCTGATATCTATTGTTCAGTGTTGTTACTGGTCACTTATGTTGCTGTCAATTAAGTTAATTCAAACTGGGAGTGGCTTCTACTTGTCTTCCTGCCTCCCTCCTCTCATTAGCCATTTTGCTGTTCATCTCATTGCTGTGAGCACACATTTCTAGGCTTGTGAAGTCTTCAATTTCTTGGAAACGAAGGTAGGAAAGTCTCACAGCATCTAACAGCCAGTTATACCTTTATTCTCATTATGTGGGGACAGAACAGTCAAATTGTCTTTCAGCCTGGACTTGGCTTACATATATTTTGTATGAAACTTATCACTATAGGTATAATTTTTATACGAAAAATGGATAATAATTAGTATCTACATATTGTTTTACGATGTTTTATTTATATTCAGCACAAAATACGAAGCCAAAATTCATCTAGCAAGTCATCATGAGTGATAGTAATGCTGGATCTAGTTTCCGCCATAATCCAAGAAAACGTGTTTGCAGGTTAGTATAATTTTGTGAAAAGCCAATAATGTAGTATTTCGGAAAATTATTTATTTTACATTTTTTCATATTTACAGATTTACGTCTGACGAAATAATGCGAATGCTAGAAGAATCTGATTCTGAGCATGAGGATGAACCATATGTTCCATCTGATGATGAAAACTATGTACCACAAGTGGATGTTACTGAAGAAGATTCAGACATTGAACAAGAAATGGTCATAGAGCATGAAAATGAATACGAATCAGACGAAAGTGTTGAGGATGATTCTGTGCCTCAAAGTGCAGGCGACATTTGGACTGCTAAGGATGAAACTCAATGGTGCAGTAATCCACTGCCAAATGCACAAACAAAATCTCGTAATGTCCTACGACAAAGAGGTGGCCCTGCAGCAATCAGCAACCTATATACAGCAAAAGAGCTATTCAAGTCTTTCATGACTCCCGAGATGTGTGACATCATATTACGGGAAACGAATCGAAAGGCCAAGAGAGTTTGTGATGCTTACAACAACGAACTGGTACAACGTTTTCCTGATTCTTCCAAACGGCCACCACAAAAAACATTCAAGCAATTTACTGAAACTGAACTTCATGCATTTTTGGGCATACTGATTGCTGCTGGTGTGCACAGAGCCAACAAAGAGAATCTGGAGGAAATGTGGAATGTTGCTGCTCTGCCTCTTATACGTGCAGCCATGTCTCGTGACCGCTTCAAGATGATACTCAGATTTATCAGGTTTGACAACGAAAATACACGTGCAGAACGTGTGCAAACAGATAAAGCTGCACCAATACGGGACATCTGGACAATGCTGAACAGTAATCTGGAGAGAGCCTACAAGCCATATCATTGTATCACCGTCGACGAGCAATTATTTCCATTTAGAGGTCATACTAAATTTACCCAGTATATACCTTCAAAACCAGCTAAATATGGCATAAAGATTTTCTGGGCTTGTGACTCATCAAATGCCTACCCTTTACAAGGTCAGCTCTACACTGGGAAACCAACTGATGGTCCTCGACAAGTAAACATTGGAGAACGAACAGTATTGGACCTAGTGAGCTCGTATAAAGGCTCTGGAAGAAATGTCACCACCGATAACTTCTTTACAACCATGGAACTAGCTAAGGTATTGAACTCCTGGAACATGACACTAGTTGGTACAGTGAGAAAAAACAAAAGGTTCCTACCTAACAACATGCAGCCTGCCAAAGAAAGGCCTGTATACTCGACAAATTTTGCCTACAATCATGATGCAACAGTCTGTTCATATGTACCAAAGAAGAACAAATCAGTCGTGCTTCTATCATCTATGCACATGACGGGAGAAGTTGAAGAGACACTAGCAGCCAAGCCAGAGATAATAAAATACTACAACATAACAAAAGGTGGCGTTGATGTTATGGATAAAATGTTGGGAGAGTACACTGTGAAACGACGAACATCACGTTGGACTTTGGCATTTTTCTACAATATGATTGATGTCAGTGGGTTAGCATCCTACATCATCTACAGAAAACACAATCCAAGCTTCAGGGCAAAGGATCAACGAAGAAAGTTCCTGAAAGATCTCGCAAATCAGCTGTGTATGATTGCAATTGAAGATCGTAGTACAAACAAAATGATAATGAGAAACCATTTTCTTCGAGGTGCAGTAGAAATGGTGCTTGGACGATGCATTGTGGTAGCATCGCAGCCAGCAGCTGGCCCCAAAATACCTCATGGTAGTCGTGGACCCTCCCCTGTTGTTGGTAGTTGCTATGTCTGCAGAGACCTGAGGCGAAAACAACGCAAGACTAGAAAGTCTTGTGTGGTTTGTGTGAAACCCATTTGCGATGAACACTCTGTAGCAAAGCCAACATGCATTACTTGCAAAGAAAATCAATAAAAAAAAGTTTCTTACATTTTCTTTTATAATGTAAATGAACAGTTTTTTACTTGTTTATAATAGTTAAATAGCATTATCATTAAAAAAAAATTTATGCTTTTTCCCTTGCATTATCTTCATTCAAAATATATGAGGTACATTTGTACCTATGCAGCTTGTTATGGATGCAAAAAGATCTCGACCCCTTATCTCGGAAGCGGGTGGAGATATTTTATTGAAATTTGGCCAATATATTCTGGACCAAAAATGTAGAGATGTCACGAAATTTCAGCCCTCTACGTCTTTTCAAAAAAAAGTTATTGCAATTTTAAAACGGAATAGTTACAATTGTACCTATTCAGCCGGATAAGGGTTAAGACCGGACCCGGTACCGAGTACCCCACTGCCCTGGTGGGTGACTCAGACCCATGATATCAGCTTCCACCAGCCACCTGTTATGTGATCATGTGTTAAAATGACAGCCAGTTGCCTGCTATAGTCATCAATAAGTGCCATTTGGTTCTCTTATGAAGCTCAGAACCAAAATCATCATATCTTCATATCCAAAATAAAATGGTATCAAGAAAAACATCAGCTCGCCAAGCAAAAAACAGGACACTTCACACTGCTCTATCAACATAAAAATGAAAAAGTTATGGCTTTCAGAAAATGGTGAGAACATTTTTTTTTAATAGTAAAATGACTGGTGACATTCAACTTGTCCCACAAAAGAAGAAGCCCTTGTATTGATATTAAAACAGACTCCAGGAAGAATTGGAAGAAAAGGGAAATTACCAGGTTTGGAAGGGGGTAAATGCAGAATTTCAGTTTGTAAGCAGAAGAAAAACAGAAGCATGTGAGACAAAGAAAAATGCAGAGGAGAGGTTGCAGCATGCATGTCACATGGAGGCAGGGGAAGGGGAAGATGGCCCTGGGTGGCAATAGCCTAAAGGTACCGTCACACTCAGCAACTTTCCAACGACCACGACCAGCGATACGACCTGGCCGTGATTATTGGAAAGTCCTTGTGTGGTCGCTGGAGAGCTGTCACACAGACAGCTCTCCAGTGACCAACGATGCCGAAGTCCCCGGGTAACCAGAGTAAACATCGGGTTACTAAGCGCAGGGTCGCGCTTAGTAACCCGATGTTTACCCTGGTTACGATTGTAAATGTAAAAAAAAAACACTACATACTCACATTCCGGTGCCTGTCACGTCCCCGGCGTCCGCTTCCCTGCACTCCTCCTGCATCCTGTGTAAGCGCCGGCCGTAAAGCAGAGCGGTGACGTCACTGCTGTGCTCTGCTTTAGGGCCGGCCAGTGCTGACACAGGATGCAGGAGGAGTGCAGGGAAGCGGACGCCGGGGACGTGACAGGCACCGGAATGTGAGTATGTGGTTTTTTTTTTTACGGCCCTGCGCTTAGTAACCCGATGTTTACACTGGTTACCAGTGAACACATCGCTGGATCGGCGTCACACACACCGATTCAGCGATGTTAGCGGGTGATCCAGCGACGAAATAAAGTTCTGGCCTTCCAGCTCCGACCAGCGATGTCACAGCAGGATCCAGATCGCTGCTGCGTGTCAAACACAACGATATCGCTATCCATGACCCTGCAACGTCACGGATCGCTATCGTTATCATTGTAATGTTGTTCAGTGTGAAGGTACCTTTAGACAAAGCAAGAAGCAGCACAGACGAGATTCAGTGACAACAGCTAGTGTCTTAAAGATTTGCAGGTATTGAATGCTATTCATTGTATAGGTTGTGTATACTGAATTGACCATAAATTCTTCATTACGTGACATAATAGCTTTTTTATCATTAATATGAGACAGCAACAGAAGCCCCTAAATACCTCTATCTTGTGGCCCATGGTGTGTGCAGACTAGTAAATCTCTTTGAAGGCTTTTCTTATGCTATGAGCAGTCATAGCCGTGTGAATAAGCTTAAATACTTAATGCTCATAAGCCTATTTGCATTTAAACATAAGCCTCATTAATCACAAGATTTTATTCCTACCTGCATTAGTGTCTGTTTTTCTCAATACTTTAATGCCTCTATTTCCAAGATGTGCAGAACTAACATTGTTTGTGTCTGGGTAGGTTTTACACCATAGAGGCAGTGATTTTATTTTTTTTTTTTTTTTTTTTATAAACTTTCATCAGGTTCATATTAATCAGGAATCAAGATTCTGTCTCTGCTAAGGTAGCCAGATATGAAAGGCATATATAAATCTGCAAGGAGTTTGTATGTTCTCCCAGGGTTTGCGTGGGTTTCCTCCGGGTTCTCCAGTTTCCTCCCACACTCCAAAGACATACTGATAAGGAATTTAGATTGTGAGCCCCATCAGGGACAGCGATGATAATGTCAGTAAGGTGCTGTGGAAATTAATCGAACTATATAAGCAAATAAAATCTATACTGTATACAGTGCCTTGCGAAAGTATTGGGCCCCCTGGAACTTTTCAACCTTTTCCCACATATCATGCTTCAAACATAAAGATACCAAATGTAAATTTTTGGTGAAGAATCAACAACAAGTGGAACATAATTGTGAAGTTGAACAAAATTTATTGGTTATTTAAAATTTTTGTGGAAATTCAAAAACTGAAAAGTGGGGCGTGCAATATTATTCGGCCCCTTTAACTTAATACTTTGTTGCTCCACCTTTTGCTACGATTACAGCTGCAAGTCGCTTGGGGTATGTCTCTATCAGTTTTGTACATCAAGAGACTGAAATTCTTGCCCATTCTTCCTTGGCAAACAGCTCGAGCTCAGTGAGGTTTGATGAAGATCGTTTGTGAACAGCAGTTTTCAGCTCTTTCCACAGATTCTCAATTGGATTGAGGTCTGGATTTTGACTTGGCCATTCTAACATCTGGACACGTTTATTTGTGAACCATTCCATTGTAGATTTTGCTTTATGTTTGGGATCACTGTTTTGTTGGAAGACAAATCTCCGTACCAGTCTCAGGTCTTTTGCAGACTCCAACAGGTTTTCTTCAAGAGTGGTCCTGTATTTGGCTCCATCCATCTTCCCATCAATTTTAACCATCTTCCCTGTCCCTGCTGAAGAAAAGCAGGCCCAAACCATGATGCTGCCGCCACCATGTTTGACAGTGGGGATTGTGTATTCAGGGTGATGAGTTGTGTTGCCTTTACGCCAAACATATCGTTTGGCATTGTTGACAAAAAGTTCGATTTTGGTTTCATCTGACCAGATCACCTTCTTGCACATGTTTGGTGTGTCTCCCAGGTCGCTTGTTACAAACTTTAAACAACACTTTTATGGATATCTTTGAGAAATGGCTTTCTTCTTGCCACTCTTCCATAAAGGCCAGATTGGTGCAGTGTATGACTGATTGTTGTCCTATGGACAGACTGTCCCACCTCAGCTGTAGATCTCTGCAGTTCATCCAGAGTGATCATGGGCCTCTTGGCTGCATCTCTGATCAGTCTTCTCCTTTTTTTAGATGAAAGTTTAGAGGGACGGCTGGGTCTGGGTAGATTTGCAGTGGTATGATACTCCTTCCATTTCAATATGATCGCTTGCACAGTGCCCCTTGGGATGTTTAAAGTTTTGGAAATCATTTTGTATCCAAATCTGGCTTTAAACTTCTCCACAACAGTATAACGGACCTGCCTGTTGTGTTCCTTGGTCTTCATGATGCTCTCTGTGCTTCAAACAGAACCCTGAGACTATCACAGAGCAGGTGCATTTATACAGAGACTTGATTACACACAGGTGGATTATAATTATCATCATTAGGCATTTAGGACAACATTGGATCATTCAGAGATCCACAATGAACTTCTGGAGTGAGTTTGCTGCACTGAAAGTAAAGTGGCAGAATAATATTGCACGCCCCACTTTTCAGTTTTTGAATTTCCACAAAAATTTTAAATAACCAATAAATTTCATTCAACTTCACAATTGTGTTCCACTTGTTGATTCTTCACCAAAAATTTACATTTGGTATCTTTATGTTTGAAGCATGATATGTGGGAAAAATGTTGAAAAGTTCCAGGGGGCCGAATACTTTTGCAAGGCACTGTATATATAGGTTGTGCCCAGCAAACGCCCATTGAACTCTGTCCCACACCATAATAACACTCCATCTCAGTTCTGCAAATGGGAACCATCTACAATACATTAAAACAACAATTATTAAAAACATACTGATGACAACAGAAACTAAGAGAGACATTCAATGCAGGCATCAATGTAAATTGTGTTCAATATTTAGACCCTTGGGTTGCAAAGTCCCCAGCTCAAAGATCTACTTAATTCTTTTCTCTTTATAAAGTTTTGCCTATCCTCACCCCTTCTCTGTGTAGGGACACTATCAATGACACCACATCTCAATTGGCTTACTGAATGTCTGTTATCAAGAAAATGTCTTAATATCTTTGAACAGGTAGCTCGGTAAGCCAAGTCCTGATGGTACTTTTGTGTTTACTTATGTAGGCTGTAATTTCCATTGCGGTCTACCCCACATAAACTAAAGGACAGGGACACAAAATCATATATATCACAAAGCTCGATGAACATTTATATCTTTCGTTCATTGTATATTACCATCCAGTGTGGGGGTGATGGACTGAATCCTTCTTAATCGTATTACTATAGCATGCACAACCTAGGCAGGGAAATTTTCCCAGCCTAGGGGTGCTGAGTGTCGTCTGTATTGACATTTTTGATGTACAAAAATCCAATTTAGAAAAAGTACCATCAGGACTGGACTAACCAAGTAACCTGTTCCAAGATGTGGTGCATGTTTACTAGCCACACTATATAAGCCAGCCCTGTATGTCTGTATGTATACTTGATAAAGACCTATAGCAGGTTGAAACGTTGTTATGCGATGGCGGAATAAATGTTTTCATTGTGAATTTCTCACCCTGGATTGGACATTGCTTGCACTCTTGTAAGCACCAGAATAGATGTGATTCAATTTATTTGAGTGGAATTTAATTTTTTTTTTTATATTAGGAAAATTAGCATTCTCTAGAATTCAGCAGCTGAGGTTGCCATTTGCTGAACCACAGAGAGTCTGGCAATAACAATGCTCACCTTATCGATCACCTGTCCAACCACCCCATAGCCCTTTCTTCCACAGTACTTAATAATAATAATAATAATAATAATAACAATTTTATTTATATAGCACCAACATATTCTGCAGCACATATACAGACAATAAATTCAATACAAGGTATGACAGTGTAAACAGTTACATTAGGAGAGAGGACCCTGCTCACAAGCTTATAATCTACAAAGGAAATAGTGGGGGACACATTAGGTAAAAATTGCAGGTTATATCAGATCCAGCAATTGTAATAAATAGGGATTTTCATATAAAGCTCATATAAATACTTCTTTTCCCCCTTCATCTATCGCACGCATTCTCTTCCTATTCTCACTCCTGGCTAGGACGTCTGGCTTGATTAGGCCTCAGACATCGCTGCATGTCATGCCATTGCTCGGGTGATGAACATGGTATCTCATAAATAGGTCAGTAATAACATGATGTGCAGTGACATCCGATGCCCATATCAGCCGGACGTCCCGGCATTCCAAGAAGAGGCTGAAGAGAATTCATGGGATGGGGGATAAGGAAAAAAGTTGTGGCTGACCGGACAATGGACAGTGGGAAAGATGAGCAGTGAGGATTTTTTTTTTTCATACTACATTTAAGCTCTGGGGTCTATGGAGACCCCAGAGCTTAGTTAGGAACATTCAATTCAGGGAGAATAATTTAGCTGCAAATTGAATTTCCTTGTCAAATCTATGCGATTTGGCGAATTTGAATCTTGGCAGATTCGATCATCTCCAGTGACCTATTGCATAATATTTTTCATATGTGGTCCAATCAGTTTGCAGTACGCGTCGGGCATAAAACAATACATACTTTAGGCTAAGGTGGGGGGTTATGCATTTGTCACCTTACTGAAAACCATTCATTTATATACAAAAACATTACAACATACCGAAAAAGAATAGCTGGAAGCGTAACGCTTCATGCAGACAAATCCAGCTGTATAAACACACCATTGGTGAATTGGACTGAAATGAAAGCCCTCCATTTACTGTAAACCAATTCTGACATATCAGACATAATGGCAGAACATTGTTCTGTGCTACGTTGTATGTTTTCATTTTCGAGTATATGCTTATTCAGTAGAACAGTTCATTCACATAACCATATTGTAACATGTAGGTCACTTTGTAATAAAGCTGCCAAAGCTACCACAATAAATTGGTCACAAGTGTATGATAATAAAAAAGGGGAGAAGCCAGCGCTGCTTATGGTCAGAATGCAATACATAAAGTGCACATGCACATATTGATTTCTAACTGTATTTCAAAATGAGACATTTAGCAAACAATTGATCAATTCTTTGAGCCACCCCGCCACGTCAAGGCATTCTTATAATGGGGCAGTCCTACTCTACGTTTTTTATATTCGCTGTGCCATTACGGCCTCCTAAATGTATTAAAAGCAAAACCACATTAAATGCAAACTGTGCCTGAAGCGTTTCTGAATCACTCCCATGGCGCCAGCGGGGCATGCGCAGATAAAGGCCTCATGTGTAAGACAGTCAGCTGATCTGTGAAACCCCTATCCACCACAGATTAGCAGTTTACTGATTATACACTGTTTACAGGAAGCTGCCAATCAGGGGTGTGGGCGCAGTTATACACAGCTCAGCATTCTACAACCGGGATTCTACAACAAGCAGTGCAGAAAGCGATACATCGCTGGAATCAGGATCTTATTCCTTTTAAAGTGGGGCAACACAAATCCAGATTTTTTTCCCCATGTTATGAATGATTTCCCATACAAATATGAATACTGTGGGTAAAATCTTGTCTAATTACCATTTTGTGCTATAAGACTAATAATTATGCTACTGATTAAAAATGTTCCTATTTTTAACCAGTGTTAGGAATGAATGGAGAACATACAACACATTAAAAAGTTTTCAAATATTATAGAACAGAAAGTAACAGATCTTAATCTGTTTAATTATACAAAATGCAAATATAGATTTTTACATTTCATAACCAAAACATACCCGGACTTAAAATTTCTTCACTGTCCCATAGCAGGTATTTCTTCTTTCCTTATCTGAACGTTTTCAGTTCTCTGTAAATGCGCAAACTTTTCGCTCATGAAATAATCTTTGAAGAGTAATACAGAGATCATGAAGACAGAGTGGTGACAGCTGCATCCTATCCTCCCTATGTCCTAAGAGAAGCTATTAGAAAGCAGAAGTGGAAAGATCCATTTATGGGTCACAATATTTACATCACAGCCAGATCCCATCCACTCAACACATATACAGAGAGAAAAAATATCTGTACATAAAATAGCAGATGGAGGTCACACAGCATATCTGGTCGGACTTCATCTGTCTACAGTACAAACTCTGTTTTTTTTTTTACTTTGTAATGATGATTCATTAAGAAACTCATTAGTTTGACACTAAAATCAGGGTTATGATAACTATTAGGATTTTCAAATAAATTACTCAACTATAATTTTGCTTTTCTCATGTTTTCTTGATTAACTCCAAAGCCAAAACTATCAAGGAAATCTGCTGCTCGTTTTCAGAACTTAAACAACATCTCATACTTGTTCCAGTGCAATTTATAATGGCATAAGATGCCTGACATACAAAAATAAACATGGAGGTTAAGGGGATGGAGAAGCTGGATCAGATTTGTACAGGCAAAATATTTTTGTTAAAGCCCCAAAGAATTTGTATCTAAAATAAATTGCCATCAATATCATCCACTGATTTGTTTCACATTTTATAGCCAAAATCTAACAAAATACTTTGTAAACAGTGGAAAATGGGCAAAACACTTATGGGAATGTTTTTTTCCTAAGTATTTTCACACACACATAGTTTACCACAGGATTGTACTTCAAGTACAGTGGAATCAGTAGATGGTTGTACTAGTTTATTAGGTGTCATGTATTGTTACTTTTTATTCAAGGATCATGATTCCTGATAGAGAAGTCGGAATGTTCTTGCATTATGTTATTGTACTGGGGTTCTGTCAGTGGTAGCCTGTCAGTTCTAAAACTAGGCATAGCACTAGCTCCCCCTTTTACTAGATCCCAGGGGTTTCTCAGGCATTCACTCATTAACACTCATTACTTTCTGTACAGGAATCTGGACCTACACAGAGGTGCAGATCTCTGGAGCAGGCTGCTGGGTGGTGATGCAGGGTGGCAGGAGTGGTCAGTTTGCCGGGTCAGAACCAGGAGGGCAGAGGAAGTGCAAAATTATAAGACGCAAGAGTAGTCAGTAAACAGGCCGAGGACAGAACAAGAAACGAATAGACAAAACAGCAGCTACGAAGCACTAGTAAACAAGGCAAAGAACAACACCGATCCTCCACCAAATTTCACAATGGGTGCAAGACACTGTGGCTTGTACTCCTCTCCAGGTCTCCGTCTAACCATTACACGACCAGGTATTGATCTGGGGATGCTTCAGCAAGGCTGGACTTGAACAGGTTAATCTTTGCGAAGGACGTATGAATCAAGCTACATACAAGATTATCCTGGAAAAACAGTTGATTCCTTCTGCTCAGGCAATGTTCCCCAACTCTGGAAAGCACGCCAAGAAGCATGAAAGCTGTGATTAAAAATCATGGTTATTCCACAAAATATTGATTTCCGAACTCTTCCTGAGTTAAAACATTAGTATTGTTGTTTCTAAATAATTATGAACTTGGTTTTATTTTTGCATTATTTGAGGTCTGAAAGCACTGTTTGTTTGTTTTTTAATTTGGACCATTTTTCTTTGTCAGAAAAAAATACTAAATTTATTGCTTGGAAATTCGTTCACATGTTGTCAGAAGTTTATAGAATAAAACAACAATTTACATTTTACTCAAAAATATACCTATAAAGGGAAAAATCAGACAAACTGCACATTTTGCAGTGTCTCTTAATTTTTGCCAGAGCTGTATATATTTATATATATATATATATATATATATATATATATATATATATATATATATATATACTGTAGATATGCACATGCATTAAAATATACAGACGTTGGCTAGAAACATTATTCTGCCATGGATGTAAAACAGCATTAGGTGCAAGGTGTCGAGCATGTTTAATGAGGTGTGTGAAGTCGACAAGAAAATAACTGAAATTATATAGGTAGGGTGAATTGTGATTGAAGTGTGAATTGCATACTACGTGTATAAGTGACACAAAGGAAGAAGAGAGAAATACTAGAAAAAGAACTGATGAAATGATTCACAATATTCTTGTACACTCCCAACTCATAGTGCATTAAGTGCAAGTATAAAGTGATATTCACCTGAATTAATAATACAGCTGTCATAAGACATATCTGACACTTAGCAGAGAGACTGCACGTGATAAATACTGTAATATTTTCAGTCATCTAGAGCTTTTATAGAAATGGACTTCAGCCATGAGATCTGACTTGAGGGGGATTTTTTATCTTGTAAAGTCTGAAATCCTATATGTAATCACTGTACGATTGCTTGTGTCTGAGCGACCTCTAGGACTCCCCTCAATCTGGAGAAAGCAAGGGTCTCAGTAATGGTGCTGAGGTAGCATTGGACCCCATTTACTGATTATCCTTGCACTGAGGTTTCCTTTTCCCCTTTGATCAGGCAGGGAGACAGCTACACCATGGCACTATTCAAGTAAAAAGGTTCCTTGCACATCTGGATGACTAGGAGCACAGCGCAGAGATGGCGTATGTCCGATCTCAGCCCGTTAATGAGCGCCAATTGACTACATACAAGTTGATTGTCAATTATTAACTGGCCTTTTCACACAGACCAACAAATATTTTCAACGAAAGAACAATTATTAATGTCGTCATTCTGACTCAATACCGCATCATGTCAGAAGAGTTTTCCGTATTTGCATAAGGCTACCTTAATATTTTCTTTGCCAGCAGAAATGGTTGGATCATCTAAGAACAAAAGCTTCGCTCATTCATCAAGTGTGCTCTGGCATGTTTACATGGGCCGATAATTGGGAACCAATTCTAAGCTTGTCTAAATGTCATTAGAAGTAGACACAGCACTAAAGGTCAGACCCTCACGGATCATAAAGTGATGGCATATCCAAGCAACATGGGAAGAGCCCTCTAATTTGAAAAATTACTTTGACATGCAAAATAATAAACACAACGGGCAACTCTGATTTGTGTAAGAAAATAGTAATAGAATGCTGTTTAGACATCGCTTCACATGTATTAGATCCTTCAGTCTGTACATTTGAGTAAGATGCTTACATACCACCCAAAAAAGCAATGCACTTTATTTATTTTTTGAGTAAATGAGTACTACTGTGAATCAGAATATTCAAAACTTTCACCATTAGGGGAACTTGGTAGATATTTTACCTTTCAGTCTGTAGTTGTTCTTACCCAACGCAGGGTCTCTGTAAATGTTTAGACATCTCCTATTTCTAGATCCATATTTTGGAGACGAATACAGTAAATAGTGGAAAAGATAAAGGGAGATGAAGGGGCTGAAGCTGCAGGTTATATCTACCTCTCTGTGTCTCTGACACTTTTTGCAGACAGAAGAGGGATAGCGATTGAAGAGCTCTATTTATATAAAAGTAAAACTTATCTTTCAATAGTTTATCTGCCATATTGTTCCAGAGACATGGTCCTTTTTACTTAGTGCTCCCAATGTGGGGGCATCACAACACAGAACCAGATCCCACTCAGAGGACAATAAAACATTCACACTCCTTATCTATGAACTGTTCCAATATTTATGAACACAACTGTTTATCACTCTCCCAAAATGGTAGTTCTGCTTCACGTCACCTGTCTTATCTATTGCATCATTTCTATGATTTGTTGTGCATAATTATGTGATTCTTCAGATTTTGTATTAGTCTACGCCTGATGAAGAGGCCTGAGTAGTCTCTAAAGCTTGCAATTTGTTACGATCTTTTCAGTTAGCCATTAAAAGGTATCAACCACTGATGACTCTCAATTCTAAATATTTTGCTCCCAATGTAGTCATTTTTATGGTCTTTAGTACCTAAGAGGCCTTGCTTGCAGAATTCCCTGCACATATGTTTAGGCTACTCAATCACTTTTTACCTGGTGTCAGGTGACCTTTCATGTTTCTATGTATTATAGCTTCTACCTATGGTTATCATTTTGGATCATTAATACTACATACCATAAGTCATTAAATGACCAAGAGACAATTTTATCGCTCCTCGGAGGAGGGAAGTAATGCAGTTATCTTCTTTACTGTGGCGATTTAACATGTGAGCAACTAACGCCATACTCTGAATTGCATATATATATATATATATGTATATATATATATCTACTATATAATTGTCTGAGGGTCACGTCCGTCTTTCTGTCTGTCTGTCCTTCAGTCACGGATATTCATTGGTCGCGGCCTCAGTCTGTCATGGAATCCAAGTCACTGATTGATCTCGCCAGCTGTGTGTCATGGCTACAGCGACCAATCAGCGACGGCCACAGTCCGATTAGTCCCTCCCTACTCCCCTGCAGTCAGTGCCTGGCGCCCGCTCCATACTCCCTGCAGTCACCGCTCACACAGGGTTAAGGCCAGCGCTAATGGACCGCGTCATGCCGCAGGTAACTCACTCCGTTACCGCCGCTATTAACCCTGTGTCCCCAACTTTTTACTATTGATGCTCCCTATGCAGCGTCAATAGTAAAATAATCTAATGTTAAAAATAATAAAAAAATAAGAAATCATTATATACTCACCTTCCGCCGCTTTTCCAGCTCCTCGCGATGCTCTGGTAACCTCTCCATGCAAGCGGCAGGTTCCGGTGGCAAGGATGGTATGCGACAAGGACCTGCCATGACGTCACAGTCATGTAACCGCGACCTCATCACAGATCCTGCGCGCCTGTGCGAGAAGGACCTGCCATAATGTCACGGTCATGTGACCGCAATGTCATCACGGGTGCTGCGCTACCAACCCTGGGACCGGAAGCTGCAGAGTGCACTGCACACAGGCGACATGACTGCAAGGGATCCCTCGGAAGGTGAGTATATGTTTATTTTTTAACCTGTGACATACGTGGCTGGGCAATATACTATGTAGCTGGGCAATATACTATGTGACTGGCCAATATACTATGTGGCTCTGTGCTGTATACTACGTCGCTGTGCAATATACTACATGGCTCTGTGCTGTATACTACATCACTGGGCAATATACTACGTGGCTCTGTGCTGTATACTACGTCACTGGGCAACATACTACGTGGCTGTGTGCTGTATACTACGTCACTGTGCAATATGCTATGTGGCCCTGTGCTGTATACTACGTCACTGGGCAATATACTACGTCACTGGGCAATATACTACGTGGCTGGGCAACATACTACATGGCTGGGCAATATACTACGTGGCTGGGCAATATACTATGTGACTGGGCAATATACTACATGGCTGGGTAATATACCACGTGGATGGGCAACATACTACGTGTCTGGGCAATATACTACGTGGGCTGTGCAATATACTACGTGGACATGCATATTCTAGAATACCTGATGCGTTAGAATCGGGCCACCATCTAATATATAATTGCCTAGAATACTACTTCCTGCAATTTGTGCCAACTTCCGTGGCTTTGTCCGGAGCTAATGTCCGGAGCTAATGTCCGGAGCTAATGTCCGGAGATTAATTGCCTAGAATACTACTTCTTGCAATTTGTGCCAACTTCCGTGGCTTTGTCCGGAGCTAATGTCCGGAGCTAATGTCTGGAGCTAATGTGCGGAGATAATGTCCGGAGTTAATGTCCGGAGCTAATGTCCGGAGCTAATGTCCGGAGATAAGTGACGTCAACAGTGTCCAGTGTCTGATTGGTTGCCGCCTGCTGCGAGCGACCAATCAGAAACGTGCCGTACTGTGACACACTCCGCCCGCCATTTTGGTGTGATTTTTGAATTTTTACCTCACAGCAAGTTTCTGCTGCGTGGAGGCGGGCCCAGTGACGTTGCTCTTCAAGCTCCTGCCGAATTTCAAGTATATATGGATTCTAGACTCCCGATTCTTTAGAATCGGGCTGCCATCTAGTCTAGTATATTATATTCTCCCACTATTTCATAAAATGTTACAACTGTAGGGCATATCAAAAACTGAAGCATGAACAAGGATAATGGTGTGCACTCTGGTCAAGGACATGGAGGTGCTGGTAAAACAGACCGTGTGGTCAAGTCAATAGTAGAAAAAAAAATACTGCACACTCGAAATTGGTATGATGCAAAAAGGTATATGCCAGATTTATTCAAGAAAACAAGTCAACAATTGCCACTGTGATAATTTGTAGATAGAAACCCAACAAATAATAAATAATCTTTATTTTTATATAGCGCTAACATATTCCGCAGCGCTTTACAGTTTGCACACATTATTATCGCTGTCCCCGTTGGGGCTCACAATGTAAATTCCCTATCAGTATGTCTTTGGAATGTGGGAGGAAACCGGAGAACCCGGAGGAAACACACACAAACTCCTTGCAGATGTTGTCCTTAGTGGGGCTTGATCCCAACACTCCAGTGCTGCAAGGGTGCTGTGCTAACCACTGTGCCACCGTGCTGCCCATTAGAGGTCACATCCAATCCAGGACAGCACAGCTGGGCACGGGATGCGCCGCTGACCCCCGGACACAGGACAGACCAGGACAGCCCCACATGCTGCGGCCCACCCTAAGCAGGATCCCTCTATTTATGCCACAGGAGCATTCACTGGACCCATTATAAAAACTGAAGCATACCATTATAAATCAACTCTTCATTTGTACTGAGAATCGGGGAAATTGAGTACATTGCCCCTTTCTATAATTTTGATGGAAGATCGCTGAACTCCCCCATATTCACCTTTTGGCAACACATAAACCATGTAACTAATAAGGTGTGCGCTTTTCTCTCCTTTTAGTGATTGCTGTTGTTTGTTCATACACCATTGGTGTTAACAAGCCGTATATTGCTTGTGACAATCACACACTCTCTACCACTTAAAGTAGAATGCTTGATTTAATAGCAGAGTTCTCATTTATTTTTTTTCCTTGTGCTATTCCAGAGGGGAAACTGCTGATCAGGCTCCCTCTCCCCTAAGCACTGAGCTTTTGTGTTATGTTTAAATCCTCAATACAAATTGCAGTATTTCTGGACTCCCAGCGGGACCCATTAGTGCCTGTGGGGCATTAAAGATCATTAATAGTGCTGTCAGATTGAAAAAGAGAGAACGCGACATCCAGCTAGCCAGTTAGTTGCACAGCTCCTCTGAAATGGGAAATTAATACATCTGCTTCATTAATACTGGCCCGTGGTTGATGTTTGTGAGCTGGCAGCTTTAATGATACAGGTTCACGACCGTGGAAGTATAATGCTGTCTATATAACACAGATTCTTTCAATTACATCTGACTCCCAGCCCATAGCTCCTGTTATTTCCCAGCACTAAACCCAACCATCTTGTCAGATCTCGAATAACTATGTAAAACGAGTTAACAACAAACATAGACAGGCCCCAGCATCGTGTAGAGAAGCCACTATGTGTCACCTTGCCAGGATCTCATTAACCGTGGTTTTCTTCCAAGTTTTAAACAGTATGTTAATTGAAGAAATGTTCTAATCACTGTGAACAAGCCTGTTAATCTGTGCAATGGCTGAACGCGAGGTATTAATTGGGAAGAGTAACGTGCTAAATTAATGCTTGTATCTCAGGATCATTGGTATGAAAGAAGTGTATTAGAAGCTGAAAATGCTGTAACCTGTTTCCTGCTTAAAAATTCACAAGAACGCAAAGAATACCGATGAAGGATAAAATCTAAGGGGTGCATCTAGCCTTATTTATACCAACCTAATATTATGTCATGTCACTTTTTTCAAAACAATAAAAAAGATACAGCAGTTGTGTGAAATTTTTTAACGTCCAGCAAAAATTATTGCAGTGGACAACGAGATGAGTAGTAGCATTTACATTTGCAATAGGAACCAATGCCTTGTACATATCCTAAAAAGACCATCAGGACCACCAAACAACTACATTTTAAACCAAGAATCATTTCTTGGCTTGAAAAACAGTTAGGAAAATTATTCTTACCTGTTCAGGTCATATTCTTTTTCACAAGGCGCACCTTGACCTCTGGTGGCGTATTGAGACATATCTTGCTGATAACCAAATTATTAGATGTTTCCATGGCATGAAATGCATGCAAGAAATATAAAATGCAGCAGATGGATATTGCAGGAATTGAATAGAATATTGCCAATGGCAAAATTGTAAAAATTCTGATTTATGAGATGATCATTGAATGAGCTATGTAAGCAATGAATTAAAATGAAGTCAAATAAAACATGAATGTAGTATAATCTTGATGAGGCTAATAGTTCATAAAATAAATACAGTATAGGCTCATTTACTAAAGAGCCATGCCTTCTAACACACTGCAAACCAGTTCTCCTTGAAAAAAATGAAGGCTGTCCCTTTAGTGTCACCGATCAGATTTAGCTACCCAACAAGTCTATTTCTGACTCTCTAACAAGCATTTGAACATGTTTTAGAACATTTAGGCAAACCAGAGGCCTCTCGAAAAAGAAAAAGCCTCCATCTGTAGATAGGTGTCTTGCCCCTCAGCAGTGTAGAGTAGGGTACTGGCTGGCTGAGGGAAAGGCCTTTGACTAAAGCCAGCCATACACATTTGATGGCTGAGAACCAAACAATGCTTTGGATAATCATTTACTTGACAGCCTGAAGGGGGGGCACATGGACAGTTTGCTGTGGGCCAGAACTGAGTTTTTGTTGCCCTGAAATCCCGCTTCTAAACAGGAGTCAATCATGAGTGTGTGGTGCGATGGAGTTGGTTCTTCACTCACTATTCTTTCAGGAGTACCTTCTACCTCCCCGTCCATGGGATCAGGTCTGGCTGTAGCTTCAGACAAGATAGGATACCTTGGTTCCTTGTTAACAGGTTCAACTTTCCTGTGCAATTCAGTTACACATGGCTGCAACATGCAGAATAAGACATAGTCCCATTTTACTAATGTTTCCTTTGTTTTCTGGCCAGTCTAAGGGTACCGTCACACTATACGATTTACCTACGATCACGACCAGCGATATGACCTGGCCGTGATCGTAGGTAAATCGTAGTGTGGTCGCTGGGAGCTGTCACACAGACAGCTCTCCAGCGACCAAGATGCCGAGGTCCCTGGGTAACCAGGGTAAACATCGGGTAACTAAGCGCAGGACCGCGCTTAGTTACCCGATGTTTACCCTGGTTACAAGCGTTAAACTAAAAAAAAACAAACAGCACATACTTACATTCTGGTGTCCGTCAGGTCCCTTGCCGTCTGCTTCCCGCACTCAGTGACTGCCGGCCATAAAGTGAAAGTGAAAGCACAGCCGCTGTGCTCTGCTTTCACTTTACGGCCGGCAGTCACAGTGCTGGAAGCAGACTGCAAGGGACCTGACGGACACCAGAATGTAAGTATGTGCTGTTTGGTTTTTTTTAGTTTAACGCTTGTAACCAGGGTAAACATCGGGTAACTAAGCGCGGCCCTGCGCTTAGTTACCCGATGTTTACCCTGGTTACAAGCGAACGCATCGCTGGATCGCATCGCTAGATCGGTGTCACACACACCGATCTAGCGATGACAGCGGGAGATCCAGCGATGAAAGAAAGTTCTAAACGATCTGCTACGACGTACGATTCTCAGCAGGATCCCTGATCGCTGCTGCGTGTCAGACACAGCGATATCGTAACGATATCGCTGGAACGTCACGAATCGTACCGTCGTAGCGATCGAAATGTTATAGTGTGACGGTACCCTTAGTCTCCTTTCTGCGTGACTTGTTCCTAGCCCAACTATCCTAGCTGGCCCTAGGGACACTCAGACAGGCATTACAGCTTCCCTGAAGATCACTATCCTTTCCTTTCTATCTGACCCAGCTGACATCTTCCTCACAGAGGTGGCAAGCGTATGGCTTTCAATACCTTTTCCGGACCACAAGCCCAAGACTCTACTAGCATCCAGACAAACCTCAGAATGTGTCCTGATGCTGTGTGGAAACTTGACCTCACAGCACCCGTTCAGCTCTGCTGCATCTGCCTTTTCAGGCATCTGCTAACGCTGTCTTGTCTGGCTTTGACTTTCCACTCTACTCTATTTTGAACTTATACTTGACTGAGTCCTGGACGCCGACTAACTGACTGACTGACTTGACTGTAACCCGGAAACATTTTCTCTAAAACCTGGTTTAACCCCTCCCAGAACAGTGGGCTAATCCCAACTCTATTAACTATCTAATCCCTAGTGTTGTGCAAGCTGTATCCCTATCTACTAAATGGTTTCCCTAGTAGACTAACCTCCCACATTCCCAGGGACAGGGACAGCATTAGGCTTAACCCACAGGAGAATCAAACACACAAAACCGGCCATAGGGATAAAACATAACATTACTTTTATCACATACATATAAACAATACATAAAACTACAAACATCATAACAACCCCCCTGCTGTCATGAGGTCTTCATCATCCCAGCCTCGCCCTGCAAGCCATCTTAACCAACTCTCTCATTCGCAGGAGCATTTGCTCAGCCAAGCACTCCAGTGTTCTCTATGACAAAGCTGCAAAATTACTATCTCCAGGAGAACAACATCTCTCCCAACCATCACATCTCCCCCAAACCCCGACATCTCCCCACTACACATTAGGCCGTTGATTTGGGTTTGGCTGAAATTACGGATGAGGGACCTTTAGAGATGCAAATCCTGGAATGCATTTCCCGTGTAACCATGAGACCATGAAAACTTTAGCAGTTGCTAGCTCTGCCTTTATATGTAAGACACTATTTTTTCACAAGTGCAGTTTCAATGTAATAGTGACCTCATTGAGGATGGACATACCATTGGTGCAAACTATGTCGGAGCCCAGAGGCCTAAGAGGTATTAGGGCCTGCTGCCACATCTAAAGCTGCTTCTGTCACAGACACATAAAGGTCTGCATTGAGATGCACTGTTCTTGCACAGGGATCCTCTTCTGTCTGTGTCTGCCATTGAACCTCATTATATAACAAAGAACATTAATGTACATCTTTATAAAAGCTTTATAAGTTTAGCCTTTCTGTAAAAAATAAAATAACATACTAATATTGTCCCAAATTTATGTGTAACCTGTCTTTTTCCTACTTCAATTACTACTACCTTTGATGATTTGGCATGGTATAACAGCTTGATCTGTTCTTTTATTTCCTACAGCTAGGAACTTTAGTACATGATCACTCGAGGCACTGCTCAATTTACAATATGTCATCAACAAAATCAGCTTCGGGAGCAATTGATACAGTTTCAGAGTTAATCTTCCCGAATATGACCTGTGCGTTAACTTGATCATGGCTATCTTAGAAGCCCCTCTTGTAATAGTAGCATTGTTAGCAGTGCAAAGAGCATACACTAGATAAGATTGAACTGAAAAGACCCTTTGTCAAGTACCTAGATTTAAGTAGCTAATCAAATCAGTTGATCTTCAAAGGTTCATCTTACCTCTCAATGCCATGAAATAGGCACCCATGACAGATATTTTAGCTTGCATGTCTAATGATGTCTTAACCCTTGAATGCCCTGGGAATTTGCTCAATGAATACTAGACTATGAGAAGCCTGAAATTTTTAAGTGTGCAGTTCAATTTTGAAGAGAGAATCTGTAGTACTAATTTTCATATAATATTGTAATGACACCTCCTGCTTTCACTATAGAGGATTTTCGAGTTATCTAATATATTTGAATAGATAAAAAACTAAGATTGAGTGCAATAATGGAAATAGATGAATTTTATGGAAAAAGTGGATTCTTTACTGTGTGAATGGGCAAGTAACCAGAAGATCACATAATTCGACATCACAGTTGCTCATCTTTAACCCCTTTACCCCCAAGGGTGGTTTGCACGTTAATGACCAGGCCAATTTTTACAATTCTGACCACTGTCCCTTTATGAGGTTATAACTCCGAAACGCTTCAACGGATCCTGGTGATTCTGACATTGTTTTCTCGTGACATATTGTACTTCATGATAGTGGTAAAATTTCTTTGATAGTACCTGCGTTTATTTGTGAAAAAAACGGAAATTTGGCGAAAATTTTGAAAATTTCGCAATTTTCAAACGTTGAATTTTTATGCAATTAAATCACAGAGATATGTCACACAAAATACTTAATAAGTAACATTTCCCACATGTCTCCTTTACATCAGCATAATTTTGGAACCAATTTTTTTTTTTGTTAGGGAGTTATAAGGGTTAAAAGTTGACCAGCAATTTCTCATTTTTACAACACCATTTTTTTTTAGGGACCACGTCTCATTTGAAGTCATTTTGAGGGGTCTATATGATAGAAAATGCCCAAGTGTGACACCATTCTAAAAACTGCACCCCTCAAGGTGCTCAAAACCACATTCAAGAAGTTTATTAACCCTTCAGGTGTTTAATAGGAATTTTTGGAATGTTTAAATAAAAATGAACATTTAACTTTTTTACACAAAAAATTTACTTCAGCTCCAATTTGTTTTATTTTACCAAGGGTAACAGGAGAAATTGGACCCAAAAAGTTGTTGTCCAATTTGTCCTGAGTACGCTGATACCCCATATGTGGCAGTAAACCACTGTTTGGGCGCATGGGAGAGCTCGGAAGGGAAGGAGCGCTATTTGACTTTTCAATGCAAAATTGACAGGAATTGAGATGGGACGCCATGTTGCGTTTGGAGAGCCACTGATGTGCTTAAACATTGAAACCCCCCACAAGTGACACCATTTTGGAAAGTAGACCCCCTAAGGAACTTATCTGGATGTGTGGTGAGCACTTTGACCCACCAAGTGCTTCACAGAAGTTTATAATGCAGAACCGTAAAAATAAAAAATCATATTTTTTCACAAAAATTATATTTTTGCCCCCAATTTTTTATTTTTCCAAGGGTAAGAGAAGAAATTGGACCTCAAGAGTTGTTGTCCAATTTGTCCTGAGTACGCTGATACCCCATATGTGGCAGTAAACCACTGTTTGGGCGCATGGGAGAGCTCGGAAGGGAAGGAGCGCAGTTTGACTTTTCAATGCAAAATTGACAGAAATTGAGATGGGACGCCATGTTGCGTTTGGAGAGCCACTGATGTGCCTAAACATTGAAACCCCCCACAAGTGACACCATTTTGGAAAGTAGACCCCCTAAGGAACTTATCTAGAGGTGTGGTGAGCACTTTGACCCACCAAGTGCTTCACAGAAGTTTATAATGCAGAACCGTAAAAATAAAAAATCATATTTTTTCACAAAAATTATATTTTTGCCCCCAATTTTTTATTTTTCCAAGGGTAAGAGAAGAAATTGGACCTCAAAAGTTGTTGTCCAATTTGTCCCGAGTACGCTGATACCCCATATGTGGCAGTAAACCACTGTTTGGGCGCATGGGAGAGCTCGGAAGGGAAGGAGCGCCGTTTGACTTTTCAATGCAAAATTGACAGGAATTGAGATGGGACGCCATGTTGCGTTTGGAGAGCCACTGATGTGCCTAAACATTGAAACCCCCCACAAGTGACACCATTTTGGAAAGTAGACCCCCTAAGGAACTTATCTGGATGTGTGGTGAGCACTTTGACCCACCAAGGGCTTCACAGAAGTTTATAATGCAGAGCCATAAAAATAAAACAAAATTTTTTTCCCACAAAAATTATTTTTTAGCCCCCAGTTTTGTATTTTCCCTAGGGTAACAGGAGAAATTGGACCCCAAAAGTTGTTGTCCAATTTGTCCTGAGTACGCTGATACCCCATATGTGGGGGGGAACCACCGTTTGGGCGCATGGGAGGGTTCGGAAGGGAAGGAGCGCCATTTGGAATGCAGACTTAGATGGAATGGTCTGCAGGCGTCACATTGCGTTTGCAGAGCCCCTAATGTACCTAAACAGTAGAAACCCCCCACAAGTGACACCATTTTGGAAAGTAGACCCCCTAAGGAACTCATCTTGATGTGTTGTGAGAGCTTTGAACCCCCAAGTATTTCACTACAGTTTATAACGCAGAGCCATGCAAATAAAAAATATTTTTTTTTCCACAAAAATTATATTTTAGCCCCCAGTTTTGTATTTTTCCAAGGTTAGCAGGAGAAATTGGACCCTAAATGTTGTTGTCCAATTTGTCCTGAGTACACTGATACCCGATATGTGGGGGGGAACCACCGTTTGGGCGCATGGGAGGGCTCGGAAGGGAAGGAGCATCATTTGGAATGCAGACTTAGATGGATTGGTCTGCAGGCGTCACATTGCGTTTGCAGAGCCCCTAATGTACCTAAACAGTAGAAACCCCCCACAAGTGACCCCATATTGGAAACTAGACCCCTCAATGAACTTATCTAGATGTGTTGTGAGAACTTTGAACCCCCAAGTGTTTCACTACAGTTTATAACGCAGAGCCGTGAAAATAAAAAATCTTTTTGTTTTCCCACAAAAATTATTTTTTAGCCCCCAGTTTTGTATTTTCCCAAGGGTAACAGGAGAAATTGGTCCACAAAAGTTGTTGTCCAATTTGTCCTGAGTACGCTGATACCCCATATGTTGGGGTAAACCCCTGTTTGGGCACACAGGAGAGCTCGGAAGGGAAGGAGCACTGTTTTACTTTTTCAACGCAGAATTGGCTGGAATTGAGATCGGACGCCATGTCGTGTTTGGAGAGCCCCTGATGTGCCGAAACAGTGGAAACCCCCCAATTATAACTGAAACCCTAATCTAAACACACCCCTAACCCTAATTCCAACGGTAACCCTAACCACACCTCTAACCCTGACACACCCCTAACCCTAATCCCAACCCTATTCCCAACTGTAAATGTAATCTAAACCCTAACCCTAACTTTAGCCCCAACCCTAACTGTAGCCCCAACCCTAACCCTAACCCTAGCCCTAACCCTAGCCCTAACCCTAACCCTAGCCCTAACCCTAACCCTAGCCCTAACCCTAGCCCTAACCCTAACCCTAACCCTAGCCCTAACCCTAACCCTAGCCCTAACCCTAACCCTAGCCCTAACCCTAGCCCTAACCCTAACCCTAGCCCTAACCCTAACCCTAGCCCTAACCCTAACCCTAGCCCTAGCCCTAACCCTAGCCCTAACCCTAGCCCTAGCCCTAACCCTAGCCCTAACCCTAGCCCTAACCCTAACCCTAATCCTAGCCCTAACCCTAGCCCTAATGGGAAAATGGAAATAAATACATTTTTTTTTATTTTTCCCTAACTAAGGGGGTGATGAAGGGGGGTTTGATTTACTTTTATAGCGAGTTTTTTAGCGGATTTTTATGATTGGCAGCCGTCACACACTGAAAGACCCTTTTTATTGCAAAAAATATTTTTTGCAATACCACATTTTGAGAGCTATAATTTTTCCATATTTTGGTCCACAGAGTCATGTGAGGTCTTGTTTTTTGCGGGACGAGTTGACGTTTTTATTGAAAACATTTTTGGGCACGTGACATTTTTTTATCGCTTTTTATTCCGATTTTTGTGAGGAAGAATGACCAAAAGCCAGCTATTCATGAATTTCTATTGGGGGAGGCGTTTATACCGTTCCGCGTTTGGTAAAATTGATAAATCAGTTTTATTCTTCGGGTCAGTACGATTACAGCAATACCTCATTTATATCATTTTTTTATGGTTTGGTGCTTTTATACGATAAAAACTATTTTACAGAAAAAATAATTATTTTTGCATCGCTTTATTCTCAGGACTATAACTTTTTTATTTTTTTGCTGATGATGCTGTATGGCGGCTCTTTTTTTGCGGGACAATATGACGCTTTCAGCGGTACCATGGTTATTTATATCTGTCCTTTTGATCGCGTGTTATTCCACTTTTTGTTCGGCGGTATGATAATAAAGCGTTGTTTTTTGCCTCGTTTTTTTTTTTTTTTTCTTACGGTGTTTACTGAAGGGGTTAACTAGTGGGACAGTTTTATAGGTCGGGTCGTTACGGATGCGGCGATACTAAATATGTGTACTTTTATTGTTTTTTTTTTTATTTAGATGAAGAAATATATTTATGGGAATAATATTTTTTTTTTTTTTTCATTATTTTGGAATATTTTTTTTTATTTTTTTTACACATTTGGAAAATTTTTTTTTTTACTTTTTTACTTTGTCCCAGGGGGGGACATCACAGATCAGTGATCTGACAGTTTGCACAGCACTCTGTCAGATCACTGATCTGACATGCAGCGCTGCAGCCTTCACAGTGCCTGCTCTGAGCAGGCTCTGTGAAGCCACCTCCCTCCCTGCAGGACCCGGATCCGCGGCCATCTTGGATCCGGGGCTCGAGCAGGGAGGGAGGTGAGGAGACCCTCGCAGCAACGCGATCACATCGCGTTGCTGCGGGGGGCTCAGGGAAGCCCGCAGGGAGCCCCCTCCCTGCGCGGTGCTTCCCTGCACCGCCGGCACATCGCGATCATCTTTGATCGCGGTGTGCCAGGGGTTAATGTGTCGGGGGCGGTCCGTGACCGCTCCTGGCACATAGTGCCGGATGTCAGCTGCGATAAGCAGCTGACACCCGGCCGCGATCGGCCGCGCTCCCCCCGTGAGCGCGGCCGATCGGCTATGACGTACTATCCCGTCCAGGGTCAGATAAGCCCAGGGCACCTCGACGGGATAGTACGTCTAAGGTCACAGAGGGGTTAATAGCTGTCGAATGAGAGGTCATTCAGCAGAAACCTATTCTAGTTGAACTCCCATATACATGCACACTCAGTCTGGCAGAGCATTAATGTATTTTCAATAAAGAGAGAGGAGTAAGCTGCTGCCAGGCATCTCATGCGGTGGCTTTTCTTAACATAAAGCAAAATGACCTGTTTTTCCACCAACATCTTCTGTTGGGGGAAGAGTCCAAGTAAATTAGATGGTTGAATGGTCCCAATGAAATCAATTTGATCACCCGATATTAAATTAATGTGTATGGCCAGATTTGGACTGTTAGGGACCTGCACACTCCATTTTTAGATGAACGATCATTTGTATTATATCATTAGAAATACATGATAAAATAGTATAAAAATAACTATAATACAAATACAAAAATATAATAAAAATACGAAACTTTATAATATGGTATTTTTTACATCTGTGTTATAATTGCCTTCTACAATTTAATAAAAATATATTAGCAATTTGGTTATGACTGAGCCTTTTCCTCTTCATAAGTAAGCAAACACATTGCTTTATACCTTATTATACTGGTCCTTCATTGATGCTGAAATCTACTAGAATCCACTGTCATCCATTGTACAGTGTTATCTGCATCTTTACAAAGTGCATATTTGTTTAGCTAATGGAGGTGAACCATGAATGACCCCACTGTGGTGGCAATGAGAATGTCATGTTTTGAGGAAGTGAGGCTTTCAAGTCATGTAACGAAGGTTGTGGTAATGTGAGGTCATGTTATGGAAAAAGTGGGGTTGTCAGGTCAAGAGTTCAACCATGAACTTTACAAAAACAGTTTTGATTTTTGATAGGAAACAAATCTTTGAAGAACATAGGAGAACTTAACTACTGAGATTGAAAGAATGAAACCTTTCAGAAAAAATAGTCTCACTTTATATATATTTTGTTCAGCATTTCGTTCTTCATCTTTCATCTAAGCGTTAATGTGTCTCGTTGTGGAGAGTGACATGCCAGGCCGGCATGCCAGTATGAGGAGACTTATAAGCCATGCAGTGTTCCTCTAGGAATTTAAATATGCAAATTGCTACTTCAGAAAGGAAGAGGACTAGAACTCTAGTGCCACCTACTGGAATTAGCAATCCTTAAAGTCAATATCGACCCTTTCAGGAGCTTTGCCATATGACTAAAGGCCCCTTCACATTAAGCGACGCTGCAGCGATACCGACAAAGATCCGGATCACTGCAGTGTCGCTGTTTGGTCGCTGGAGAGCTGTCACAAAGACCGCTCTCCAGCGACCAACGATGCCGGTAACCAGGGTAAACATCGGGTAACTAAGCGCAGGGCCGCGCTTAGTAACCCGATGTTTACCCTGGTTACCATCCTAAAAGTAAAAAAAACAAACACTACATACTTACCTACCGCTGTCTGTCCCCGGCGCTCAGCTTCTCTGCACTCCTCCTGTACTGACTGTGAGCACAGCGGGCGGAAAGCAGAGTGGTGACGTCACTGCTCTGCTTTCCGGCTGACCGACGCTCACAGCCAGTACAGGAGGAGTGCAGAGCAGAGCGCAGGGGACAGACAGCGGTAGGTAAGTATTTAGTGTTTGTTTTTTTAACTTTTACGCTGGTAACCAGGGTAAACATCGGGTTACTAAGGGCGGCCCTGCGCTTAGTTACCCGATGTTTACCCTGGTTACCAGTGAAGACATCGCTGGATCGGTGTCACACACGCCGATCCAGCGATGTCAGCAGGGAGTCCAGCGACGAAAGAAAGTTCTGGACTTTCCTCAGCGACCAACGATCTCCCAGCAGGGGCCTGATCGTTGGTCGCTGTCACACATAGCGATTTCCTTAACGATATCGTTGCAACGTCACCAAAAGCAACGATATCGTTAACGATATCGTTATGTGTGAAGGTACCTTTAGGATGAAAGCCAAACCAGAATCTCAATTTGCAGACATAGTGTGTCAGAGTGTTGTCCCTCTTCCCTGATCTTTCATTGTACACCACTGATTAAAGGATGAGGACCATGTACACAATGGTATAGTGAATGTCATCAATACACTACCAAGGTAAAAAAAAGATTTATACTTTTTAGTGAATCATTTTGCTTAGAATACCTATACTACATTTGTTCTAATAAAAACAAACAAAAATGTATGTTGTATGCATGGCCCTCTCATCACTATTCTAGTATACATGCCCCCCTAATCCCTATCCTGGTATGCACGGCCCCTCATCCCTATCCAGGTATGCATAGCCCCCTCATCTCTTTCATGGTATGCATGGCCCCTCATCCCTATTCAGGTATGCATAGCCCCCTCATCTCTTTCATGACATGCATGGCCCACATGCCCATCCTGGTATGCATGGCCCCCTTATCCATATCTGGAATACCTGGCCGCCTCATCCTTAGCCTGGTAGGCATGTCCTCCTTATCCCTAATCTGGTATGTATGGCTCCTTCATCCCTATCCTGGTGTGCATGGCTCCCATTCTTATCTTGGTATAATTGGCCCCATCCCCATCCTAGTATGCATGGCCCCATCATAAAAACATAAACAAAGTAAATCATTATTATTTACCTTCCTGCGCTCCCTTGCAGCGTCCTGTTCCGATGCCAGTAGCTGCTTTATGCTGTTAAGCAGCGCATGGCACTGACATCATGCACTGCTTACAAGCCAAGGATGGCTGCCAGAATAGTCACTGCTCCCCATACGGGGACTATGTGCTTTGAGAGCAATGAATATTCATTGCTCTTTAATAGTGGGCACAATGTTAGCCAAAGCCATCAGCTTCCTGGAGCTGCCGTGCATTCACATGTGCATGCTACTAAAGGCAATGAATATTCATTGCATTCCACGTCTATGGGAGTGAAGAGCAGTGAATATTAATTCCCTTATGTAACGGGCAAACACGAACGCCCAGCAGCTGCAGGAAGCCAGCAGCCGCGGCTAAATGCATTTCCGCAATTAAAGATGCAAATTGCCTCTTCAGAGAAAAAGAGGACTTGAACTCTATAGTGCCACCTGTTGGAAGTAGCGATCCTTCATGTCACAATCAACCCTTTAACGAGTCTTGCAATATGACTTAGGATAAAAGCCAAATCAGTATCTCAATTCGCAGACACGGTGTTTCGGGCTGTTGGCCCTCGTCAGTGCAAAGCATAAGAACTGATTTATCTAGGTGAGAGGCTCTGGACTGAGGTCTAAGGCCGGCGTCACACTAGCGAGTTTTACGGACGTATGAGCGCAGAAAATACGTCCGTAAAACTCGCAAAACAAACGTCCCAATTATTCTCTATGCCCCTGCTCCTATCTGCCGTAATTTACTGATCAGTATTATACGGCTTTCTACGGTCGTAGAAAATTGCAGCATGCTGCGTTTGTCACCGTATTGCGCAAATAAAACGCCAATGAAAGTCTATGGAAGCCCCAAAAATACGGATTACACACGGACCAGCAGTGTTACTTGCGAGAAATACGCAGCGCTGTTAGAGAGAAAAGCCGGTAATTCAGTGCGGTGTACAGTAAAATCACACTGACAGGTTAAAATAGAATAGGTGGAATAAATGTCTACACATAGTATAGGGGTATATATATATATATATATATATATATGTCAGTAGACACATATATATATATATATATATTAATATTTCTTCCAGCGCGAGATAGCTTTAAAGCCGGTAATTCAATTGCCGGCTTTTGCTATCTCCTTCCTAAACCCGACATGATATGAGACATGGTTTACATACAGTAAACCATCTCATATCACCATTTTTTTTGCATATTCCACACTACTAATGTTAGTAGTGTGTATGTTAGGAGTCAAGTTTCCTCTGCTGCACAGGGGGAATCTCGATCCGTGTCTGCTGCGGTCTCCCATTCTGCTTCGGCCACAGTGGGCTCTGCTCAGCGGAGGCGTCGCGCCCAGCGTCTCGCTGGGACTGATTCTGTGCAGAGGGTTACTGCTGCCTTTTCTGGCTCTCCTGTTGTACCCTGCACTGATCTGCGGCGAGCGAGCTTCTCTGGGACTAAGTCCTTATTTGCACACACTGAGCATGCCCAGGGCAAGATCTCCCGTTGGAGATCGAGGGTCACATGCTCAGGTACTGCAGCACATCCCATTGGTCCTCCTGGCAGGTCCTGAAAGGGCAAAACTTCTGTAGCAGCTTCCTGTGCTGCAACTATATAAACTGCGCATGACCGCACGGCCATGCGCTAGTATTGTCTTGATAATGTGTGTGTGTAGATGGATGTATGTCGATGGATGAAAGCTCCTAAGTATCCCTCCCTAGTGTTGTTGACTGCTCGCGGATGATGGTAGCTATCTAGCGCCCGACTAGCCATCTGCACGTAACACACATCACAGCGTCCAGTTGCTGTGTCCGCCAGTACGGCGCCATGCGCTTCCTCTGTGCTTTCCTTACCCAAACCTGGGTGGTTAGTGGCGTCCGTCAGTGCGGCACCGCACGCACTCTCGTGCCTTTATATTCTATTTATTAGTTTCCCTACACACCCAGTTGCGGTGTTGTGCCAGCAAGTGTCTAATCGGACTTCAATCCTGTGTAGGGGTTGAGTTCGCTGACTTCTTGCTCACGCTCTATGTGCGGTACTGCGGTCCTGTGACGCAACAGGATCGCTTCCTTCACGCAGGGTGAAGTTAACCCATGTGTGTATACTTAGTACCGCCATATAGTCCGTCTTACTAGCAGCAGGGTCTTTACCTGCACGGTGGACCTCGGACTGCGAACGCACCTAGTTTCATATCATCTATACTTGGTGCGTTCCGCCGGTCCTTAACATAATACTAGCACCAAGGTCTGGCTAGTAATGACGGATGATCAGCGTCTACAGCGGTACATCCAGCAGCTGGAGGGAAAGTTGGCGGCTCTAGTGCGTTCAACCTCAGCTGTGGATGTTACTGCTGTCGCTGTTCAGGCTGCAAGTGTGGCTGCAGCTACCTTGTCCACTGCCGCCCCTGTACCGACGCTATCTCGCCTCCCGCTACCAGAGAAATTTTCTGGTGACAGTAAGTCCTGTAGGCGTTTCGTGAGTCAGTGCTCAATACATCTCGAGCTTCTGGCCTCTCGTTTCCCTACAGAGCGGGCTAAGGTGGGCTTTATAATTTCCTTATTGTCGGACAGGGCGTTGCAGTGGGCTACGCCGCTGTGGGAGCGTGGCGATCATGTGGTGCAGAGTGCTCCGTTATTCCTGAGCACTCTGAAACAGGTCTTTCTAGGACCTCGTGTCACCCATGATACGGCGCTCCAACTGTTGGCACTGACTCAGGGCTCGTCCTTGGTCAGCCTTTTTGCCATCCACTTCCGCACTCCAGCATCTGAGCTTGAGTGGTCGGATAAAGCCCTTATCCCTATATTTTGGAGGGGGCTGGCTGACCACGTTAAGGATGCTCTGGCCACTAGGGAGATTCCTGCCACACTGGAAGAGTTAATAACAGTATCTACTCGCATTGACCTCCGTTTTCACGAGCGGAGGTTAGAGCGAGCCCAGTGTAGGCAGAGGTTTCGGCTGGCTCCCACCTTCGCCAAACCTTTGGAATCTCCAGTCCAGGCTCCTGAGTTCCATGAACCTAAGGTGGTGTCACGAGCGGGATCTAAGTCCCAGACCGCTCGTGCACTCCAGGGTTGCCATGTATTCCAACAGTCAGGACATCTTGCCACCAGATGTCATCAGCGGTTGAGGAAACGTCAGCGTCTAGTGGTAGTAGGTGGAGGTGCACTAGACACTGCGACGTTTGCCTCCAAATTGTCCTTTAAGGGGACAATTACCTTTGGCTCATCCTCCCACTCGGTAGACCTCTGCGTGGATTCTGGGGCGGAGGGCAATTTTATGTCTTCTGCCTTCACCCAACGTCACGCAATACCCCTGGTTATGCTACCTCAACCAGTAACGGTACGAGTGGTGAATGGGTCGACACTCCCCGCACAGATAACACATCAGACCATCCCTTTTACTCTGTCCATGTCACCATCCCATCAGGAGATTATTTCTCTGCTCATCATTCCTGAGGGTATTGATGAGGTCCTGTTGGGGATACCTTGGCTACGGTACCACTCTCCTCACATCGAGTGGTCCTCAGGCAGAATTCTGGGATGGGGTGAATCATGTGGGGGTAGGTGTCACCGAGAATGCGTTCAGGTTGCTACTACTGAGGTACCCGCAGACCTATCCTCTCTCCCCAAGCAATATTGGTCTTACGCAGACGTGTTCTCCAAAAAGGCGGCGGAGACCCTTCCGCCCCATCGCCCCTATGACTGTCCTATCGATCTCTTGCCTGGTGCGGAGCCTCCCCGGGGTCGAGTTTATCCATTATCTCTCCCGGAGATGGAGGCCATGTCTCAGTACATTCAAGAGAATCTGGCAAGAGGATTTATCAGGAAGTCAGTGTCACCTGCTGGGGCAGGGTTCTTCTTCGTGCAGAAGAAGAATGGGGAACTACGTCCATGCATAGACTACAGGGGTCTTAACGCTATCACCGTTAAGAACAAGTATCCTTTGCCCTTGATGTCCGAGCTCTTCGATAGGCTTCGGGGAGCTAGAGTGTTTACTAAATTAGATCTGCGGGGTGCTTACAACCTGATTCGCATCTGTGAGGGGGACGAATGGAAAACGGCGTTTAACACCAGAGATGGGCACTATGAGTATCTGGTGATGCCCTTCGGGCTCTGTAATGCCCCAGCCGTTTTTCAAGACTTTGTCAACGACATCTTCCGGGATATGCTTTCCACCTCAGTTGTAGTCTATCTGGATGATATTCTCATCTTTTCTCCAGATATTGACTCCCACCGGAGAGATGTTGGCAGAGTCTTCGACCTCCTACGGGCAAACTCTCTTTACGCTAAATTGGAGAAGTGTATGTTTGAGCAGGAGTCTTTACCGTTCCTGGGCTATATCATCTCCGCCCAGGGATTGGCTATGGATCCTGCCAAACTACAGGCTTTGATGGACTGGCAAGAGCCCCATTCTCTTAAAGCGGTGCAGCGCTTTATGGGGTTCATTAACTATTACCGCCAGTTCATTCCCCACTTCTCAACTCTGGTAGCTCCCTTGGTAGCCCTCACCAAGAAGGGAGCGAATCCTAAATTGTGGTCGGAAGAGGTCTCCAAGGCCTTCACTTCTATTAAGTCCCACTTTGCTAGCGCTCCCATCCTACATCGTCCCGATGTGGATAAGCCATTCCTAATGGAGGTGGATGCCTCATCCGTTGGTGCTGGAGCAGTCCTCTATCAGAAGGATGCTCAAGGTCGGAAGCATCCATGCTTCTTCTTCTCTAAGACCTTCTCGCCAGCAGAGAGAAACTACTCCATCGGGGATAGGGAGCTGCTAGCAATGAAGTTGGCCTTTTCAGAGTGGAGACATCTTCTGGAAGGTGTGCGGTTTCCCTTCCAGGTTTACACGGACCACAAAAATTTGGTCTACTTACAAACAGCCCAGCGGCTAAATTCTCGCCAAGCCAGATGGTCCTTGTTCTTTTCCCGGTTCCACTTTTCTCTTCATTTTCTCGCCGGGGAGAAGAATATTCGTGCTGACGCTCTCTCTCGCTCCCTTATGTCAACTGAAGAGGAGGAAGAGGAGCCCCGGCTTATTGTCCCTTCAGAGAGCCTGAGAACCGTAGCGCCGGTTTCGCTGGAGTCTTTGCCTCCGGGCAAGACTTTTGTGCCCATTAATTTGCGGCCGGAGGTTCTCTCTTGGGCTCATTCGTCCAGGGTGGGTGGACACTTTGGGACAAAGAGGACATCTGAGCTACTGGCGAGGACGTACTGGTGGCCGCATATGGTCCGGGATGTCAGGGATTATATTCTGGCGTGTGTCTCCTGCGCCAAAAATAAATCTCCGCGTCAAAGGCCAGCTGGGTTGCTCCATCCCTTGCTGGTGGCAGATAGGCCCTGGGAGATGGTCGGGATGGACTTTGTCGTGGGTTTGCCCAAGTCTCGCGGCTGTACCATCATTTGGGTCATCACCGATCATTTCTCGAAAATGGTGCATTTGGTGCCGCTACCACGGTTACCTTCTGCACGGGCCTTGGCTGCGTTGTTATTAAGCACATCTTCAGCCTACATGGTATGCCTGACAAAATTGTTAGTGACCGGGGTCCCCAGTTTGCGTCTCGGTTCTGGAGAGAGCTGTGTCGTCTTCTCAGTATTGAGTTGAATCTCTCTTCCGCTTATCATCCCGAGACAAATGGGTTGGTAGAGAGGGCCAACCAGACCTTGGTCACATACCTGCGACATTTTGTTTCAGCCAGGCAGGATGACTGGGCATCCTTGCTATCATGGGCAGAGTTTGCGCTGAACAACGCCGTAGCCGACTCCACTGGACAAACTCCATTCCTCCTCAACTATGGTCAGCATCCACGGGTACCTGTGCCTATGCCCGTGTCTTCCGCAGACTCCAGGGTGGCAGACTGGGCTGTGGAGGCACGGGATATTTGGGACCGCACTCAGGATGCCATTCGGGCCTCTAAGGAGAGAATGAGGTCCTCCGCCGATGCTCATCGGCGCCCCGCCCCGACCTTTGCTCCTGGCGACTTGGTGTGGCTCTCCGCCCGTAACATCAGGCTGCGAGTTGAGTCCACTAAATTTGCTCCTCGCTACTTGGGTCCCTTCAAGGTCCTCGAACAGGTTAATCCTGTGGTCTACCGTCTGGCCCTTCCTCCACGCCTTGGTATCACCGACACCTTTCATGTGTCCCTCCTTAAGCCCGTATACATGTCCCGGTTTTCTGAGTCATCTGCCGGGACATCGGGTTCGTCTACGGACGATTTCGAGGTGAACGCTATCTTGGGGTGCAAGGTGGTACGTGGCAAAAAAATTTTTTGGGTGGACTGTAAGGGTTACGGTCCTGAGGATAGGTCCTGGGAGCCTGCTGAGCACATTCGGGCTCCGCAGCTTATTGCTGCCTTCGAGCGTAGCGAGGCCCAAGGAGGGGGGGGGGGCCCTAGGAGGGGGGGTAATATTAGGAGTCGAGTTTCCTCTGCTGCACAGGGGGAATCTCGATCCGTGTCTGCTGCGGTCTCCCATTCTGCTTCGGCCGCAGTGGGCTCTGCTCAGCGGAGGCGTCGCTCCCAGCGTCTCGCTGGGACTGATTCTGTGCAGAGGGTTACTGCTGCCTTTTCTGGCTCTCCTGTTGTACCCTGCACTGATCTGCGGCGAGCGAGCTTCTCTGGGACTAAGTCCTTATTTGCACACACTGAGCATGCCCAGGGCAAGATCTCCCGTTGGAGATCGAGGGTCACATGCTCAGGTACTGCAGCACATCCCATTGGTCCTCCTGGCAGGTCCTGAAAGGGCAAAACTTCTGTAGCAGCTTCCTGTGCTGCAACTATATAAACTGCGCATGACCGCATGGCCATGCGTTAGTATTGTCTTGATAATGTGTGTGTGTAGATGGATGTATGTCGATGGATGAAAGCTCCTAAGTATCCCTCCCTAGTGTTGTTGACTGCTCGCGGATGATGGTAGCTATCTAGCGCCCGACTAGCCATCTGCACGTAACACACATCACAGCGTCCAGTTGCTGTGTCTGCCAGTACGGCGCCGTGCGCTTCCTCTGCGCTTTCCTTACCCAAGCCTGGGTGGTTAGTGGCGTCCGTCAGTGTGGCACCGCACGCACTCTCGTGCCTTTATATTCTATTTATTAGTTTCCCTACACACCCAGTTGCGGTGTTGTGCCAGCAAGTGTCTAATCGGACTTCAATCCTGTGTAGGGGTTGAGTTCGCTGACTTCTTGCTCGCGCTCTATGTGCGGTATTGCGGTCCTTTGACGCAACAGGATCGCTTCCTTCACGCAGGGTGAAGTTAACCCATGTGTGTATACTTAGTACCGCCATATAGTCCGTCTTACTAGCAGCAGGGTCTTTACCTGCACGGTGGACCTCGGACTGCGAACGCACCTAGTTTCATATCATCTATACTTGGTGCGTTCCGCCGGTCCTTAACAGTGTATATGCAAAATTTGGCCGTTCTAGCTATTAAAATACAGGGTTAAATGGTGGAAAAAATTGGCGTCGGCTCCCGCGCAAATTTCTCTGCCAGAGTTGTAAAGCCAGTGACTGAGGGCAGATATTAATAGCCTGGAGAGGGTCCCCCCTGGCTAAAAACATCTGCCCCCCACCACCCCAGAAAAGGCACATCTTGAAGATGCTCCCAGGCTCGAGTTCATATGAGGACAACCAGAAGAGGGCGCCCTCTTATGAACTCGAGCCTAGCTAACATTAGTAGTGTGGAATATGCAAAAAAAATGGGGATATGAGATGGTTTACTGTATGTAAACCATGTCTCATATCATGTCGGGTTTAGGAAGGAGATAGCAAAAGCCGGCAATTGAATTACCGGCTTTAAAGCTATCTAGCGCTGTATGAAGCAATAATATATATACATATATGTGTCTACTGACATATATATATATATATATATATATATATAGACAGTATATATGTTGTTTTTTTTTTTTTTTACATATGGATCCCTTGTATAGCCGTATGTCGGTTTGGCAAGCCTGCGAGAAAAACACGCAGTACGGATGCCATACGGATTACATACGGAGGATGCAATGCGCAAAAAATGCTGACACACCCTGCCTAAGGAGGAGCTACGGACCACTATTTTGGGGACTTTTCAGCATATTACGGCCGTAATATATGGACCGTATTGTCTTACGCTGAGTGTGAGACCGGCCTAAGAGGTAAGGTTTCTTCTTGTTGAGAGTGACATACCAGCTCTGGCTTGTCAAAGTAAGGAGGCTTATTCACCGTGCAATGCTCCTCTGGGAAATTTAATATGCAAATTGCCTCTTCAGAGAAAAAGAGAACTTGAACTCGATAGTGCCACCTGTTGGAAGTAGCGATCCTACAAGTCACAATAAACCCTTTAACGAGTCTTGTAATATGACTTAGGATAAAAGCCAAATCAGTATCTCAATTTGCAGACATGGTAATTAAAGAGAAATTAATATTCACTGCTCTCCACTCCCATGTGCATTGAATGCAGTGAATATTCATTTCTCTTTAGCAGTGGGCACAGAAGTTAGTCGTAGCCGCTGGCTTCTGCCTTCTTTGACTTGCTGCTCCACTGCTGCCACTCCCTGACCTCCCTATCCACAGCCAGAGCAGGTACATCTGGACAATAAGATGCACCCCTCATTTTCATCCACATTTTTTGAGTAAAACAGTGCGTGTTATAGTTTGAAAAATATGGTACCACTAATGGTGAAAAAATGCTAAATAAATTTTAAAACAGAACCGCATACACGTACAATAATCCTTTATTCACATTCTATGTACTCTAAAAAGGTACATGACGAGTTATATGAACTGAAGTTTGATACTTACTTTTACATAATTGTTTAAGTTATTTATCCAAACGATTAAGAATTTAAAATCGAAGGTTAATTTTTCCAGTAATTCTGGAAAAATTAAAAGCTGCTTACTTCTGCAATATTTTTATTTTATTTGAAATTGACGGGCAGATTTTAAATTAGGGTATAGCAGACAAAGTGCTCAATTTAATAGCTTGTTTAATAACTCCAGTTGTAAAAATATATTATTGTTAAGCTATCAGGCATGTGGTAGGAAATAATTCTCCAGATGTTCTCCACATTTTAGATTTAACATCAATGCTATTCGGGTTGCAAAAAAAAACAAGAAATACAGGAGAAAGTATTTTATTGTAAAATGGGACAAAAAGAAGACAAATTATTTCATTGTAACGGCAATGACTGTCCTCTATAGAAACATGTTTATCTAGGTTGATCAGGGATATGACCAAGTGATGCTTTTTGCATTGTGCAACCCATACATGAAAATGACACCAAAATGGTTGAATATTATGAAAAAAGTAACAATATTTTGCAATGTATAATGTCTGAAAAGGTAAAATAAACCCTACCAAAAGTCAAATTTCCATATTTTTGTCTTAAGGGCCTCTCTTGATTGATAAAAATCCTACTTAGAGACATATTTATATTTGAGAACGCAGAAGCTGAGATCTTCCCCAAACACTAAAACATCAAAGTTTTTATTCTCTTAAAATATTGTAATCATCATATTATATAGCACTGTGCACTTACAATTGCTCATTTTACCCGTCTACCTCCTTAATTTTTCTTCTTTTCATTAGGTTTATGACATCATATGATTAAAAACTAACTAGCTAAATCCTTTTAAGCTCTATGTAGAAACAAGAAGTCTCTTGTCCTTACATGATTAATTCTCCTCTTCAACTCCCAATCCAGGTGCTCTGCTCCCCTTCCCCCTGCCAGGGACTTTGCAGTTAGTAGAATTGTAGTTCTAATGATGACTCATGAAGGGAAAAGAGACTTCCTGTTTCTACATATTCTATATAGAGCTTAGAAGGATTCAGCTAGTCTGTTGTAATCGTGTGTTGTCATAGACCTAATAGAAAGGAAAAGAACTAAGTGGGTAGAAAGGCAAAATGATCCATTGTAAGTATACAGTATCCTATAACATGATGACTGCAATATATTAAGAGGATACAAATTTTGATGGAAGTTATTCTTTAAGGGCTCTGTTTTTGTTTGGTTTCCATTGGTCTTGCTCAGCATTACTCATAATATGACCTGCAGGGTCAGGGGCTGTAGTGAACTTACTATATATTTTTTTACAACTGAGTTAGGCTGAATATACTCAAACTAGATGGTGGCCCAATTCTAACGCATCGGGTATTCTAGAATATGCATGTCCATGTAGTATATTGCACAGCCACGTAGTATATTGCCCAGTCACGTAGTATATTGCCCAGTCACGTAGTATAATGCCCAGCCATGTAGTATATTGCCCAGTGACGTACTATATTGCCCAGCTACGTAGTATATTGCCCAGCTATGTAGTATATTGCCCAGTGACGTAGTATATTGCCCAGCCACGTAGTATATTGCCCAGTCACGTACTATGTAGTATATTGCCCAGCCACGTAGTATATTGCCCAGCCACGTAGTATATTGTCCAGTAACGTAGTATATTGCCCAGCCACGTAGTATATTGCCCAGTTACATACTATATTGCCCAGCCACGTAGTATATTGCCCAGTAACCTAGTATATTGCCCAGTGACGTAGTATATTGCCCAGCCACATAGTATATTGCCCAGTCACGTAGTATATTGCCCAGTAACGTAGTATATTGCCCAGCCACGTAGTATATTGCCCAGCCACGTAGTATATTGCCCAGTCACGTAGTATTTTGCACAGCCCACGTAGTATAAAGCACAGCCCATGTAGTATATTGCACAACCCATGTAGTATATTGCCCAGCCCATGTAGTATATAGCAATGTGGGCATCATATCCCTGTTAAAAAAAAGAATTAAAATAAAAAATAGATATATACTCACCTTCCGTAGCCCCCGGATCCAAGCGAAGCGGTTACCAACGCTGAGTCCTCGCATTCTCTGATCTGAAGAGTGCATTGCGGTCTCGCGAGATCGCAGCATGGACCGGTAACTGGAGCGTCGCGAGCGGGAAAGGCCTGTTGTGGATCCGAGGGGCTGATGGATGGTGAGTATATAATGATTTTTTATTTTTTTATTATTTTTAACATTAGATCTTTTTACTATTGATGCCGCATAGGCAGCATCAATAGTAAAATGTTGGTCACACAGGGTTAATAGCAGCGTTAACTGAGTGCGTTACACCGTCGCATAGCGCGGTCGGTTAACGCTGTCATTAACCCTGTGTGAGTGGTGAACGGAGGGGAGCATGGAGAGGGCACTGACTGCGGGAGGAAGGAGCGGCCATGTTGCCGCTGGACTGTGCCCGTCGCTGATTGGTCGTGGCTGTTTTGCCGCAACCAATCAGCAACTTGGATTTCCATGATAGACAGAAGCCGCGACCAATGAATATCTGTGACAGACATTCTCCGATGAGATTTATTCAGCCACAGTTCTTTATTTACTATTTCTATTTAACTGTAATACAGGTCCTTCTCAAAAAATTAGCATATAGTGTTAAATTTCATTATTTACCATAATGTAATGATTACAATTAAACTTTCATATATTATAGATTCATTATCCACCAACTGAAATTTGTCAGGTCTTTTATTGTTTTAATACTGATGATTTTGGCATACAACTCCTGATAACCCAAAAAACCTGTCTCAATAAATTAGCATATTTCACCCATCCAATCAAATAAAAGTGTTTTTTAATAACAAACAAAAAAACCATCAAATAATAATGTTCAGTTATGCACTCAATACTTGGTCGGGAATCCTTTGGCAGAAATGACTGCTTCAATGCGGCGTGGCATGGAGGCAATCAGCCTGTGACACTGCTGAGATGTTATGGAGGCCCAGGATGCTTCAATAGCGGCCTTAAGCTCATCCAGAGTGTTGGGTCTTGCGTCTCTCAACTTTCTCTTCACAATATCCCACAGATTCTCTATGGGGTTCAGGTCAGGAGAGTTGGCAGGCCAATTGAGCACAGTAATACCATGGTCAGTAAACCATTTACCAGTGGTTTTGGCACTGTGAGCAGGTGCCAGGTCGTGCTGAAAAATGAAATCTTCATCTCCATAAAGCTTTTCAGCCGATGGAAGCATGAAGTGCTCCAAAATCTCCTGATAGCTAGCTGCATTGACCCTGCCCTTGATGAAACACAGTGGACCAACACCAGCAGCTGACATGGCACCCCACACCATCACTGACTGTGGGTACTTGACACTGGACTTCAGGCATTTTGGCATTTCCTTCTCCCCAGTCTTCCTACAGACTCTGGCACCTTGATTTCCGAATGACATGCAAAATTTGCTTTCATCAGAAAAAAGTACTTGAGACCACTTAGCAACAGTCCAGTGCTGCTTCTCTGTAGCCCATTTCCTGCACACGCCTGTGCACGGTGGCTCTGGATGTTTCCACACCAGACTCAGTCCACTGCTTCCTCAGGTTCCCCAAGGTCTGGAATCGGTCCTTCTCCACAATCTTCCTCAGGGTCCGGTCTCCTCTTCTCGTTGTACAGCGTTTTCTGCCACATTGTTTCCTTCCAACAGACTTACCATTGAGGTGCCTTGATACAGCACTCTGGGAACAGCCTATTTGTTGAGAAATTTCTTTCTGGGTCTTACCCTCTTGCTTGAGGGTGTCAATGATGGCCTTCTTGACATCTGTCAGGTCGCTAGTCTTAAGGTACCTTCACACATAACGATATTGTTAACGATATCGTTGCTATTTGTGACGTAGCAACGATATCGTTAATGAAATCGTTATGTGTGACAGCGACCAACGATCAGGCCCCTGCTGGGAGATCGTTGGTCGCTGAATAAAGTCCAGAACTTTATTTCGTCGCTGGACTCCTGCTGACATCGCTGGATCGGTGTGTGTGACACCGATCCAGCGATGTCTTCACTGGTAACCAGGGTAAACATCGGGTAACTAAGCGCAGGGCCGCGCTTAGTAACCCGATGTTTACCCTGGTTACCATGCTAAAAGTAAAAAAAAAACAAACACTAGATACTTACCTACAGCCGTCTGTCCTCCAGCGCTGTGCTCTGCACTCCTCCTGTACTGGCTGTGAGCCGGAAAGCAGAGCGGTGACGTCACCGCTCTGCTTTCCGACTCACAGCCAGTACAGGAGGAGTGCAGAGAAGCAGAGCGCAGCGCTGGAGGACAGACGGCTGTAGGTAAGTATCTAGTGTTTGTTTTTTTTTACTTTTAGCATGGTAACCAGGGTAAACATCGGGTTACTAAGCGCGGCCCTGCGCTTAGTTACCCGATGTTTACCCTGGTTACCGGCATCGTTGGTCGCTGGAGAGCGGTCTGTGTGACAGCTCTCCAGCGACCAAACAGCGACGCTGCAGCGATCCGGATCGTTGTCGGTATCGCTGCAGCGTCGCTTAATGTGAAGGGGCCTTTACCCATGATGGGGGTTTTGAGTAATGAACCAGGCAGGGAGTTTATAAAAGCCTCAGGTATCTTTTGCATGTGTTTAGAGTTAATTAGTTGATTCAGAAGATTAGGGTAATAGGTCATTTAGAGAACCTTTTCTTGATATGCTAATTTATTGAGACAGGTTTTTTGGGTTATCAGGAGTTGTATGCCAAAATCATCAGTATTAAAACAATAAAAGACCTGACAAATTTCAGTTGGTGGATAATGAATCTATAATATATGAAAGTTTAATTGTAATCATTACATTATGGTAAATAATGAAATTTAACACTATATGCTAATTTTTTGAGAAGGACCTGTATGTACAACTCATTTATTTTGTTTTGTTATTATAGACTTCCTTGAGAAAGGCAATGTACGCCGAAACGTTGGAATTTTGATGTCTGTTATCTTGTTGCTGGCTGCTAAATAAATTTATTCCTATTTGAGAGCAAAAAGTTGTGGACTTGTTGAGTGCCGAAGGTTTTCTTTATCATATTTGAGTCTTTTTTCCTTCGAGCACCATATCATTTGTTGAGTGCACCACTCTTGATCTGACTATTTGTGACAGACAGACAGACGGAAGTGACCCTTAGACAATTATATAGTAGATTGTCAAATATAATTATCACTACATGCATTGTTCATAGTCAAGTTCATCTAGCTGTCTTTCATTGTTCAAGAAGAGTATCTTACCTGTAGTAATTCCTGGTTATTTTTGCAATCCTCTAAGGCTAGCCAAATACATTAGATGGCTGTTGGATGATTGATTTGCCGACAGCCGTCTTAGCCATCACTCCTTTATTACAGAAGCATTTGCTTGACGGAGCGCTCCTTTGTTCGAAGCTGTCAATTGACACATCGACTAGTGCCTTATCTGAGAGAAAACAATATGATCAGCTGGCTGAAATTAGAGGTTCGCAATCAACATATCCAACTACCATTAGTTGGTCAGCACCCCATATACATTAGTCCATAGGCCGAACCTGTCGATATTGGCAAGTTTCTGCCGACATTAGTCTAATGTGTATGGGTGCCTTCCGGGTCAGGCCAGATGTGATATTCATGTCACAGCCATGATGCAGCTATCTGGTCTTACCCTTATGGTAAGCCTAGATTTTAAACAAGTTGCTACGCTCTATGAACCGAAAAAGGGTGAAAAGTTTAGATGAATTTACTCAACAAAATGTATCAATGGGTCCAGGATCTTAGCTCAGATTACAGCATTTATTTATTTATTTTCCAGTATGTAGGACTATTGTAGTTTGGCCAAATTATGGATCTTCCCATTTATCTTTATATTGTAGATTACATTGTAAATGTGCAAAAACCTCCTGCAATCTTTTACACTTTTATGTCCCTTGAAATGTAAGATTTATAGCCATACCAGTGTCATGGTCAGCATATAAATTGCTTTATCTACAGGAACGTAGTAAAAGCAGATGCTGTTTCATGAAAAATCTTTTCCAGAAGCATGAAAAACAAGATGTTCCTGAATATGACTATGAAATAGTGAAATGTTGGCTCTCGTAGTTGTACAGTGTATGTGTGGCAGAGTCAAGGTCTGACAAGTTCTCCACACTTAAGATTATCTTGTTGACTTTCATTTATGACTCACGTCAGGTGGCTGAGGAGACAACAGCAGGACAGACAGCTGAGTATTGCAGGAATCATCTTGGATCATTTAGAGGCTTTAAATGCATTCTTATGGTTTTATACATTGGACGTGTCTGGTGCCAACAATTCATAAAAGTGATGACTAAGTAACAAAGTAGCAAGCACCACTAATGAAAGCCGAACATGAGACAAGCACCTCAGCACATATACGAATTAGTGACCAAACAAGAAGATTTTGTTTTCCTGTAGTATATTTGGAGGTCGTTAGCCTTTTTCTATTATGTAAATGAAGAGTAGTAATGGACACAACATGTAGTATCTAAGCCAATGATCATATTTCTAAGATAAGATATCAATACAATTCTATTACCATTGCCATGCACTACCATGTTATTCTTTATCAAGCCTATTAAATAGATTTCTCATTAATAGCTAAAGTTAAAAAATATTTACTTTGTAAGTGGCTTACATTGTATTGATTTTGTTTGCTGCTATTTTTTCCAGTCATATAAAAAGCTACTGATAATTCGGATGTTTTCGTTTTACGAAAGAGGGATACATGGTGGGAAATTCTTAGATCTGACGCTTACTAATGTTCTCTGTCAGATTCCATCTAATTTGACAATGTTTTAGTCTGCGTTCACACGTGATGTTTTTCCAGCTTTTTTTTTTAAGCAAAATCCTTCACTCTTGGTAGTAAAAACGATGAGTATAAAAATCAGCAAATGTTGGCCTTTGTACTGCTTTTTTTTCCTTTGTTTTTTTTATGCGGATTTCATGTGTGATTTGTCTACTGTACATGTTAATGACAATAGTTTTAACCACCAAAAAACACTACAAAAAATTCCACGAAGACGTGGAAAACTTGTTATTCTGCGTTTTTCACACTTTTTCATAGGTGAAAAAACATTGCAAAAACTGCAAAAATGTTGAAACAATCAACATGTTTCAGATTTTTAAAAACCTTGCAGTGCTTAAGTTAAGTGGGGAAAAAAACAGTTGTGTGTGCATGAGATTTCCGATATCTCATGGCTTATACTCATGCTGTAAAATTTAACTTCCTTCTGCTGAAAAAACGCTGCAAAAAATGCTGTAAAAACGCCACGTGTGAGCATAGAATTGAGGCACCCACACACCTCAGATAATTGTTGATCAAAAGCTTGTTCAGCTGACAGCCATCTCTCCCGACGCCTCATACATATGCACTAGGCTCAGCTGACCATTCATGAGATTTCACTTGGAAGAAAAGAGTAAACCCCTTCCAGACACCTCTGGCGGCTTCTCCAGGGAGAACTACTGAATGCAGGGAGCAATTAGTAATAGAGTGGTCTGGGAGCATTATCATTGTTCTCAGCAGCACATGTCCTATTTACATAAAAAGTGAGCTTAAGGGGTATCTTTCCATAAGTTTTAATTATGTAATCTGAGGATAGCATGTCGTAGGGGTTAAAAAGCAGATTTCAAGGATATGTCACATGACAGGCTGTGTGCTGTTTACTTACAATGAAGCCTTTATCAACTGCAGTTGGGTGTACATGACAGTCTGACTCCGCCCCTCCTGTGATAAGCAGCTCACTGTCTAGAGACAATGTACACAGGCAGCCTGGTGTTGGCGTGGTTAGCTTTCACAGCTCTGCTGCATTGCTAAATCTTAGAACTTTGATTGTGTCAAGACTCCTGCACCCAGTAATCTAAGTGATACATCGTTGGATTCAAGATCTCTTTGCCTACATCAAGCTGCTCTCAGATGAGGTAGTATAAGGCTACTTTCACACTTGCGTCGGTACGGGGCCATCGCAAACCAACGGCCCGATATACCGACGGACAGTGTGTTAAATGTAGCACAACGTGGGCAGCGGATGCATTTTTACAACGCATCCGCTGCCCATTGCGATGAGCAGGGAGGAGGGGGCGGAGTTTCGGCCACACGGTCGAAAATGGCGGTTGCGACGCCAAAAAAGTTACATTGAACTTTTTTGTGCATCGCGTCCGCCAAAAACACGACGCATCCGTCGCACGACAGATGCAATGTGTGGCCATACGTCGCAATGCGTCGCTAATGCAAGTCAATGGAGAAAAAGGCATCCTGCGGGCAACTTTGCAGGATGCGTTTTTTCTCCAAAACGACGCATTGCGACGTACGACTAACAACGCAAGTGTGAAAGTAGCCTTAACCTGCGGTCAGATTCCCTTTAAAAGTGAGCTTAAAAGTTAATTCACTCTATGAACAAGCATTTTGGTCATTTGAGAGGTGATTGGCAGCCACTGGGCAATTATTGGGAAGTGTTACTGGGAATGCATATTTACAATAACCAATCATTGTAAGTGCACCCTCAGACACATACATATTTCGTGGCAGAGTATTGCAAAATCATGTTTTTTTTTCAAAAGCTGTTAATCTCTTGCCACATAATTCAAGATATGTTGAACCAAAAGGTAAAAGTAAAGAAAGACTCATCTGTATGTAAATTTGCAAATTTATGACATCACACCCCTTGACAAGAAAACTGCCATAGATCTAGCAGTGCACTCTATCCGATTCAGTTCTGAGACTTTCAAGAAAGGTGTCAAGAGAGTATTAGACATTTAAACTGTGTGGCAGGAAGAACTATTCCCTATCTTTCCAGAAGAAGTGTTTATAAAATGAGACCCGATAAGCCGGCAGTAGTTATCTAAATGAATAGACTGAATGTATCACAAGTAATTCCTTATAGACAAAAGCTTTCTCGGCATTCTTTGTCTCTCGCAGAAGCCATGCTCGATCCCATTCACACTGCCTTTACTTTATCTCTCCTATTATTGCCTCCTTTATATAAAGCCTTGCACTGAGCAATACAATAAGCAGTAAATCAATGCAAATTGGCCTTGGTTATGTTTTAAAGAATGTTAAGAGGAAACTGCTAAGAGACCGGCTTCTGACAGCCAATGCATTTTAAAGTTAAGGGATTTGAAATATATTTCAGCTTTGGACCTAAAACAGCATTATAAATTAGTTCAACTTATCAGCCCTAAACAGAATTATTCATCTTCCGAAAGGGTATTTCATGCCCGCTAGGCCCAAATGATCGTTCACCTTCATTTTTGGCCTGCTCTCAGGGTACCTCACTTTACTGAATTCTCTTGATTCATTACTGTGTGTTCCTTTATGAATTTTTTATCAGCATTTTAATAGCCCTTTCAGAAGATTGAATGTAACTGATTCTAGGAGCAGGGACACGGATTTAACTGAGACAGTAATATATGTGCTACAGCTAGCTCCAAGCCAAGCAACACAACTTCACCCTACTATGTAGGGTGTTTTTTTGTAAGATGAGAAAAAAAAAAGAAAACAGTATTTTCATTTAAAAGGAAAAAAAAAGGTGTATTTTAATTCAGCCCCGAAAGCAATGTAATGGATGAAAGCTCTGTGCTGCAGAAGTACAGTGTCAAAACACCTTTTAATTAGATTGGCAAGCAAGGTATAGTAGTTTAAAAATGTGCTAATCTCTCTTTCTCACCCACTGCTGTAACATTTTCTTTTCTATCTGAGACTTTTCACAGATTGGGTTGTCATGTCCAACCAGTAGATAAAGGAACTCTCTCCAGGACTGATAAAAGTTTTTTTTGAGTGACATCCAAATGCTGTAGAGCTGGGGCATCAAACACACGGCCTGTGGCCCTGAGACTGTCAACTGCTGCATGGGCGGACACGGACAGAAAAGGGCACCTGTACAAGAACAATATGTGGGCTGTTGTAGTCCAGTAGCTATTCATAATGCACAATTCTACCTGCTTTTGAGAATTGGCCTCATTACCTATTGGGTCCCTGTGTGGCTGCATAGGCTGCGTCAATGGTGTGTTCATTTCTGATCTGCAGCCTATGGGCCAATGGAACTTCCAAGACATCCACTGAAAGGCAGAGAGCAAGCCGAATGAGGAGTGCGCCAACGTCCCTTAATGATATCACGCAGGAGAACAGTGTGGCATAGCTAAGTATGTTGGAGCGAAGTGTGTTGGAATTGAGACACCTCTTTCCCATGCTGCTGGGTCACTGGTGGTAGGTGATTATGCAGAGGAGGAATATTTTTAACCTCTTCCCAACAGCCATCTTACATGTACAGCGAAATCATGCCACCGGCTCACAAGCAGAGCCAGCCACATCCAAGTATTGTAGACACACCAACACTGCACACTGTGTGTGCATGTGTCTGCTGATCTCACCTCACCAGCTTTGAGCTGCTTCCTCACCAGAGAGTAGCTTGAGAGATAAAGTCAGTAGGTGGCCTGGGCAGAAGGTCAGGGACAAGGCTGGATCTTGTGTAAGCAGAGGCTCTGAGACAGGCAGTGATAATTTATTGCACCAGTTTGAACTTTCATGCAACTTAGGTCACACTGTCAGTGGCAGCTATCGGCTCCAGTGTCACCTGATCTGCAGGAAAGTTCAAACTGCAGCAATAACTCACAAAGATCCCCAGACACCAGTATACAGAGTCATCCTGCACTGACTGCTCCTGAGCCTGGATCCAGGACATTATATATCATATATAGCTTTCTTGGCTTTTTTTTCAGAGAATATGAAAGATAAAACCAAAACTTTTTCTCCACTCATGGTTATTGTTTGGGTGAAGCCATTTATTGTCAAACGATTGCATTTTCTCATTTTAAGTCATAATGACAACCCAAAACATCCAAATGACCCTGATAAAAAGTTTACATACCCTGTTTCTTAATTCTATGTATTGCTACCTCTAACATCAATGACAGCTTGAAGTCTTTTGTGGAAGTTGTAGATGAGGTTCTTTATTTTCTCAGATGGTAAACCTGCCTACTCTTCTTGGCAAAAAGCCTCCAGTTCTTGTAAATTCATGGACTTTCCAGCATGAACTGCGCACTTGAGATCTCCCCAGAGTGGCTCAATGATATTGAGGTCAGGAGACTGATATGGCCAATCCAGAACCTTTACTTTGTTCTGCTGTAGCCAATGACAGGTCGACTTGGCCTTGTGTTTTGGATTGTTGTCATATTGGAACCTCCAAGTATGTCACATGCGCAGCTTCCGGGCTGATGATTGCAAATTTGCCTCTGGTGTTTGCTGATAACGTGCTTCCTTTGTCTTTCCTTCAACTTTGACCAAGTTTCCTGTGCTTTTGTAGGTCACACAAAACATCAGTGAACCATCTCCCTGCTTCACTGTCTAATATTAAAAACCTTCCCATGTGTCAAAGTTGACCTCAGTGTGTGAATAAGGACAGACAAAAGGACCGGGTCCCAATCTATTGACACCAGGTTGGGGAAGCCTTTAAATGTAATTCCCAGCTCAGAAGAGGGAGGCCACACCCCAGCTTGCACAGAATGCAAAAATACAGAGAAAAAAAGTGAGCTTGGTTTAAGTTGGTATACGTGCAGCACTTAAACACATGTTCACATTGGTCATAAAGCATACAAAACCTACAAGAAACAAAATGAGCAAAAACCTTGCTGTAACTAAATAAGTAAAAAGCAAAAGTGCATTTAAATAACACAGGGTTCTTAGTAATACTGTATTTGATAAAAAATAGCATAAAAGCCATCCCACCATCAGCAAGGTGACCCTGATCGGGACGGTCCTACACTGTCTAATATTAAAAACCTTACCATGTGTCAGAGTTGAGCTCAGTGTGTGAATAAGGGCAGACAAAAGGACAGGTCCCGATCTATGAACACCAGTCTGGGGAGGCCTTTAAATGTAATTTCCTGCTCAGGAGAGGGAGGCCACACCCCAGCTTGCGCAGAATGCAAAAATACAGAGAAAAAATATATACCGTATATAGAAAGGCCATGTGAAGGCTCACACTATGTATAGGGGGCTATGTGGGGGCGCATATTGTTTATAGGAGGACTGTGTGCTGGCTAATATATATATGCTGTATATAAGTGCTACCTGGAATATCATACTGCATATAAGAGGCTGTGTGGGGGGTCATGCTGCATATGGGGGGCTGTGTGTAGACGCATACTGTATATAGGGGAGGTGTCAGCATACTTACTACTTATCAATATTAAGTGATATAATTAGCATTTTATTTCAATATCAATTGTAGCTAATATGTTATTATTAATATTGAGCAGAATTAATTTTAGCTTGTTGGTTTGGCCCTACACAACAGTCACCTTGTGTCACGTGGCCCCTTTGATAAATTATTCACCCATACTTTGTGCACAGACATCTGATGTTATATGGGATAATACAGGGTGGAGCGCGGTAATTTGCTGATTTGGGAATGAAATAAAAAAATTATGATCATTAGAAAAATTTATTTTATATTTTAATTATACTGAACGGTAATGGAATTTTTAAATTACATGGTTTTAAATAGTGTATTTGGCAAATGTCGACCTTCGCTATCCACACACTGCTGCATACGTTTTCTGAAGTTTTCATGAACTCTAACAAGCATGTCCACTGGTATTCTGCCAATTTCAGCTTCAATATTGTTCCTTAGGTCTTCCAAGGTGTTGGGACGGTTGATATACACCTTAGACTTCAGGTAACCCCAAAGGAAAAAATCGCATGGGGCTAAATCTGGTGAGCGTGCTGGCCAGTTCACATCTCCCCTCAAAGAGATAAGCCGTCCAGGAAACATTTGCCTCAAACAATTCATGGTAACCCTCGCTGTGTGTGCAGTGGCACCATCCTGTTGGAACCATGTATCCTCTAGTTCCATTGCCTCAAGAGCCGGCTGAAATTAATCCTGTATCATAGACAAGTACCGTTCGGAGTTCACAGTTATGGCACGACCATTATCCTGAAAAAAGTAAGGACCAATGATGCCTACTCGTGATATGGCGCACCACACAGTGACGCGGTCCGAATGCAGAGGTCTCTCGTGAACTTCTCTGGGGTTTGTTTCACTCCAGTAACGCATATTTTGTTTGTTTACACACCCACTGAGGTGAAAATGTGCCTCATCAGAAAAAAACACAATTGCGTCACGGGGTATCGTTGCTAACATGTCTTCACAAGAGGTCCGCCGTGTCAAATAGTCCCATGCTGACAAATGTTGGACCACGCACATTTTATACGGGTGAAAATTCAGTTCATCATGAAGAATCCGGTGGAGAGAACGTCTTGAAATGCCAAGAGCAAATGATTGCTTCCGAGCAGAGCGTTTCGGAGATTGCAGTACTGCTGCTCTAACTCTCTCGATGTTTTGTGCTGTTGTAATCCTTCTCTCAGGTCCCCTTCGTACACATGACACATTCCCTGCTGTTCTGAATGCATTCACCCAATTTACAATTGATTGCCGTCCAGGAACACGTCCGCGTGGAGGAACAGCGAATTGTAAACGAAAAGCACGCTGCACTGCAATGATCGAGTGGGCATTTGAAAAATACGCTTCAACACAAAATGACCTCTCCTCACGTGTCCACTGCATGATGGCAACTGAAAGGCAGAGGAATACAAATCTCCCATCAGCCACTGTAAGCCACACCCACTCTCCCCTCTCTTCGACCGACAGTGCCGCCACAGCATGCAGTGCAAAAAAGCAAATTACCGCGCTCCACCCTGTACATGACTGGTGTAATGTCTGAACTCATAGTACAATATACAACAGTCACATATTATCCAGTACATATAATCACAGTATATCATATACCAGTCATACATTCTCCTGGACACTGGACGTAATATACTATGTGCACAGACATCATTTGTTATGTACAGATAATATGCCTCCAATACATCATGTACCAGTCACAAATTATTCTGTATCCATATTTATAAATGTAACCAAGTCTACTGCAAAGAAAAACTATAGCTGAATGTCAATTATATTCTGCTTTCAAGAATCACCCCAATAACCTTTTTCCCCTAATTCTGTGTAGATATTATAGTAGTATCGGTGTAATAACATACTCACTTAGCGTCGTCTTCTCCAGTATCCAGCACTGCTCTGCTTCTCCTCTTACTGACCATTTTTCAGATTCTCCAGCTCTCTCTCTGCTTTATGTGACCTGGAAGTCTCTTTACAATGTAAGCCTATGGGTCTTCATTTTGAGCCTCATTCTCACGCTCCATAGACTTATATTGCCAAAGCTTAAAATTTTATTGTAAAAACTTATGGGTCACAGAGAGCACAACATGATCCCAAGAGTCTTTATAGCTGTCAGGTGACTATGTAAAGGAGCGGAGTGGCACTAGATACTGGAGAAGACGCCGATTGGTGAGTAGATTAATACACTGACACTACGACAAACTAACATTTACACAGGTCTAGAGAAAACAAAGTTAATGTTAGGCTTCTTTAGGTGGACTGTTTTTTTCTGTTTTACACTGAAGGTGAGTATATATAAATCAATTCTACGAAGACAGCATGAAATTTCCAAGCCACACACTTTTTTTTCAACACTGTTTTCCGAGATCTAGACAAATTCATGTGACTGCAGACTGCTGAATTGTGATAGAGTGCTATGCACACACTGTCATCATTCTTCTATATTCCCAGCATAGTCATCGCAAGTATGCGATTTGCATAGTTGAGATCAATGCCGACTAGAGTCTAATCTTCTTCTCTCTGTAGCACACTGTTAGAAGTCGATAAAAATCTAGTTGACAGTTGACCACAACTATCCCATCATCATTCCGGCTTTATTAGAGGTAAACACAATAAAGGTGAGTCGCAGATCATAGGCCACTGTGTTGGGTTTGCCCTCAGGCCAAAATTTGCCAGCCAGCCCCTCCCGTGCTCTGTGCATTTATTGAACTGTAGCAGGAAGTGAGGAGCTGAAGGTCCCATGGACATACAGTTAGGGCCAGAAATATTTGGACAGTGACACAATTTTCACGAGTTGGGCTCTGCATGCCACCAAATTGGATTTGAAATGAAACCTCTACAACAGAATTCAAGTGCAGATTGTAACGTTTAATTTGAAGGGTTGAACAAAAATATCTGATAGAAAATGTAGGAATTGTACACATTTCTTTACAAACACTCCACATTTTAGGAGGTCAAAAGTAATTGGACAAATAAACATAACCCAAACAAAATATTTTTATTTTTAATATTTTGTTGCAAATCCTTTGGAGGCAATCACTGCCTTAAGTCTGGAACCCATGGACATCACCAAACGCTGGGTTTCCTCCTTCTTAATGCTTTGCCAGGCCTTTACAGCCGCAGCCTTCAGGTCTTGCTTGTTTGTGGGTCTTTCCGTCTTAAGTCTGGATTTGAGCAAGTGAAATGCATGCTCAATTGGGTTTAGATCTGGAGATTGACTTGGCCATTGCAGAATGTTCCACTTTTTGGCACTCATGAACTCCTGGGTAGCTTTGGATGTATGCTTGGGGTCATTGTCCATCTGTACTATGAAGCGCCGTCCAATCAAGTTTGCAGCATTTGGCTGAATCTGGGCTGAAAGTATATCCCGGTACACTTCAGAATTCATCCGGCTACTCTTGTCTGCTCTTATGTCATCAATAAACACAAGTGACCCAGTGCCATTGAAAGCCATGCATGCCCATGCCATCACGTTGCCTCCACCATGTTTTACAGAGGATGTGGTGTGAGTTGGATCATGTGCCGTTCCCTTTCTTCTCCAAACTTTTTTCTTCCCATCATTCTGGTACAGGTTGATCTTTGTCTCATCTGTCCATAGAATACTTTTCCAGAACTGAGCTGGCTTCTTGAGGTGTTTTTCTGCAAATTTAACTCTGGCCTGTCTATTTTTGGTATTGATGAATGGTTTGCATCTAGATGTGAACCCTTTGTATTTACTGTCATGGAGTCTTCTCTTTACTGTTGACTTAGAGACAGATACACCTACTTCACTGAGAGTGTTCTGGACTTCAGTTGATGTTGTGAACGGGTTCTTCTTCACCAAATTAAGTATGCGGCGATCATCCACCACTGTTGTCATCCGTGGACGCCCAGGCCTTTTTGAGTTCCCAAGCTCACCAGTCAATTCCTTTTTTCTCAGAATGTACCCAACTGTTGATTTTGCTACTCCAAGCATGTCTGCTATCTCTCTGATGGATTTTTTCTTTTTTTTCAGCCTCAGGATGTTCTGCTTCACCTCAATTGAGAGTTCCTTTGACCGCATGTTGTCTGCTCACAGCAACAGCTTCCAAATGCAAAACCACACACCTGGAATCCACCCCTGACCTTTTAACTACTTCATTGATTACAGGTTAACGAGGGAGACACCTTCAGAGTTAATTGCAGCCCTTAGAGTCCATTGTCCAATTACTTTTGGTCCCTTGAAAAAGAGGACGCTATGCATTACAGAGCTATGATTCCTAAACCCTTTCTCCGATTTGGATGTGGAAACTATCATATTGCAGCTGGGAGTGTGCACTTTCAGCCCATATTATATATATAATTGTATTTCTGAACATGTTTTTGTAAACAGCTAAAATAACAAAACTTATGTCACTGTCCAAATATTTCTGGCCCTAACTGTATGCAATGATTCAAAAACAGCAGAATTTTAGCAGCAAGTAAATTTTGAAGTCACTTTATTTTACATAGTCTTTACAGTGTTTTAAAAATCTATGTTGGTAACATGGGGAACCCCGTGAATTGGATATATAAGATAAAATATAACTTTGAATATAGTAACCTAAAAGGACAAAGACAACAACAAACAAAGTACACATGAAAACGTGCTCTCTGAGTACACTCTATGATAGATTCCCTTATCTCGGTACCTGCCTATCAGGGGAGGATGGCACCCTAGATATGTATATGAGTGATGGCATCCCCGCTACTCAGCGGCTGCCCCAGAATATCCTAGAAATCCCTATTATGGCGAGACATACACATGCTCATGCTGACTAGGTGTGAAGAGTAGGAATACCAGGGCACCTGAACATAAAGATATGGACAGGTGAATGTCAGAGAGATCAAAAAAGTGAGTGAACTAATCGGCATCAATCTCTAAAATAGTAAACTTAACAGTACCCCACTGAGCTGTTCCCTGCCAGTGAAAACCTGCCTGCCAACGGAAGTGGCCCTGTACTTTTTAGCGGATATGGTGCACCCACTCCATGGTGGCTGACCCTGGGAGTCCTTAGGATAAATGTACAGCACAGAGGGCAGCATGGTGGCGCAGTGGTTAGCACTACAGCCTTGCAGTGCTGGGGTCCTGGGTTCTAATCCCACCCAGGACAAAATCTGCAAAGAGTTTGTATGTTCTCTCCGTGTTTGCGTGGGTTTCCTCCGGGCACTCCGGTTTCCTCCCACATTCCAAAGACATACTGATAGGAATTCTAGATTGTGAGCCCAATCGGGGACAGTGATGATAATGTGTGAAAAACTGTAAAGCGCTGCGGAATATGTTAGCGCTATATAAAAATAAAAAAATAAAGATTATTACATGCGTCCCCCAGGAAAAGACAGATCTGATAAAGGCAGTATAGGGACAGTCACAAACAATGAATAGTTGTGACTGATGGTGATGAAAAAGAACCTTGTGGTACATGGTACATATCAGGACAACAGCATAGGGGGGTATCATAACAACAGCATAAGGGGTACTTATGGTTTCACCGAGTGTGGATCATCAGGAGGTAAGATGAGATGATGCATCAAGGGAATCTATCATAGAGTGTACTCAGAGAGCATGTTTTCATGTGTGCGGTGTTTGTTGTTGTCTTTGTCCTTTTAATTTTTTATATTAAAAGCTATATTTCTCTTATATATCCAATTCACGGGGTTCCCCACGTTAGCCACTTTTTGATTTGCAACCCCCATAGGCCAACTTTTTCTAAAAATCTGTGTCCCAAGAAAACCCCTTTAATAAGTGTCATTATTGCAAAAGCAATGCAGAACTAGTATCGACTGACATGCTTCTATCCCTATTGTTGATGCAGTCTAAATCGTTGGGAAATCATCATTCTCCAGATCAGCCTCAACCTCTGTGCAAATAATGTAAATAAATTCAGCATGACACTCATTAGATCCCAAGTTAATTAAATCCCATTGCTGACTATATCCTATTTGACCTTCTTATTATTCTACACAACTACACAATTTTGCCAGAACAAGCGTAGCGAAGGCTGCAAGTCATTTAAAAAAAAAAATCCATGTGCATACTTATATTTTTAGACCGTCTCCTGACATAAGTTTATGGACGCTAGATAAAATCAGAATGCAGTCGGAGAGCGAAGGGCACGGTGTACTATTAATGGGGCCCATTTTTTTGTTGTATGGAACTAGGCAAAGCTTAACTGCAAACTTTTGCCGCTTGTGTTATCTGGTACGTTACATTTGCATACGCAGCCATTATAGTCAAGGTGAAAAAATCCAAGGAAGCAGAGCAGAGGAAAAGACATTTTCTTGGATAACAAGGCAGTTACACTAGACACTACCATTATATTGAAAAAAGCAATTGTATATTACATTTGGCGACTGTGAAATCCAAAGAGAGAATCAATGTGCTATGACTGTTTATGGATAGACAAGAACTATAGAAGTGTTTGATTGGGTAGGAATTCTGTCATGCGAGGTAATTTGTGACAGAATAGAACACAACTGAATAAATGAATTCTAAAAGGAATCAAAATATTACAATATATGCAATGCCGCTGTGCAGCAAATATTCTCCACTCCAGGATATATAGGGATCCGCAGACATGCAAATTTACTCGTAAGCTCGGCCTTAGGTACAGAGTTTATGGCAATAGGATGTTTTCATGAAATGCTGCTATCGTGCTGATGAAGTGAAGTTCAACCATAGAAATGTGGCTACACATTAGATTATGCCGCAAACGTACTATATACAGTAAATTATATCGTATTGACCGTTTTTGAAAACATCATCATCACAATGACCAAATGTCATCTATTGTAGCTATGTATCTATGTACTAGCTTTCCATTACCCACTCTAGAGTTTCTATGTATATGACAGTGGACAGAACAGACTTTTCCTTGTGTGAGTGGAAAACTAAACAGGCTATGAGGATATACAGTTAGGTCCATATATATTTGGACAGAGACACCATTTTTCTAATTTTGGTTAGAGACATTACCACAATGAATTTTAAACGAAACAATTCAGATGCAGTTGAAGTTCAGACTTTCAGCTTTCATTTGATGGTATACACATTAAAATTGGATGAAGGGTTTAGGAGTTTCAGCTCCTTAACATGTGCCACCCTGTTTTTAAAGGGACCAAAAGTAATTGGACATATTCAATAATTTTAAATAAAATGTTCATTTTTAGTACTTGGTTGAAAACCCTTTGTTGGCAATGACTGCCTGAAGTCTTGAACTCATGGACATCACCAGGCGCTGTGTTTCCTCCTTTTTGAAGCGCTGCCAGGCCTTCACTGCGGTGGTTTTCAGTTGCTGCTTGTTTGTGGGCCTTTCTGTCTGAAGTTTAGTCTTTAACAAGTGAAATGCATGCTCAATTGGGTTGAGATCAGGTGACTGATTTGGCCATTCAAGAATATTCCACTTCTTTGCTTTAATAACTCCTGGGTTGCTTTGGTTTTATGTTTTTGGGTCATTGTCCATCTGTAGTATGAAACGACGACCAGTTTTGCTGCACTTGGCTGGATCTGAGCACAAAGTATGGCTCTGAATACCTCAGAATTCATTCGGCTGCTTCCGTCCTGTGTCACATCATCAATAAACACTAGTGACCCAGTGCCACTGGCAGCCATGCATGCCCAAACTATCACACTGCCTCCGCTGTATTTTACAGATGATGTGGTATGCTTTGGATCATAAGCTGTACCATGCCTTCGCCATACTTTTCTCTTTCCATCATTCTGGTAGAGGTTGATCTTGGTTTCATCTGTCCAAAGAATGTTCTTCCAGAACTGTGCTGGCTTTTTTAGATTTTTTTTAGCAAAGTCCAGTCTAGCCTTTTTATTCTTGATGCTTATGAGTGGCTTGCACCGTGCAGTGAACCCTCTGTATTTACTTTCATGCAGTTTTCTCTTTATGGTAGATTTGGATATTGATACGCCGACCTCCTGGAGAGTGTTGTTCACTTGGTTGGCTGTTGTGAAGGGGTTTCTCTTCACCATGGAGATTATTCTGTGATCATCCACCACTGTTGTCTTCCGTGGGCGCCTAGGTCTTTTTGCATTGATGAATTCACCAGTGCTTTCTTTCTATCTCAGGATGTACCAAACTGTAGATTTTGCCACTCCTAATATTGTAGCAATTTCTCGGATGGGTTTTTTCTGTTTTCGCAGCTTAAGGATGGCTTGTTTCACCTGCATGGTGTTAGGAGTCGAGATTCCTCTGCTGCACAGGGGGAATCTCGATCCGTGTCTGCTGCGGTCTCCCATTCGGTATCGGCCGCAGTGGGCTCTGCTCAGCGGAGACGTCGCTCCCAGCGTCTCGCTGGGGCTGATTCGGTGCATAGGGTCACTACTGCCTTTTCTGGCTTTCCTATGGTACCCTGCACTGATCTGCGGCGAGCGAGCCTCTCTGGGACTAAGTCCTTGTTTACTCACACTGAGCATGCCCAGGGCAGGGTCTCCCATTGGAGGTCGAGGGCCACATGTTCAGTCACATGCTCAGGTGCTGCAGTACATTCCATTGGTCCTTCTGGAAGGTCCTGAAAGGGCAAAACATGCTCAGGTACTGCAGCACTTTCCATTGGTCCTTCTGGAAGGTCCTGAAAGGGCAAAAACTTCAGTAGCAGCTTCCTATGCTGCAACTATATAAACTGCGCATGACCGCACGGCCATGCGCTAGTATCGTCTTTTGCTATATGCTTTGCGCCAATATGGTCATGTGTTTGTATGTGTTCAGGGACCCGGCTGAAATAAGCCCCTAGAATGCTGGCACCTCCGGCGAGGAGATTGTGTATAAATGTGTTCAGGGACCCGGCTGAAATAAGCCCCTAGAATGCTGGCTCCTCCGGCGAGGAGATTGAGTATGCATGCATGACCACTCACTGCTCACATCTGGGTAGTTGGCCTGTGCCTCTGTGAAAGTCTAACAGGGCACAGAGCTCACCTCTCGCGGTTACTCTGTGAAGCTAACAGAGTTAGTATATACCGCCATATAGAGCCGCCATTATTTAGCAGCAGGTACTTTCCTGCACGGTGGATCCCGGGTTGCGAACGCACCAATTCCTTTTAATAAACAATATATTTGGTGCGTTCCGCCAACCCTAACACATGGAGAGCTTCTTTGACCGCATGTTTACTTCACAGCAAAACCTTCCAAATGCAAGCACCACACCTCAAATCAACTCCAGGCCTTTTATCTGCTTAATTGAGAATGAGATAATGAAGGGATTGTCCACACCTGCCCATGAAATAGCCTTGGAGTCAATTGTCCAATTACTTTTGGTCCCTTTAAAAACAGGGAGGCACATGTTAAGGAGCTGAAACTCCTATGCCCTTCATCCAATTTTAATGTGGATACCCTCAAATGAAAGCTGAAAGTCTGAACTTCAACTGCATCTGAATTGTTTTGTTTAAAATTCATTGTGGTAATGTCTCTAACCAAAATTAGAAAAATGGTGTCTCTGTCCAAATATATATGGACCTAACTGTAAGTAGAGCATTTCAATATGCTACCACACTACTAGGTTGTCCTTTAATATTAGGACCGGAGAGGGGATTGTCTCTTCCCAGGCAAGCCCTGCAACATAACAGCTGTTGAGGCTGATTTTGGATCTACTAGTGTTGAGCGGACACATGGATGTTCTGGTTCGACTGAATTAAGACCAAAGTGCGATTCAGGGACCAGAACTGTACCTGAAATTTAACCAGACCCTGAACCTAATAGATGTCAATGTTGATCAGAACATTGAATCTCTCTCTCTGTCACTCTCTCTCACAAGCACTAAAACGGACTTCCAGGAAAAGTCCGTGTCCGGAGTTCAGCATTGAACAGTGACACTAGGTGTCCAATACAAGCCCGAAACTTTATAGTTTGGGTTCCTTAATCTCTAGCTACTACAGAGTAAATGTAATAGTATGAACAGGTATTTAAATGAATTGCTACTCATGAATTGTCAGCCAAGTAATACATGGCTGAAAGTTGTTTTTTATTAGTGGTAGAGAGGGTCAATTTATTCGAGTGGCATTGAATTCTGCTTGAAATTCACAGACATCTGAATTCTCTAGTATACATATTTTTGTTAATTCGTTACGTGTGAATTTAGTAAAATGATGGCTAGCTGAGGCTGTCATTTTGCTGAACTGTAGGGGGGCCGGCAATAGGTTAAAAAACCTTGCCCATCTTGATGAAGGGGCATGTTGGAGTCAGACGCTCCTGATGCATTAGGAGGTGCACACCTCTTAACCCCTTCATGACCCAGCCTATTTTGACCTTAAAGACCTTGCCGTTTTTTGCAATTCTGACCAGTGTCCCTTCATGAGGTAATAACTCAGGAACGCTTCAATGGATCCTAGCGGTTCTGAGATTGTTTTTTCGTGACATATTGGGCTTCATGTTAGTGGTAAATTTAGGTCAATAAATTCTGTGTTTATTTGTGATAAAAACGGAAATTTGGCGAAAATTTTGAAAATTTCGCAATTTTCACATTTTGAATTTTTATTCTGTTAAACCAGAGAGTTATGTGACACAAAATAGTTAATAAATAACATTTCCCACACGTCTACTTTACATCAGCACAATTTTGGAAACAAAATTTTTTTTTGCTAGGAAGTTATAAGGGTTAAAATTTGACCAGCGATTTCTCATTTTTACAACGAAATTTACAAAACCATTTTTTTTAGGGACCACCTCACATTTGAAGTCAGTTTGAGGGGTCTATATGGCTGAAAATACCCAAAAGTGACACCATTCTAAAAACTGCACCCCTCAAGGTGCACAAAACCACATTCAAGAAGTTTATTAACCCTTCAGGTGCTTCACAGCAGCAGAAGCAACATGGAAGGAAAAAATGAACATTTAACTTTTTAGTCACAAAAATGATTTTTCAGCAACAATTTTTTTATTTTCCCAATGGTAAAAGGAGAAACTGAACCACGTACGTTGTTGTCCAATTTGTCCTGAGTACGCTGATACCTCATATGTGGGGGTAAACCACTGTTTGGGCGCACGGCAGGGCTTGGAAGGGAAGGAGCGCCATTTGACTTTTTGAATGAAAAATTGGCTGCACTCTTTAGCGGACACCATGTCACATTTGGAGAGCCCCCGTGTGCCTAAAAATTGGAGCTCCCCCACAAGTGACCCCATTTTGGAAACTAGACGCCCCAAGGAACTTATCTAGATGCATAGTGAGCCCTTTAAACCCCCAGGTGCTTCACAAATTGATCCGTAAAAATGAAAAAGTACTTTTTTTTCACAAAAAAATTCTTTTAGCCTCAATTTTTTCATTTTCACATGGACAACAGGATAAAATGGATCCTAAAATTTGTTTGGCAATTTCTCCTGAGTACACCGATACTTCACATGTGGGGGTAAACCACTGTTTGGGCACATGGTAAGGCTCGGAAGGGAAGGAGCGCCATTTGACTTTTTGAATGAAAAATTATCTCCATCGATAGCGGACACCATGTCGCGTTTGGAGAGACCCTGTGTGCTTAAACATTGGAGCTCCCCCACAAGTGACCCCATTTTGGAAACTGGACCCCCCAAGGAACTTATCTAGATGCCTAGTGAGCACTTTAAACCCTCAGGTGCTTCACAAATTGATCCGTAAAAATGAAAAAGTACTTTTTTTTCACAAAAAATTTATTTTCGCCTCAATTTTTTCATTTTCACATGGGCAATAGGATAAAATGGATCCTAAAATTTGTTGAGCAATTTCTCCCGAGTACGCCGATACCTCATATGTGGGGGTAAACCACTGTTTGGGCACACGGCAGGGCTCGGAAGGGAAGGCGCGCCTTTTAACTTTTTGAATGGAAAATTAGCTCCAATTGTTAGCGGACACCATGTCGCATTTGGAGAGCCCCTGTGTGCCTATGCAATGGAGCTCCCCCACAAGAGACCCCATTTTGGAAACTAGACCCCCCAAGGAACTTATCTAGATGCATACTGAGCACTTTAAACCCCCAGGTGCTTCACAGAAGTTTATAATGCAGAGCCATGAAAATAAAAAATAATTTTTCTTTTCTCAAAAATGATTTTTTAGCCTGGAATTTCCTATTTTGCCAATGGTAATAGGAGAAATTGGACCACAAATGTTGTTGTCCAGTTTGTCCTGAGTATGCAGATACCCCATATGTGGGGGTAAACCACTGTTTGGGCGCACGGCAGGGCTCAGAAGGGAAGGCACGCCATTTGGCTTTTTAAATGGAAAATTATCTCCAATCATTAGCGGACACCATGTCGCGTTTGGAGAGCCCCTGTGTGCCTAAACATTGGAGATCCCCCACAAATTACCCCATTTTGGAAACTAGACCCCCAAAGGAACTAATCTAGATGTGTAGTGAGCACTTTGAACCCTCAAGTGCTTCACAGAAGTTTATAACGCAGAGCCATGAAAATAAAAAAAAAAAATTATTTTCTCAAAAATGAATTTTAGCCCGCAATTTTTTATTTTCCCAAGGGTAACAGGAGAAATTTGACCCCAAAAGTTGTTGTCCAGTTTCTCCTGAGTACGCTGATACCCCATATGTGGGGGTAAACCACTGTTTAGGCACATGCTGGGGCTCGGAAGTGAAGTAGTGACGTTTTGAAATGCAGACTTTGATGGAATGCTCTGCGGGCGTCACGTTGCGTTTGCAGAGCCCCTGATGTGGCTAAACAGTAGAAACCCCCCACAAGTGACCCCATTTTGGAAACTAGACCCCGAAAGGAACTTATCTAGATGTGAGGTGAGCACTTTGAACCCCCAAGTGCTTCACAGAAGTTCATAACACAGAGCAGTGAAAATAATAAATACGTTTTCTTTCCTCAAAAATAATTTTTTAGCCCAGAATTTTTTATTTTCCCAAGGGTTACAGGAGAAATTGGACCACAAAAGTTGTTGTCCAGTTTCTCCTGAGTACGCTGATACCCCATGTGTGGGGGTAAACCACTGTTTGGGCACACGTGGGGGCTCAGAAGGGAAGTAGTGACTTTTGAAATGCAGACTTTGATGGAATGGTCTGCGGGCGTCACATTGCGTTTGCAGAGCCCCTGGTGTGCCTAAACAGTAGAAACCCCCCACAAGTGACCCCATTTTGGAAACTAGACCCCCAAAGGAACTTATCTAGATGTGTGGTGAGCACTTTCAACCCCCAAGTGCTTTACAGAAGTTTATAACGCAGAGCCGTGAAAATAATAAATACGTTTTCTTTCCTCAAAAAAAATTTTTTAGCCCAGAATTTTTTATTTTCCCAAGGGTTACAGGAGAAATTGGACCACAAAAGTTGTTGTCCAGTTTCTCCTGAGTACGCTGATGCCCCATGTGTGGGGGTAAACCACTGTTTGGGCACACGTGGGGGCTCAGAAGGGAAGTAGTGACTTTTGAAATGCAGACTTTGATGGAATGGTCTGCGGGCGTCACGTTGCGTTTGCAGAGCCCCTGGTGTGCCTAAACAGTAGAAACCCCCCACAAGTGACCCCATTTTGGAAACTAGACCCCCCAAGGAACTTATCTAGATATATGGTGAGCACTTTGAACCCCCAAGTGCTTCACAGACGTTTACAACGCAGAGCCGTGAAAATAAAAAATCATTTTTCTTTCCTCAAAAATGATGTTTTAGCAAGCAATTTTTTATTTTCTCAAGGGTAACAGGAGAAATTGGACCCCAGTAATTGTTGCGCAGTTTGTCCTGAGTATGCTGGTACCCCATATGTGGGGGTAAACCACTGTTTGGGCACACGTCGGGGTTCGGAAGTGAGGGAGCACCATTTGAATTTTTGAATACAAGATTGGCTGGAATCAATGGTGGCGCCATGTTGCGTTTGGAGACCCCCTGAAGTGCCTAAACAGTGGAAACCCCTCAATTCTACCTCCAACACACCCCTAACCCTTATCCCAACTGTAGCCGTAACCCTAATCACAACCCTAACCCCAACACACCCCTAACCACAACCCTAACCCCAACACACCCCTAACCCTAACCACAACCCTAATTCCAACCCAACTCTAAGGCTATGTGCCAACGTTGCGGATTCGTATGAGATTTTTCAGCATCATTTTTGAAAAATCCGCGGGTAAAAGGCACTGCGTTTTACCTGTGGATTTACCGTGGATTTCCAGTGTTTTTTGTGCGGATTTCACCTGTGGATTCCTATTGAGGAACAGGTGTAAAACGCTGCGGAATCCGCACAAAGAATTGGCATGCTGCGGAAAATACAACGCAGCGTTCCCGCGCGGTATTTTCTGCACCATGGGCACAGCGGATTTGGTTTTCCATATGTTTACATGGTACTGTAAACCCGATGGAACACTGCTGCGGATCCGCAGCGGCCAATCCGCACCGTGTGCACATAGCCTAATTCTAAAGGTATGTGCACACGCTGCGGAAAACGCTGCGGATCCGCAGCAGTTTCCCATGAGTTTACAGTTCAATGTGAACCTATGGGAACCAAAAATCGCTGTGCACATGCTGCGGAAAAACTGCACGGAAACGCAGCGGTTTACATTCCGCAGCATGTCACTTCTTTCTGCGGATTCCGCAGCGGTTTTAGAACTGCTCCAATAGAAAATCGCAGTTGTAAAACCGCAGTGAAATGCGCAGAAAAACCGCGGTAAATCCACGATAAATCGGCAGCGGTTTAGCACTGTGGATTTTTCAAATCCGCTGCGGAAAAATCCGCATAGGACCAGAATACGTGTGCACATACCGAAACCCTAACCCTAGCCCTAACCCTACCCCTAACCCTAACCCTAGCCCTAACCCTACCCCTACCCCTAACCCTAGCCCTAACCCTACCCCTACCCCTAACCCTACCCCTAACCCTAACCCTACCCCTAACCCTAACCCTACCCCTAACCCTACCCCTAACCCTAACCCTAGTTCTTACCCCAACCTTAGTGAAAAAAAAAAAAATTCTTTATTTTTTTTATTGTCCCTATCTATGGGGGTGACAAAGGGGGGGGTCATTTACTATTTTTTTTATTTTGATCACTGAGATAGGTTATATCTCAGTGATCAAAATTCACTCTGGAACGAATCTGCCGGCCGGCAGATTCGGCGGGCGCACTGCACATGCGCCCGCCATTTTGGAAGATGGCGGCGCCCAGGAAAGAAGACGGACGGACCTCGGGCGGCCAGGTAAGTATAAGGGGGGGGGAGATCAGGGCACGGGGGGGGCGTCGGAGCACGGGGGGGTGGATCGGATCATGGGGGGGGGTGGATCGGAACACGGGAGGGAGGATTGGAGCACGGGGAAGGATTGGAGCATGGGGTGAGGGATCGCTGTGCGGGGGGGGTGGATCGGAGCACGGGGGGGGGGGGGTCGCTGTGTGCGGGGGGGGATCGGAGTGCGGGGGGGTTTGATTGCAGCACAGGGGGTGTGATTGGTGCACGGGGAAGCGGACAGGAGGACGGGGGAGCGGAGCACAGGACGGAGGGGAGCGGACCACAGATCGGGGGGCTGGGGGGGCGATCGGAGGGGTGGGGTGGGTGCACATAAGTGTTTCCAGCCATGGCCGATGATATTGCAGCATCGGCCATGGCTGGATTGTAATATTTCACCAGTTTTTTAGGTGAAATATTACAAATCGCTCTGATTGGCAGTTTCACTTTCAACAGCCAATCAGAGCGATCGTAGCCACGAGGGGGTGAAGCCACCCCCCCTGGGCTAAACTACCACTCCCCCTGTCCCTGCAGATCGGGTGAAATGGGAGTTAACCCTTTCACCCGGCCTGCAGGGACGCGATCTTTCCATGACGCATATGCTGCGTCATGGGTCGGAATGGCACCGACTTTCATGACGCAGCGTATGCGTCAAAGGTCGGGAAGGGGTTAAAGTGATTGTCCGGTCCACACTGGGGGGTATGTAGGATTCATGCAAACTCCATGCCAGTGAACACATCCTCACTTCCAAACACTTATATTGAGCAAGGCCACGCCCTCTAGTCAGCCAATCCTACTAGACGACTGCATCATGGTCGCAGTGTTGCTCAATGCAAGTTTATGGAGCAAGGCCAAGCCCATTAGATGGACCCTGGCCAGGAGTATACAGTCCCGGCTCAGAAACTGGCTAATCCCAGTAGCAGACAGTGTATGCGCTTGGGTATTTCATAAGTCTGCTGTCACACAGAATGGCTGCAGATTTATCGATTTGGACAGGACAACTCCTTTTAGGAATCAGGAACATCTGACGAGTAGCCTGCTCCTCCATGCACTAGACCAGAAATCCTACTCCACAACTCATCATGAATTAGATAAGCCGTGGACTCACAGCTTTACCTAATTTTGAACTGGTTTATGCAGTATTTTTTTAATAAACCAGCTGAAAACGCTGACAGAACGTGTTCCTGTGACTATATCTTTTAGCGGCAGAATAAGTCTATTTACCACAGTTGCTGCTAGAAGTGTTGGAAATTCCCCCAGGAAACACATGTGAATGCTACAAACTTACTGCATAAACCAGTCCAAAATATGCTAAACAAACATGGCCCTTCTGGCATAACAGCAAAAACAAAATAACTTACAGTACAGTGTATGTGACTGCGGGGATCTGCCTGCTCAGGGGAACAAAAGCAAGTATTCAGACCCTTTGCTAAGTATTGAGTAGAAGCACCCTTTTGAGCTAGTACAGCCATGAGTCTTCTTGGGAATGATGCAACAAGTTTTTCACACCTGGATTTGGGGATCCCCTGCTATTCTTCCTTGCAGATCCTCTCCAGTTCCCTCAGGTTGGATGGTGAATGTTGGTGGCCAACCATTTCCAGGTCACTCCAGAGATGCTCATTTGGGTTTAGGTCAGGGCTCTGGCTGGGCCAATCAAGAATGGTCACAAAGGTGTTATGAAGCCACTCCTTTGTTATTTTAGCTGTGTGCTTAGGGTCATTGTCTTGTTGGAAGCTGAAGCTTCGGCCAAGTCTGAGGTCCAGAGCACTCTGGAAGAGCTATACATTATATCTCTGTACTTGGCCGCATTCATGTTTCCTTCAATGGCAACCAGTCATCCTGTCCCTGCAGGTGAAAAACACCCCCATAGTATGATGCTGCCACCACAATGTTTCACTGTTGGGATTGTATTGGCCAGGTGATGAGCAGTGCCTGGTTTTCTCCACACATACCACTTAGAATTATCACCAAAAAGGTCTATCTTCATCTCATCAGACCAGAGAATCTTATTTCTCATAGTCTGGGAGTCCTTCACGTGTTTTTTACCAAACTTTATGTGGGCTTTCATATGTCTTGCATTGATCAGAGGCTTCCGTTGGGCCACTCTGCCATAAAGGCCCAACTGCTGGAGGGCTGCAGTGATAGTTGACTTTGTGGAACTTTTCACCATCTCCCTATTACATCTCTGGAGCTCAGCCACAGTAATCTTGGGTTCTTCTTTACCTCTCTCACCAAGGCTCTTCTCCCATGATTACTCAGTTTGGCTGGATGGCCAGGTCTAGGAAGACTTCTGGCGGTCCCAAACTTCTACCATTTAAGGATTATGGAGGCCACTGTGCTCTTGGGAACCTTGAGTACTGCAGAAATTATTTTATAACCTTGGCCAGATCTGTGCCTTGCCCCAATTCTGTCTCTGAGCTCCTTGGCCAGTACTTTTGACCTCATGATTCTCATTTGGTCTGACATGCACTGTGAGATGTGAGATGTTACATAGACGGATGTGAGCCTTTCCAAATCAAGTCCTATCAGTTTCATTAAGAACAGCTGGACTCCAATGAAGGAGTAGAACCATCTCAACGAAGTTCACAAAGAAATGGACAGCATATGACTTAAATATGAGTGTCTGAGCAAAAGGTCTGAATACTTACGACCGTGTGATATTCAGTTTTTCTTTTTTTTAAAATATGCAAAAATTTCTACATTTCTATTTTTTTAGTCAAGATGGGGTGCAAAGTGTATATTAATGAGAAAAAATTGAACTTTTTTGAATTTACCAAATGGCTGCAATGAAACAAAGAGTGAAACATTTAAAGGGGTCTGAATGCTTTCCGTACCCACTGTATATATATATATATATATATATATATACACAAGAGTGCAGAAGAAGGAAAATAAAATAAATAATGCAATTCAGTATTCACGATGGATCAGTAATTTGTAAATAATTGATCTTTGTGCCATATATTGTAACAAAAGCTGTAGTAGGATTTCTTACATTGTAGGTCTACCTCTGTATCTACTGTAAATATCCTGGCTAAGGGAAAGTGGCTTGTTGACACTCAGCACCCCAACACGTGCCTAGGTTCACCCATTGGCGACTGTGCCAGTACTATGACAGTAACATAACAACATTAACAGTACCATAGTAACATAAATATTCTATACTAGATTGTGGCCCGATTCTAACGCATCGGGTATTCTAGAATATGCATGTCCCTGTAATATATGGACAATGATGATTCCAGAATTCGCGGCAGACTGTGCCCGTTGCTGATTGGTCGAGGCAACCTTTATGACATCATCGCCATGGCAACCATTATGACATCATCGTCGCTGTGCCCGTTGCTGATTGGTCGAGGCCTGGCGGCCTCGACCAATCAGAGACGCAGGATGTCTATGTCCTTTATGACATCATCGTCGCTGTGCCCGTTGCTGATTGGTCGAGGCCTGGCGGCCTCGACCAATCAGAGATGCGGGATTTCTACGTCGATGCTGTGCCGGTCTCTGATTGGTCGAGGCCTGGCGGCCTCGACCAATCAGAGAGCCGGGATTTCCAGGACAGACAGACAGACGGAAAAACCCTTAGACAATTATATATATAGATTTTGAAACCTTTACTTAAACAATCAAGTCCTGGACATATCCATCTGAAATTTCCAATCCGATCTGATATTAGAGAAGACATCATTTTATTGGTTATGGAAGGGTTCTTCTGATACATGAACTGCTTCTTGAAAAGTTCCTGATTTGTCTTCCAAGTCATTCCACCTCATTAATTTTTAAAGTGTTATCAATATGGTTAGATTAATCCCCTTAAGCCGTTCAGATTGTGTTTCTTCTTCCTGAGTTAAATGATTGATGAGTGTCTGTGTGACTGCTGAATAAATGGTGTGGGTTAATGCAATTCTCTGAGTGCCTTGGGGTGTTGTTTCACTTTATATCTTAATAGTTTGTGTAAGCAACATCTTAAGTAGCTCACCCATTATAGATTTTCAATGTGATGTTTCCGATTTGCTGTGACAGTCTTTAATATATATCAAGTTCGATCTTTCATAATGTAATCCATCATTTCATTCACTGTCGTGCTTAATCAAGATGGCTTTTATGTTTTAGATTCTTTTAATATTGTTTTTCCAGAAAAATCAATTTGGAACATTTAATAATAATAATTTATGTGTTTTACTATTTATTTTGTACTGTTTATTGAACTTTTGTAGTTACAATCTTTCATGAAGTTACCGGATCCTACATTTTACTTTTATTATACAGACTTTGCAAAGTTAGAAAAATGTGTTGTCATGCTGTCACCAGAGATTTGGGATTACTTCTATAAAGTTAATGCTATTGCCTCCAAATTCTAATTAAATTATTATCATGCAATACCATCCTGGAAATAACTTGCTGTAGAATGGCAACGATCTTGCTCTCTCTTTGTTATTTCTGTGTTACAAGCACTTTATCTGGATGAGGGTGTCACAGTCAGATCTTCCCAAGAGCTTAGAGATCTGGATGTACCACTGTGGTCTACATACATTACTAGGCAACAAGCAGAACATCTTCTGGCTACTGCCTAGCAAACAGTGGTACCAAATTGTTATTCATTACAGAAGCTCAAGGACTTTCTAATGAATAATTACAGTGTGAAACTCCTGGTTTTGGTACAGTTTGATTTTATCAAGCATGATATAAAAAGTAATTGTCAATTAGTTCTTACACCATTCTAAGTATCACTAAAGTTGTAGCAGGAAAATTGTTTTAGGCTTTTAGGCTTAGTCGTCATCTGCAATATTGTGTCTACATTGTACATTAACCTAAATATCCCCCAGGTAGAATAGAAAATACAGCACAAGAGAACTTCAAAGATAAAATCTTATCATGTGACCAACAAGAAACAAATGGCATAAATAAAAGGAACATTTTATGAGGGATTATTGATTGGAGAGAACATGAAGAATATGAGAAAAAGCTTAAAAAAATGCAAAAAGCCAAAAAAAAAGAGTCTAGAATTAGATTAAACTAAAGAATTGAGCATACTGCAAATGAGGTACTGTACCTGTCCAGTCAACCCAAAAGACATATCACTGGAATAAGTAATTTCTTTTTGTTACATTTTAACTCATAACAACAGATTGCTCTGTAGTCACCTTCCCCAAGTTCACCTACGCTTCTCCAACACTGCTCCTGGTGTCTTCCATTGCCTGCGCCACCAACATCACATCGACAGCGCGGCAGCCAATCAGTGAGCTTTGTGGCTCTGCCCATATTGACAGAATGCCTTATTCAGAATCATTGAGCTCACTGGTTGCTGCATTGTCGAAATGACTGCAGCACAGACTTGCAAAATGGACCAAGGGAAGGTGACTACAGCATAGCTTGTGGTTTAACAAACTGCAGCCGGGGCTGGACATTATCTGAAAGGGAACAACCCCTTTAAAACAAAAGTCTAAAATTTGTGGCTCAAACGATTTAGATCAGTTACCCAGTGTGACAGAGGTAGAGACTTTCAGACTGCAATTTCCTTACCGGAGGTTGTTTCATAGCATGAATCCCAATAATGCATTATCCAGGTACAAGCTTGCTGAAAGCAATAGAAGAGCAAAAGTTTGCAATTTGGCTGCTTGTTGTGTACAAAGCCATCCTTTGTAAGATGGAGGGCTCTGTCATTATGTTGATGGAGTCAAGAGACTTCTGGCTCATTGAATAAATCATGCAGTGAGAGCACCTCATTAAAAGTAGGCAGTGCAGGGATTTTCTGGCAATGTAGTAGACCATTATTATCCAGGAGCCAGCTGCTTTGATGGCAGAGGTTTAATTCAATTTGATTTTCCTTATTGAGGCCATTAACCCTCAATTGTCCTGGTGTTGACTCACCTTTCTTATGAGCACATTCTGGGTCTTCTAATGGCATTCTAAAGCTAGCCAACCACATTAGATGGCTATTGGCCCAATGATTCTTCAGCCGATAGTTCAACAGACAGCCTCCTCTCAGCCAACTCTCACATTCACACAAGCACTCGCATAGTCGAGCACTCCTGTGTTATCTATGAGAAAGCTGCGGACATGTCATCCAGTGGCTTGTCTTGGTGAGAATAATGTGACTGGTAGTTCAAAATCGGACATACACAATGAACATCTCTCCCTACCATCACTCGGCCAGAGCCCAATGCGCAAAAGACTGTTGGACAAACCCATCGGTATTGTTGGGTTCAGACAACATTAATCTCATGGCTTTAAGAACTTTGAATGAAGACGCAGGTTTTACATTTCTGTTTTCTTGCAACAGTGTAGAACAGAAAAATGTGTTGTAATTACTGGACAGATGTTGAAGCAGCAATTAACATGGCCATACAGATAATGACCCAATTGAACAAACCTGATCACCATCTTACGTTTATGTGGTCATGCAAACTTCAAAAAAAGTACACAGTCCACTCTAGGTTCACACTGATTGAACACATCCTAAAGGTTTGCTTCTATGGGGCTCTGTTTTGTTCGAATATGGGAACCTCCCACATGTCCCCCAACATCAAGTGATTGACATGTTGAATTTCAATGATAAATCGCTTAATTCTGAAGAGGGTATTAGCCGATGCCAGAGGTGCCTGGCAGTGATTTATTTTCCCCTGACCAATGAAAGCATATGCAAATGTGAAATTATAGAAAGTGTTTTGGCATCTTAAAGGCAACATTTTGAGATTGAACCAAATATGAAAATAATTATCAAAAAGTTACACAATTTTAAAGAGAATGTCCACTTATTGTTATTGAATGGTTTTAAAGGAAAAGAGTTCAGTGAGAAAAAAAATATTTTGTAATGAGCAGTTTCTTATTACAAGTAACAGAATGTTCAAGAATTAATTGTATATAGATGTAAAAGTTATTTGTAAATGTTCAGGGGAGGAAAATGGCCTAGTTGCATTAGTGCATTGCAGAAAAACAATTTGTAATGCAAGTGTTCAGTGGTTCACTGCGGGAAAGTATTGATCAGTAATTTCCAGAGGGAGCACTGATGGATTACATGAGGTTAAAGCCACAGGAGTGTTTGATGGAACCCTAGCAGACGTAGCAGTACAAATGTCTCCATCTGTGCGTGGCTTCTGTTGTGAAACATTAATAAAGCTCTCTGACTCTACAGTACCAAAACTAATCACTTGCAGAACAGGCCTACAAAAATTCAAAACACAAACATGGATCAGCAAAAGGGAATGTTTAGCTTTATGAAGAACGTGATTAAAAATGTATCAGAGATGCTTGTAAAGCTTATGGTGGAAGTTAAGTGTATGAAGCAAACAGCCTTTATTGGCCTCTAGGGAATGTGACAGATAGTCTGTGGGTGTTACTGCAACATGGTACTAGTGATTGTTCTGGCCATCGTAAACTAATCACCATCTGTGTGAATGAGTCTCTTGGGAGCTTCTGGTTGTTGGACAATCTTGGTTGTTAGCATTTTTAATCAGCTACCGTGCTGCACAGATAGAAAACGTATGTTTTGCTCTTTATTTTTCCCAACTTCAAAAAAAATCATTCATTATGATTCTTCAAAGATTAGGTTCAGTCCCCTGTTAATTCCTAGAGGTTGCTTTGAAATTGTTCTAGTTATTGTGCAGTATATTAGTGGTCTCTAGAATAAAATGGTATCATTATCTGTAATCATGTTCTTGTTACGAGAATAAATGTTATTGTTACATAATGTGGTTTTTCATTATCATATGGTGCAATTGTTGTGCTTAGGCTACGTTCACACTAGCGTTGTGCGCCGCTGCGTCAGCGACGCAACGCACAACGCACGCAAAAACGCGGCAAAACACACGCAAAAACGCTGCGTTTTGCGACGCATGCGTCGTTTTTTGCCGAAATTCGGACGCAAGAAAAATGCAACTTGTTGCGTTTTCTTGGTCCGACGCTTGCGGCAAAAAAGACGCATGCGTCGCACAATGCAACAAAAAAACACGCATGCGTCCCCCATGTTAAATATAGGGGCGCATGACGCATGCGTCGCCACTGCGTCGCCCGACGCAAACACGACGCAAAATGGGAAACGCTAGTGTGAACGTAGCCTTAGTAGGTGTTTATTGATTGTTCGTAAAACTGTAAATCTCTAATGATGAAACTGGGTTCAGTTGAGCAAGATATATATCTAGAAATTATAGTGGGCGTGAAACGATATGCAGGACCTAGTCCATCGGCCATGTTAGTAATCTGTGGCTGCTGGACAGGAGTCCTGAGAACCACCTCCTACCTCTTGGCATCTGCGGCTCTTCTTTTGATTAGCTGCCCTAGTGCGTTAGATGTGCATCACGTTACAATGATCACTTCAGACCAGGCTAGCTAATCAAAAGTGGGTCTAGTGATGCTGTCAGGTAAGAGATGATTCTCTGTATTCCTGTGCAGCAGCCACAGATTAATAACGTGTCTGATGGATTATCTCCTGAAAATCAATTTGCACCATGTCTACAAAGAATAGAAATACACATTCTTTCATAGTTATTTCAAACTCTATTATAAAGTTAGAGGCACCGAAGGGATGTGGTTGAGTACAGCTGACAAATCGATCATAAGGTATGCCACAAAAGTTGTGTAAATCACAACAAAAATGTACTCCAGTCTCTAATCTTGAAATGGAGCACTGCAGCTGAAATAGTGCACTTTTCGTCTAGACTGGCATAAAAAAAACCAGCCATGATGACTCAGAGGCATAATTTTTATTAAATATTATGTTATTTAATGTCTTGACTTGGATTCATTGGATTTTACGCTGGATTGTTTGACACCTCTTCTGCATATCTGCCTAAAACTTTGAACTTTACCCTGACTATTCCCCCACTGTGTCTCTGATCTTGTCTTTGTACCCACCTATCATGCTACCGTCAACTCACTCCACCCACATTCCAGCAGCTTCTTCATAGATGCACTGGCTTCTACAGTGAAGGTTAGATCTCTGAGTAAAGATGAAAAAAGAGCATCCTTGAGACCTTCTAAAAAAGTTGTCGCAAAGTCTGGCTTCAAAAGCCCATTTTGAGTTAAGTTTAAGTTTTTATTATGTTAGTTGTAAAAACTACATTTTCCAGAATACTGCAAGAAAACTAATATATTTCAGCTCTGATACCTTAAGAATTGTAAATGCGCATGCAATAAGTATTTGTAAAGTTACCTCATTTTTTTAAATTAAGGTTGATCCTATATGTTGCCTAAGGTGGACAGACACTTTAGAAACATACACCGTATCGTTGGGATTGTAAAACGCACTTATTTTCCTCCAAATTTGATAGGAAAATTTGGATACTTTTTATAATCTGAAGTGAGCTTACCGGGGAAAGGGAAGCGCAGCTGCGGTAGAGCAAGCTTACAGGAGGGAGGGTCGCTGCTTCCGAAGATGTCGGCGCTGCTAAGTGGCGTCCCCTTTCCCAATGATTTCCCTGGGGTGGCTTCCTGAGATCTTAATGCGCCATCTCTGGTGGCTATTTTTCCGAATACCATTGCATGAAAATCATTGGGAAAGGGGACTACGCTCATCGGCACCGACATCTTATGAGAGCCCAGGGCCCACAACATTGCCCCACTCCTGCCGCCGCCAGCCTCTTGAAGCAGCAACCCGCTCCACTGTCGGGTAACCTACTGTTAATACGGACTAAAAGACGCAGTACCATTTTATTTAAAAATGGATTTTCTCTATTCTACACCCCAAAATTTGGAGTGCGTCTTATGGTCATGTGCATCTTATAGTCCACAAAATATGGTATATTTGGCAGATAACTTCTCATTATGTTCTTGTACTTTGTAATTCATATATTTATGCGTTAAGATTTAAAAGTGTATACCCATCTCCAAAATCCTATCCCAATACAATAATATTAGCAAATATCTCCAACTAGAAATGTAGTATAGTTCTTCTTAATTGCTATGTCAGTTACCCCATGTGCAGGGCATTACAGTAGTCTAGGCATCCATAATTACGACCAGTCATATAATGTCTAGCAAGTTAGCTTTTAGTGGTTGTAACCATGGATATTTAAGCTACTCCAATGCCCTGCACATAGAGTAAAAGACATAATAAATCAGAAAAAAAATACTATATTTCTAATTGGAGGTATTTGCTAATAGTATTATTACTACACCTACTACATATTGGGATAGGATTTTGGAGATGGGAATACCCCTTTAAAGAATCTCAAGTAAATGAATTAACCTAGCCATTTAGGATGGATTTGTTAAGAACACAGTCTGTTTCCATTTGTGTCTAATTTTTACCCAAATTATGAATATTTGTAAGGCAGCTAGATTATGAAACTCATAGATGTTTTGGCTGAGTGAACAGATAAGGCAGTACAAACAAACTGTACAGATCATTCCAGGACATATCTCTGTAACAAATTAAAACATGAGAGCTGTTGGACTACTACCCAGTGGAGATTTATTTATATTGCACCTGGTTTTAGCTACATTAAATAAAACAATATTCTGACATTTTGAAGTAAAGGAATAACCAGATGTTACACATTGAAGCTAAAGATGATGAAGGAGAAACCAGAACCGTTTGTGGTGAAAAGAGGAAATTCATAGCAGAAAATGAGTTGTTTCCAGACTCCTTTTTCATAATTTAATTTATTTGTGCTTTTTTTGCAACAGGAGTTTACTTACAAAGTAGATTACTAGGGAAAAATATTCAGTGTCACTTTAGTCTCTTTGCTTTCTTTCATCTTATCATTTTGCCAAACTTTCAAGCTACAGTGGCATGTAAAAGTTTGGGCAAAATTACTGTTATTGTGTTGAAGAGTTGAAGATGAAATCATCTCTATAAGGCCTAAAGTTAAAGAGGACACAATTCAATGTACATGTCCATTCCTGAGAACAATAACCATTTCTTTTAATGGGAAAATGCTAATAAATACTGAGAAATTCTCAGAAATAAATTGATATAATATATATCATGTACAGTATATAGTCTTAAAGTGAAAATGTCATCAGGATTCTGCTTAGTAAACTACCGGAATAAAATCCATTTTGTAGTTGTTGCTTAATTTGTATTTGCAGTTTTCAGTTATTGAGATTCTCATGCTCCATGGTGGGCAGGACATTTATATATATGTATATATACATAAGTTGTGTGAAAAAGTGTTTGCCCCTTCCCGATTTCCTATTATTTTGCATGTTTGTCATGCTTAATTGTTTCAGATCACTAAATAAATTTAAATATTAGACAAAGGTAACACAATTTAGCAAAAATGCAGTTTTTAAATTAATGTCTTTACTATTAAGGGGAAAAGAAATGCAAACCTTCAGGGCCCTGTGTGGAAAAAGTGATACCCCCTTCATAAAACATAAATTAGCTGTGTTTTTTCAGTGGCCAAGTTCAAATTCCCTAGCTACACTTGTCCCCATTCAAGAAATCACTTAAATAGGACCTGCCTGACAAAGTGAAGTATACAAAAAGTTATAGATCTATCAGTATGCCAAAAGATCTATCAGTCTGGAAAAGGAACTTATAAAGCTATTTCTCAAGTTTTAGGATTTCAGCGAACCACAGTGAGAGCCATTATCCACAAATGGTGAAAACATGGAACAGTGGTAAACCTTCCCACACTGTTCATGTTTTTGCCATGAGCGTAGCAATTACTCATCCAAGAAGTCACAAAAGATCTCATAACAACATCCAAAGAACTGCGTGCCTCACCTGCCTCAGTTAAGGTCAGTGTTCATGACTCCACCATAAGAAAGATACAGGGCAAAAATGGCCTGCATGGCAAAGTTCTAAGATGAAAACCACTGCTGAGCAATAAGAACATAAAGGTTTGTCTCAGTTTTGACAGAAAACATCTTGATGATTCCCAAGACTTTTGGGTGAATACTCTGTGAACTGACAAGAAAATAATTTAACTTTTGGAAGGTGTATGTCCTATTACATTTGGTGTATAAGTAACACAGCATTTCAGAAAATGAACATCATACCAACAATAAAATATAATCGTGGTAGTGTGATGGTCTGGGGTTTTTCAGGACCTGGAAGACTTGCTGTGGAAAAGAGAACCATGATTTCTACTGTCTACCAATAATCCGGAAGGAGAATGTCCAGCCATCTGTTCGTGACCTCAAGCTGAAAAACACTTGGATTATGCAGCAGGACAATGATCCAAAGAACCAAGGAAGTCCGCCTCTGAATGGCTTAAGAAAAACAAAAATAAGATGTTGAAGTGGCCTAGTCAAAGTCCTGACCTTTAAACAAGGACCACCTGTGCAGAGCTACAGAAAGACCTGGAATCAGCAAGTACAATTGTTTTGAAGAAAAGTAAGTAATGCACTCAATCTCCATTGTTAGGGGTCGAGTTCCCGCCTCTGCACAGGGGGAATCTCGGGCCATCTCCGCTGCGGTCTCCCATTCTTTTCCTGCCACAGTGGAGCATGCTCAGTGGAGACGTCGGTCCCAGCGTCTTGCTCAGTCCCACTCTGTACAAAGAGTTACTGCTGCTTTGCTGGCTTCTGCCATTGAAGTCAGTGCTGGGCAGCGGCGAGCAGACTCTTCTGGGACTAAGTCCTGCTTTTCTCGTTCTGAGCATGCCCTGAGTAAGCTCTCTCAGTGGAGATCGAGGGTCACATGGTCAGATACTGCAGCTAAGTCCATTGGTCCTTTCGGGAAGGTCCTTTAAGTGCTAGGACTAAGTCCTGCTTTGCACACTGAGCATGCCCAGGGCAAGATCTCTCAGTGGAGATTTAGGGTCACATGCTCAGGTATGGCAGTCTCTCATTGGTCCTTTTAGGAAGGTCTTTTACTTGCTGCAGCTATATAAGGCTCGCATGGCCGCACGGCCATGCGCTAGTGTCAATTCATATATGTGCTTTGCGCCAGTGTGGTTATGCATGAGTGTGTTCAGGAACCCAGCTGAAATAAGCCCCTAGAATACCGGCACCTCCGCTGAGGAGATTGTATAAGTGTGTTCAGGGACTTGGCTGAAATAAGCCCCTAGAATACCAGCTTCTCCGGTGAGGAGATTGCATGTTGCATAACCACTGACTGCTATTAGCTTGGCAGTAAGCTTGTGCTCCTGTGAGGCTAACAGGGCGCTGTGCTTCCCTTTCACAGCTACTCTGTGGTGTAACAGAGCTAGTCTATACCGCCAAACAGTGCCGCTATTCGCTAGCAGCAGGTTCCTCCTGCACGGTGGACCCCGGGCTGCGAACGCACCATTTATAATAAACATCTCTATTTTCTCGGTGCGTTCCGCTAGCCCTAACATCCATGGCCTGTATACATGCCCACAATGCAAATCTCCATTACTTCACAAAAAGCATGGTGAAGCACAATTAGAGTTTGCTCAACAACATCTAGATAATCGTATGCAGAATATATAGTCTGATTAGATGAGACCAAATTTGAATTCTTTGGATGCCATAATACACAAGTGTTTGGAGGCCAAAAGGTACTGCATACCACCACAAAACCCCATACCAAGAGTTAAGTTTGGAGGTGGAAACATTGTAGTTTGGGGATATTTTTCACCATACAGCACTGGCAAACTTCATATGATTGAAAGAAGACAGCCAAGATTGCTGTTAGCTGTATGACCATTGTTTGGCCAATGGACATCTAATGTCTATGAGGGACTTAAGACATAGGCAGAAGGTTGATGTCCAAACTCAAGAAAGGATATTAGGACCTACGTTAATTTTTACATTCTATTTATTATAGTGATACAGTTCCATTACTTATTTGTCTTTGACATGTCCTTAGATCACATTTTGGTAGTTTTTACCTAAAGGACCATAAATTACTAGCCCTTACAATGTTGCTTATATGACTAAAATCAACTTGCATAAAGACACAAATAAAAGGATTCTACCAGCAAAGTAGTAGATACCAACGACAGTCCTCCTTACTATTGCATGATGCTTCTAGCACAAATATTGTAAATATTTCCAAATGAGAAATTAGAGAACATGGACTCTTTAATATGATCTCTACTGAAGTATCACATCAAGCAATAATGATATGAATGGTCGTCTAAACTCATGGTTTGTATTAAATACACTTCTTAAAGACAATAAGGCTACATCCACAAATAGCATAAACTACACTTAAACAATTGACTTTGCAGCTAGATCTGCATGTTTTACTTTTTTTGTAAATTTGCCACAGTCTTCTCACAATAACTTTTAATGGATGAAGTCCTTGTTAAAAATCCACAGCAAAAATTCTAAATTTGCATAAGGTATCTTTTCATGTTAACAAATTTGTAAAAAAATGAATTCCCTTTGCTGCTATGATAATACAATGCAGATATTCCATTTCAAACTGGGATGTAAAGTTTGCAGCATATCCCTCAAGTGTAAACATACCTAAACGATTTCATTACTGATGTGCATGGAATATGGGCAAATGAATGCGACATTGTGTGCAGGTTTTAAAATATTTTCAAAATGATAAAGATTTTATCAGGTACTTTGACTTTTCTTTTCTAATATTTATATGGATAATAATTCTGACTGAAAAGTATTAAAGACATAAATAAGATAAGTCAATGACCTTGGTACAATCCAACTGTTCACAAAAATAAACTTGGCTTTATTATGGCCAAATATATGGAAATCATTCCCTCGAGTTAGATTACAGCAAAAACAACACCAGATGTATCAATAAAACACTTTTGTTTAATATGACTAAGTATTTCCATAGATTCATCTGGAATTGATGTGAAATGATTAATTTTAGAAATCTGTTGCCTTATACTCTATGGCTCAATGTTAACAATTATGTCAGCTAGGATTCAATAGGAAAAATGCTCGTATTTTCTAACAGTATTCTACTCAATAATCAACATGTTTCTGGTTTGCCTTCTTTAAACTGCATTCTCGTGTTATTCAGAAGATTTGGCAAGAGGCACAAAGGGTCAGAAAGTTTGGATGATATTTTGGCTAGAAGATATCTCTAGCCCACAAGTGAGAAATAGCACATAAATCAGAATCACTGCGTGAGGTGGTATCATATTAAAGTCCTTCTTGCAAGTGGAATTTCAGTTATATCCTGCTGTGTGCTATTGGCTTGGCTCAGCTAAAATCTAAAGTTTTAAATCAAAAGAAAATTTGTAAAAAAAAAAAAATCATAAAGTTCAAAGGAAATGAAGGGAAAAGAAATATAAGTGAAGTATCCCAATTTAAAACCAGATGGAAACGAAATGAGTGATAAAGTTAAGAGTTATTTTCAGAAAACCTCATATGGATAAGCAATGAATTTCTCTGTCATAGTCATTTATCCCTCTTCTGGTCAATTTGTCATTGCTTAGTTTACCATAAAAAGATCACATGGCTAAAATCATAAATCCTCTTCTTTATGTGCCTTCATAATTTCCATAATTAGAGGGAATTTCTTCCTCCCAATTGAAGACTCTACAGAATCTGTAGAATATAATTTGACATATCTTAACTGAGTTTTCCGATACCTCTTATGCCTTTTATAAATGTCTATAAACCCTAATTGCTTTTGCAATTTGCTTTATTATAAACTACTCTACTCTTCACTCTATATAACTTATCACTATGTATGTTTTTTTTTCCTTTATTTCCTGTGATGTTTTGTTTGAGGGGCATCTAAAATGGGACATCACAAGAGGATAGCCCTGAAGTCACTTCTCTGCACTTCTATCACCCCTCCTGAAACAGGATGTCATCAGGGGGCAGGGCTGCAGCCACTTACCACAGTATTTGTCACTACTGTCCCCTGATGATGTCCTATTTTATGGGGGTGATGGAGAAGTGACCGCAGATTCTGTCCCCACTGTCCGCATATTCAATGGCCACCACCATACTTCTGTTGCCACCACTACAATCCTTGCTTCTGACACCACTGCCTCTTTCCCTAAAATGAGTCATCAGGGGGTTAGAAAAAGTGTGTCTGACAGCAGCGATACCCACAGCTTCCATCACTAACCTCAAATTAATTATCATCATGGTGTAATAGAAGAAGAGTGAGTAATACCAGAGCCGCCTCACAGCTACGGTCACTGCCCTGAAATGACCACCCCCTAATGATGATTGATTTCAGAGAAAAAGGCAGTGATGTCATATGCAGGGACTGTGGAGCCGAGGACAGAATTTTGATAACTAAGTACAGTGCTGCCCCTTGATAAATTCCTATTTCAGTAGGGTTCATAGAAGCTGCAGGGCAGGGACATCATCCTGTGATGTCCCATTGGACACTTACCTTAAAACTAATGTCACATGAAGTAAATAAAAAAATCACATATCGGGATTAGAAATATAGGGAGATAAAGGGTATTTTATAATAAAGCAAATTGCAAAAATGATTATCGCTTAAAGAGAGATATTTAGAAAAGGCGTTATATGTGTTGGACCACCCCATTTAAAAATGATATTTTTCTATGTGTTACATATGTGTGACATTTGCATTATCATTTAACATAACTTATTTAATTGGAATGGTATAATTTGTCATTCTGTTTTAGCCAGAGACACTAGGGAAGATTCATAAAGATATCAGCTGCCTAGTGACTTCTCAGAATTGTTGTCCTTATTCCTGAACAAGGCTAGGTTGTTCCTCATGCTGTATAGTTCCACTTTAAAGGTAGTGCCACTTTCTAAATATTGTTTTGTGATAGCACCACATCATACAGATCTATCCTTAGCCCATATAACCCTATTACCCTATAGTAAAGATGTCCCCTATTCTGAAGGTTTTGATTTTTTCTCCTTTCCAAATGTATTTTTGCCCTTTTGTACAATTGTAAGAAATGTATTTACTAGGGTTGAGCGAAACGGGTCGAACATTTTCAAAAGTCGCCGACTTTTGGCTAAGTCGGGGTTTCATGAAACCCGATCCGACCCCTGTGCGGGGTCGGCCATGCGGTACGCGACTTTCGCGCCAAAGTCGCGTTTCAATGACGCGAAAAGCGCCATTTCTCAGCCAATGAAGGTAAACGCAGAGTGTGGGCAGCGTGATGACATAGGTCCTGGTCCCCACCATCTTAGAGAAGGGCATTGCAGTGATTGGCTTGCTGTCTGCGACGTCACAGGGGCTATAAAGAGGCGTTCCCGCCGACCGCCATCTTACTGCTGCTGATCTGAGCTTAGGGAGAGGTTGCTGCCGCTTTGTCAGAAGCAGGGATAGCGTTAGGCAGGGTCCATTAACCACAAAACCGCTTGTGCTGCAGCGATTTGCACTGTCCAACACCACCCTCGGTGTGCAGGGACAGTGGAAGTTTTTTTTTTTTTTTTTTTCCCCTCAGCGCTGTAGCTCATTGGGCTGCCCTAGAAGGCTCCCTGATAGCTGCATTGCTGTGTGTACGCCGCTGTGCAAACCAACTGCTTTTTTCAAAGCACAAATCCTCTTGTTCCTTCCTTTCTGCACAGCTATCTTTTTTGTTTGTCCACACTTTTTATTTCATTTGTGCATCAGTCCACTCCTTATTGCTGCCTGCCATACCTGGCTGAGATTACTGCAGGCAGGGAGATAGTAGCTGCCTGCCATACCTGGCTGAGATTACTGCAGGCAGGGAGATAGTAATTGTAGGACATTCCCTGTTTTTTTTTTTTTTTTTTTTTTGGTGGGAGATTAAGATTGGCAATTTGGCATTTCTGCTAGAGTGCCATCCCTGTGTGTGCCATCTCTCTCACATAGTGGGCCATAGAAAGCCTTTTCATTTTTCTGTATTTTTTTTTGTGGGGTGTATAAATTCTCCCTGATAAAAATACAGTGGGAGATTAATATTGGCCTTTGGGCTTGTGTGCCAGTCCTGAGTGTGCCATCTCTCTCACAAATAGTGGGCCATAGAAAGCCTATTTATTTTTTTTTTTGGTTTTATAAATTCTCCCTGAAAAAAAGGGAGATTAATATTGGCCTCTGGGCTTGTGTGCCAGTCCTGAGCGTGCCATCTGTGCCAGCCCTGAGCGTGCCATCTCTCTCACAAATAGTGGGCCATAGAAAGCCTATTTAATTTTTTTTTTTGTTTTATAAATTTTCCCTGAAAAAAGGGAGATTAATATTGGCCTCTGGGCTTGTGTGCCAGTTGTGAGCGTGCCATCTGTGCCAGTCCTGAGCGTGCCATCTCTCTCACAAATAGTGGGCCATAGAAAGCCTATTTAAATATTTTTTTGGTTTTATAAATTCTCCCAGAAAAAAAGGGAGATTAATATTGGCCTCTGGGCTTGTGTGCCAGTCCTGAGCGTGCCATCTGTGCCAGCCAGCCCTGAGCGTGCCATCTCTCTCACAAATAGTGGGCCATAGAAAGCCTATTTAATTTTTTTTTTTGTTTTATCAATTTTCCCTGAAAAAAGGGAGATTAATATTGGCCTCTGGGCTTGTGTGCCAGTTGTGAGCGTGCCATCTGTGCCAGTCCTGAGCGTGCCATCTCTCTCACAAATAGTGGGCCATAGAAAGCCTATTTAAATATTTTTTTGGTTTTATAAATTCTCCCAGAAAAAAAGGGAGATTAATATTGGCCTCTGGGCTTGTGTGCCAGTCCTGAGCGTGCCATCTGTGCCAGCCAGCCCTGAGCGTGCCATCTCTCTCACAAATAGTGGGCCATAGAAAGCCTATTTAATTTTTTTTTTTGTTTTATAAATTCTCCCAGAAAAAAAGGGAGATTAATATTGGCCTCTGGGCTTCTGTGCCAGTCCTGAGCGTGCCATCTGTGCCAGTCCTGAGCGTCCCATCTCTCTCACAAATAGTGGGCCATAGAAAGCCTATTTTATTTTTTTTTTGGGTTTTAGAAATTCTCCCTGAAAAAAGGGAGATTAATATTGGCCTCTGGGCTTGTGTGCCAGTTGTGAGCGTGCCATCTGTGCCAGTCCTGAGCGTGCCATCTCTCTCACAAATAGTGGGCCATAGAAAGCCTATTTAAATATTTTTTTGGTTTTATAAATTCTCCCAGAAAAAAAGGGAGATTAATATTGGCCTCTGGGCTTCTGTGCCAGTCCTGAGCGTGCCATCTGTGCCAGTCCTGAGCGTCCCATCTCTCTCACAAATAGTGGGCCATAGAAAGCCTATTTTATTTTTTTTTTGGGTTTCAGAAATTCTCCCTGGAAAAAAAAAGGGAGATTAATATTGCCCTTTGGGCTTGTGTGCCAGTACTAAGCGTTCCATCTCTCTCTCTCTCTCAGTCAGTGGGCCATAGAACGCATATTTTTGGTTTTATTTGTTTTCTAAATTCTCCCTGAAAAAATCATTTTATTTTATTTGGTTTCTAAATTCTTCCTGATAAAATCATATTTTTTTTATTATTTTTATTTCTAAAGTCTCCCTGAAAAAAAAAAAAAAAAAACAACCAAAAAAACAGTGGGAGATTAATATTGGCCTTTCTGCTTGTGTGCCAGTCTTGACTCCTGGGTGTGCCATCTCTCTCTCTCTCTCTCTCTCTCTCTCTCTCTCTCTCCAATTGTGGTCCATAGAAAGCCTATATTTTTTTTCCTTGATTTGGGTTCTAAAATCTACCAGAGAAAATAACTACATCAATCATTGGTAGAAAAATATTGGCCTCTGGGTTTGTGTGCCACTCCTGACTCCTGTGTGCGTCATCTCTCAGTCAGTGGGCCATAGAACGCCTATTTTTGGTTTTATTTGTTTTCTAAATTCTCCCTGAAAAAATCATTTTATTTTATTTGGTTTCTAAATTCTTCCTGATAAAATCATATTTTTTTTATTATTTTTTTTTCTAAAGTCTCCCTGAAAAAAAAAAAAAAAAACAGTGGGAGATTAATATTGGCCTTTCTGCTTGTGTGCCAGTCTTGACTCCTGGGTGCGTCATCTCTCAGTCAGTGGGCCATAGAACGCCTATTTTTGGTTTTATTTGTTTTATAAATTCTCCCTGAAAAAATCATTTTATTTTATTTGGTTTCTAAATTCTTCCTGATAAAATCATATTTTTTTTATTATTTTTTTTTCTAAAGTCTCCCTGAAAAAAAAAAAAAAAACAACCAAAAAAAACAGTGGGAGATTAATATTGGCCTTTCTGCTTGTGTGCCAGTCTTGACTCCTGGGTGCGTCATCTCTCAGTCAGTGGGCCATAGAACGCCTATTTTTGGTTTTATTTGTTTTATAAATTCTCCCTGAAAAAATCATTTTATTTTATTTGGTTTCTAAATTCTTCCTGATAAAATCATATTTTTTTTATTATTTTTTTTTCTAAAGTCTCCCTGAAAAAAAAAAAAAAAAAAAACAACCAAAAAAAACAGTGGGAGATTAATATTGGCCTTTCTGCTTGTGTGCCAGTCTTGACTCCTGGGTGTGCCATCTCTCTCTCTCTCTCTCTCTCTCTCTCTCTCTCTCTCTCTCTCTCTCTCTCCAATTGTGGTCCATAGAAAGCCTATATTTTTTTTCCTTGATTTGGGTTCTAAAATCTACCAGAGAAAATAACTACATCAATCATTGGTAGAAAAATATTGGCCTCTGGGTTTGTGTGCCACTCCTGACTCCTGTGTGCGTCATCTCTCAGTCAGTGGGCCATAGAACGCCTATTTTTGTTTTTATTTGTTTTATAAATTCTCCCTGAAAAAATCATTTTATTTTATTTGGTTTCTAAATTCTTCCTGATAAAATCATATTTTTTTTATTATTTTTTTTTCTAAAGTCTCCCTGAAAAAAAAAAAAAACAAAAAAAACAAAAAAAAAACAGTGGGAGATTAATATTGGCCTTTCTGCTTGTGTGCCAGTCTTGACTCCTGGGTGTGCCATCTCTCTCTCTCTCTCTCTCCAATTGTGGTCCATAGAAAGCCTACATTTTTTTTCCTTGATTTGGGTTCCAAAATCTACCAGAGAAAATAACTCCATCAATCATTGGTAGAAAAATATTGGCCTCTGGGCTTGTGTGCCACTCCTGATTCCTGTGTGCGTCATCTCTCACTCAGTGGCCCATAGAAAGCATATAGTTTGTTACATTTGTTTTCTAAATTCTCCCTGCAAAAATCTATTTTTTTTTTTTTGGGGGGTTTCTAAAGTGTTCCTGAAAAAAATAAAAATAAAAAAAAAATAATAGTGTGACATTAATATTAACATTTGTGCTTCAGTGACAGTCCTGCGTGTGGGGCATCTCTCTAATTTGCAGCCACCAAAAAAAGAGTGTGTAACATTGGGCCTGATTTTCGCTGTGGTCTCACCAACCTGTAAAGGGGTAGCTAAATCATACTGAAGTTATAGCTCACCGTGTAAGTTGTGTGACTGCAACAAATAACGTTAGTTTGGTTACGTTTTTAAAACAATGAGGAAGTCTAGTGGAAGAGGTCGTGGCCGGGGGCGTTCATTGTCAGCTGGTAATGAGGGTAGTGGTAGTGGTGGAGCATCAGGTGGTCGTGGGGGAAAAAATATTGCACCTAAGTCTGGAGCTGTGGAGCCAGGTTCGTCGTCCGGCTACACAAGGCCTCGAACGCTCCCTTTTCTGGGATTAGGAAAACCGCTTTTAAAGCCGGAGCAGCAAGAGCAAGTTTTGGCTTATCTTGCTGACTCAGCCTCTAGCTCTTTTGCCTCATCTCGTGAAACTGGTAAAAGTAAAAGCAGCGCGTCGTTAGTGGATGTTCACGGTCAGGGACAAGTCACTTCCTTGTCCTCTTCAGCAAAAACAACAACAGAGAAGAATGCAGCAGGCGACACAACGGGTTACTCCATGGAGCTCTTTACACATACCGTCCCTGGCTTAGAAAGTGAAGCAGTTAACAGTCCATGCCCATTACAAATTGAATCTGACATGGAGTGCACTGACGCACAGCCACAGCCAGACTACTATGCTGGTCCTTTGACTCAGACCACAACATTGCCCTCGCAGGGTGCTGATCAAGAATCAGACCCTGATGAGACTATGTTGCCCCATCACGAACGCTATACCACCGAACGACACGGTGACACAGACGAAGTTGCGCAGGAGGTACAAGAAGAATTATTAGATGACCCAGTTCTTGACCCCGATTGGCAGCCATTGGGGGAACAGGGTGCAGGCGGCAGCAGTTCTGAAGCAGAGGAGGAGGAGGGGCCGCAGCAGGCATCAACATCGCCACAGGTTCCATCTGCCGGGCCCGTATCTTGCCCAAAACGCGTGGCAAAGCCAAAACCTGGTGGAGGACAGCGTGGCCATCCGGTTAAAGCTCAGTCTGCAATGCCTGAAAAGGTATCCGATGCTAGAAAGAGTGCAGTCTGGCATTTTTTTAAACAACATCCAATTGATCAGCGCAAAGTCATCTGTCAAAAATGTTCTACTTCCTTAAGCAGAGGTCAGAATCTGAAAAGTCTCAATACTAGTTGCATGCATAGACATTTAACCACCATGCATTTGAAAGCTTGGACTAACTACCAAACGTCCCTTAAGGTTGTTGCACCCTCGGCCAATGAAGCTAGTCATCAACGCAACATCCCTTCCGGCAGTGTAGGACCACCATTTAGCGCACCACCTGCTGTATCTGTGCAGGTATCTTTGCCAGGCCAAAGCAGTCAGGGTCAGGGAATCACCAGTTTCGTAGTAGGAAACACTGCATCTAGGGCACCGGCGGCAACAATACCATCTCCCACCGTCTCTCAGTCTGCCATGTCCACCGGCACCCCCGCTAGTTCCACGATCTCCAGCTCTCCAGTCCAGCTCACCCTACATGAGACTATGGTTAGAAAAAGGAAATACTTAGCCTCGCATCCGCGTACACAGGGTTTGAACGCCCACATAGCTAGACTAATCTCGTTAGAGATGATGCCCTACCGGTTAGTTGAAAGCGAAGCTTTCAAAGACCTGATGGACTACGCTGTACCACGCTACGAGCTACCCAGTCGACACTTTTTTCCAGAAAAGCCATCCCAGCCCTCCACCAGCATGTTAAAGAGCGCATCGTCCATGCACTCAGGCAATCTGTGAGCACAAAGGTGCACCTGACAACAGATGCATGGACCAGTAGGCATGGCCAGGGACGTTACGTGTCCATCACGGCACACTGGGTAAATGTGGTGGATTCAGGGTCCACAGGGGACAGCAAGTTTGGGACAGTTCTGCCTAGCCCACGGTCTAGTAAACAGTTGTCTGTAGCCGTTCGCACCCCCTCCTCCTCCTCCTCCTCGTCCTCCTGCAGAAGCAAGAGCTCGTCCACAGACCGCAGTCGCACAAACACTCCATCCGCACCTGCCACTGTTGCACACCAGGTCTCCCATTATGGGGCAGCTACTGGCATACGTCAGCAGGCTGTATTGGCTATGAAGTGTTTGGGCGACAATAGACACACCGCGGAAGTTCTGTCCGAGTTCTTGCAGCAAGAAACGCAGTCGTGGCTGGGCACTGTAGATCTTGAGGCAGGCAAGGTAGTGAGTGATAACGGAAGGAATTTCATGGCTGCCATCTCCCTTTCCCAACTGAAACACATTCCTTGCCTGGCTCACACCTTAAACCTGGTGGTGCAGTGCTTCCTGAAAAGTTATCCGGGGTTATCCGACCTGCTCCTCAAAGTGCGTGGACTTTGCGCACATATCCGCCGTTCGCCTGTACACTCCAGCCGTATGCAGACCTATCAGCGTTCTTTGAACCTTCCCCAGCATCGCCTAATCATAGACGTTGCAACAAGGTGGAACTCAACACTGCACATGCTTCAGAGACTGTGCGAACAGAGGCGGGCTGTTATGTTTTTGTGGGAGGATACACATACACGGGCAGGCAGTAGGATGGCAGACATGGAGTTGTCAGGTGTGCAGTGGTCGAAGATTCAAGACATGTGTCAAGTCCTTCAGTGTTTTGAGGAATGCACACGGCTGGTTAGTGCAGACAACGCCATAATAAGCATGAGCATCCCCCTAATGCGTCTGCTGATGCAAAGTTTGACGCACATAAAGGATCAGGCGTCTGCACCAGAGGAAGAGGAAAGCCTTGATGACAGTCAGCGATTGTCTGGTCAGGGCAGTGTACATGACGAGGTACCGGGCGAAGAGGAGGTGGAGGATGAGGAGGATGATGGGGATGAGTATATTTTTAATGAGGAAGCTTTCCCGGGGGCACGGGAAATTGGTGGCGTGGCAAGGCCGGGTTCTGGTTTTTTGAGGGACACAAGTGACGTAGATTTGCCTGCAACTGCCCCTCAACCAAGCACAACCGCAGATTTGACAACGGGAACTTTGGCCCACATGGCGGATTATGCCTTGCGTATCCTCAAAAGGGACACACGCATTACAAAAATGATGAACGATGACGATTACTGGTTGGCCTGCCTCCTTGATCCTCGCTATAAAGGCAAATTGCAAAATATTATGCCACATGAGAACTTGGAACTAATATTAGCAACAAAACAATCAACTCTTGTTGACCGTTTGCTTCTGGCATTCCCTGCACACAGCGCCCGTGATCGTTCTCACACGAGCTCCAGGGGCCAGCAGACCAGAGGTGTTAGAGGGGCAGAAATCAGAAGTGGCGTTGGACAGAGGGGTTTTCTGACCAGGTTGTGGAGTGATTTTTCTATGACCGCAGACAGGACAGGTACTGCAGCATCAATTCAAAGTGACAGGAGACAACATTTGTCCAGTATGGTTACAAACTATTTTTCATCCCTTATCGACGTTCTCCCTCAACCGTCATTCCCATTTGATTACTGGGCATCCAAATTAGACACCTGGCCAGAATTGGCAGAATATGCATTGCAGGAGCTTGCTTGCCCGGCAGCTAGTGTCCTATCAGAAAGAGTATTCAGTGCTGCAGGTTCAATACTAACAGAAAAAAGGACTCGTCTGGCTACCCAAAATGTAGATGATCTAACCTTCATTAAAATGAACCACAACTGGATTTCAAAATCTTTTGCCCCACCCTGCCCGGCTGACACCTAGCTTTCCTATGAAAAGGTCTTGCCTGTGGACTATTCTGAATGACTTTTCCAATCTCGTAATTTTCTTCACCTGATTGTCCAGCATACGACATGTTTCCACCTCACGAAATGGCCAAACTCCCCACACGGGGCCGTGCTATCGCCACTTTGCGCTTGGACCCTTGAGAGTGCTGTTTGTCTGAAGAGGTGGGTGTGGCCGCTTTTGGTCGACGGCACTGCCACTGGGTCCCTCATAGTACAATAAAGTGTCTCTGGCGGTGGTGGTGCGCACCCAACGTCAGACACACCGTTGTAATATGAGGGGCCCTGTGCCTGTACCGCCGGCCACAAGACAGTTCCCCCCCCCAGCTCAAACAGTGCTCTACCACTAGCAAAATTATCTCTCACAGCTTCACCAATGTGTAGTCTAGCCGCTGACATCCTTCAATGCCTGGCACTGACAATACCATTGTTTTGACATTTTTGTTATGTTAGGCCTTCGAAGCCTGTCTGCGGTCCCTTCTTTCTACAACTACTACACTGACCAGGCCACTGCTGGCCGTGTTACCCTGGAACCAATTTAAAAGTGCCTACAGTCAGCCCAATTTTGTTATGTTAGGCCTTCGAAGACTGTCTGCCGTCACTCCTTCCACTAGACTTCCACTGACCATACACTGCTGCCCATGTACCCCTGGAACCAATTTAAAGTGCCTACAGCCAGCCCAATTTTGTTATGTTAGGCCTTCGAAGCCTGTCTGCGGTCACTCCTTCCACTAGACTTCCACTGACCAGACCACTGCTGCCCGTGTACCCCTGGAACCAATTTAAAAGTGCCTACAGCCAGCCCAAGTTTGTTATGTTAGGCCTTGGAAGCCTGTCTGCGGTCACTCCTTCCACTAGACTTCCACTGACCAGACCACTGCTGCCCGTGTACCCCTGGAACCAATTTAAAAGTGCCTACAGCCAGCCCAAGTTTGTTATGTTAGGCCTTGGAAGCCTGTCTGCGGTCACTCCTTCCACTAGACTTCCACTGACCAGACCACTGCTGCCCGTGTACCCCTGGAACCAATTTAAAAGTGCCTACAGCCAGCCCAAGTTTGTTATGTTAGGCCTTGGAAGCCTGTCTGCGGTCACTCCTTCCACTAGACTTCCACTGACCAGACCACTGCTGCCCGTGTACCCCTGGAACCAATTTAAAAGTGCCTACAGCCAGCCCAAGTTTGTTATGTTAGGCCTTGGAAGCCTGTCTGCGGTCACTCCTTCCACTAGACTTCCACTGACCAGACCACTGCTGCCCGTGTACCCCTGGAACCAATTTAAAAGTGCCTACAGCCAGCCCAAGTTTGTTATGTTAGGCCTTCTAAGCCTGTCTGCGGTCCATTCTTTCAACTACTACTACACTGACCAGGTCACTGCTGCCCGTGTACCCCTGGAACCAATTTAAAATTGCCTACAGCCAGCCCAATTTTTTTATTTTAGGCCTTCGATGCCTGTCTGCGGTCCATTCTTTCAACTACTACTACACTGACCAGGTCACTGCTGTCCGTGTACCCCTGGAACCAATTTAAAATTGCCTACAGCCATGTGTTATTATTTTAGGCCTTCGATGCCTGTCTGCGGTCACTCCTTCCACTAGGCCTCCACTGACCACACCACTGCTGTCCGTGTACCCCTGGAACCAATTTAAAATTGCCTACAGCCAGCCCAATTTTTTTATTTTAGGCCTTCGATGCCTGTCTGCGGTCCATTCTTTCAACTACTACTACACTGACCAGGTCACTGCTGTCCGTGTACCCCTGTAACCAATTTAAAATTGCCTACAGCCATGTGTTATTATTTTAGGCATTCGATGCCTGTCTGCGGTCCATTTTTTCAACTACTACTACACTGACCAGGTCACTGCTGCCCGTGTACCCCTGGAACCAATTTAAAATTGCCTACAGCCATGTGTTATTATTTTAGGCCTTCGATGCCTGTCTGCGGTCACTCCTTCCACTAGGCCTCCACTGACCACACCACTGCTGCCCGTGTACCCCTGGAACCAATTTAAAATTGCCTACAGCCAGCCCAATTTTTTTATTTTAGGCCTTCGATGCCTGTCTGCGGTCCATTCTTTCAACTACTACTACACTGACCAGGTCACTGCTGCCCGTGTACCCCTGGAACCAATTTAAAATTGCCTACAGCCATGTGTTATTATTTTAGGCCTTCGATGCCTGTCTGCGGTCACTCCTTCCACTAGGCCTCCACTGACCACACCACTGCTGTCCGTGTACCCCTGGAACCAATTTAAAATTGCCTACAGCCATGTGTTATTATTTTAGGCCTTCGATGCCTGTCTGCGGTCACTCCTTCCACTAGGCCTCCACTGACCACACCACTGCTGTCCGTGTACCCCTGGAACCAATTTAAAATTGCCTACAGCCATGTGTTATTATTTTAGGCCTTCGATGCCTGTCTGCGGTCACTCCTTCCACTAGGCCTCCACTGACCACACCACTGCTGTCCGTGTACCCCTGGAACCAATTTAAAATTGCCTACAGCCAGCCCAATTTTTTTATTTTAGGCCTTCGATGCCTGTCTGCGGTCCATTCTTTCAACTACTACTACACTGACCAGGTCACTGCTGCCCGTGTACCCCTGGAACCAATTTAAAATTGCCTACAGCCATGTGTTATTATTTTAGGCATTCGATGCCTGTCTGCGGTCCATTTTTTCAACTACTACTACACTGACCAGGTCACTGCTGCCCGTGTACCCCTGGAACCAATTTAAAATTGCCTACAGCCATGTGTTATTATTTTAGGCCTTCGATGCCTGTCTGCGGTCACTCCTTCCACTAGGCCTCCACTGACCACACCACTGCTGTCCGTGTACCCCTGGAACCAATTTAAAATTGCCTACAGCCATGTGTTATTATTTTAGGCCTTCGATGCCTGTCTGCGGTCACTCCTTCCACTAGGCCTCCACTGACCACACCACTGCTGCCCGTGTACCCCTGGAACCAATTTAAAATTGCCTACAGCCAGCCCAATTTTTTTATTTTAGGCCTTCGATGCCTGTCTGCGGTCCATTCTTTCAACTACTACTACACTGACCAGGTCACTGCTGTCCGTGTACCCCTGGAACCAATTTAAAATTGCCTACAGCCATGTGTTATTATTTTAGGCCTTCGATGCCTGTCTGCGGTCACTCCTTCCACTAGGCCTCCACTGACCACACCACTGCTGTCCGTGTACCCCTGGAACCAATTTAAAATTGCCTACAGCCAGCCCAATTTTTTTATTTTAGGCCTTCGATGCCTGTCTGCGGTCCATTCTTTCAACTACTACTACACTGACCAGGTCACTGCTGTCCGTGTACCCCTGTAACCAATTTAAAATTGCCTACAGCCATGTGTTATTATTTTAGGCCTTCGATGCCTGTCTGCGGTCACTCCTTCCACTAGGCCTCCACTGACCACACCACTGCTGTCCGTGTACCCCTGGAACCAATTTAAAATTGCCTACAGCCATGTGTTATTATTTTAGGCCTTCGATGCCTGTCTGCGGTCACTCCTTCCACTAGGCCTCCACTGACCACACCACTGCTGCCCGTGTACCCCTGGAACCAATTTAAAATTGCCTACAGCCAGCCCAATTTTTTTATTTTAGGCCTTCGATGCCTGTCTGCGGTCCATTCTTTCAACTACTACTACACTGACCAGGTCACTGCTGTCCGTGTACCCCTGGAACCAATTTAAAATTGCCTACAGCCATGTGTTATTATTTTAGGCCTTCGATGCCTGTCTGCGGTCCATTCTTTCAACTACTACTACACTGACCAGGTCACTGCTGTCCGTGTACCCCTGGAACCAATTTAAAATTGCCTACAGCCATGTGTTATTATTTTAGGCCTTCGATGCCTGTCTGCGGTCACTCCTTCCACTAGGCCTCCACTGACCACACCACTGCTGTCCGTGTACCCCTGGAACCAATTTAAAATTGCCTACAGCCAGCCCAATTTTTTTATTTTAGGCCTTCGATGCCTGTCTGCGGTCCATTCTTTCAACTACTACTACACTGACCAGGTCACTGCTGTCCGTGTACCCCTGTAACCAATTTAAAATTGCCTACAGCCATGTGTTATTATTTTAGGCATTCGATGCCTGTCTGCGGTCCATTTTTTCAACTACTACTACACTGACCAGGTCACTGCTGCCCGTGTACCCCTGGAACCAATTTAAAATTGCCTACAGCCATGTGTTATTATTTTAGGCCTTCGATGCCTGTCTGCGGTCACTCCTTCCACTAGGCCTCCACTGACCACACCACTGCTGCCCGTGTACCCCTGGAACCAATTTAAAATTGCCTACAGCCAGCCCAATTTTTTTATTTTAGGCCTTCGATGCCTGTCTGCGGTCCATTCTTTCAACTACTACTACACTGACCAGGTCACTGCTGCCCGTGTACCCCTGGAACCAATTTAAAATTGCCTACAGCCATGTGTTATTATTTTAGGCCTTCGATGCCTGTCTGCGGTCACTCCTTCCACTAGGCCTCCACTGACCACACCACTGCTGTCCGTGTACCCCTGGAACCAATTTAAAATTGCCTACAGCCATGTGTTATTATTTTAGGCCTTCGATGCCTGTCTGCGGTCCATTCTTTCAACTACTACTACACTGACCAGGGCACTGCTGGCCGTGTACCCCTGGAACCAACATCAGAAAATATAAAAATAAGTATTTTGCTTATAAAAAAGAAAATACTGGTGAGATATCAAATGCAGACATTTTAACATTAAAAACAAACACACAACTCTAATCTGGTACAGTACTAAAAATGGCCACCAGCTACAATTACTTTCTCCTGCAAGTAGTTAACTGAAAGTTTTTTTAAATTGAAAACACACATATGGCATCCACCGAGTGTTGTCCTGTCGCGTCTTCTTTATATTATTGCCGAGAAGATGCAAAATAATGAAAATAATAAAATCATTAATTACCAAAATAATAGAGAAAGTCAACACCACATTGCAAATAAACATTCATTCCAAATAAAGAAGCAGGGCGCGTCCGAGGGTGAGTATATACCTAATAAGAATATAATCACCCTCGGACGCGCAATGCTTATTTCCAACAGCCTTCCTTCCTAAGAATCAGCCCTTCCGTCGTGTAGAGAGACGTTGTGTTACACTCCAAGGTGTTCCCCAGGTTGCCTTTCCTGAGCTTCGATCTTCCGGCTCTCGTTTAGTAGTTCTTGGAAACTACTCTGCATTAGGCCTTCAAATTGGGTATGGGGTGTAGAGAGATGGTGTGTTCCACTCCAAGGTGTTCCCCAGGTTGCCTTTCCTGAGCTTCGATCTTCCGGCTCTCGTTTAGTAGTTGTTGGAAACTACGCTGCATTAGGCCTTCAAATTGGGTATGGGGTGTAGCGAGAGGGTGTGTTACACTCCAAGGTGTTCCCCAGGTTGCCTTTCCTGAGCTTCGATCTTCCGGCTCTCGTTTAGTAGTTCTTGGAAACTACACTGCATTAGGCCTTCAAATTGGGTATGGGGTGTAGAGAGAGGGTGTGTTACACTCTAAGGTGTTCCCCAGGTTTCCTTGCCATTGCTTCGGTCTTCCGACTCTCGTTTAGTAGTTGTAGAAAAGTACACTGCATTAGGCCATACAAAATGGGTATGGGGTGGAGAGAGATGGTGTGTTACACTCCAAGGTGTTCCCCAGGTTGCCTTTCCTGAGCTTCTATCTTCAGGCTCTCATTAAATTGTGGTTAAATGGAACAACTGCATTTGGCGTACTAGTTGGTTTGGGGCCTACTATCGGTGTCTGCCACTCCTTGCTGTTCTCCTCCACTGAACAAAGCTGTGCCGCCTGTTTACTACGGTTGCCAATTTTGAACTGCATTTCGACTACTTACTGATTTGGCCCTACTCTCTGTGTCAGCCTCTCATTCCAGTTGTCCTCCACTGCAATGCCCCCTGGTTATTCCTGTGTTACCAATTTTGAACTGCATTTAGCCCACTTTCTTCTTTGGGCCTATATCTGTGTTTCCACTTCATCGTGCCCATTGCCCAGCCAGTGATAGATGAGTCTGCTGGTACATTGACCCATAACGCAACATTCCCCGTGCACGCTACACAACAACATTGTGACCCTGCTGAAAGTCAGGTTGCTCTTCCCGCATACCATACCACCTTACACGGGGACAAAGAGGAAGGTGCAGATGAAAGTGCAGGTTCCTTCATCAGGTGGGGGGAGGAATACTAGTTGGCGACGTCACTGGCACAGGGCCTCTCATAGTACGCAAAAGTGTTGCTGCCGGTGGGAGGCGCCCCCGCCGTGCAAACACACCGCTGTACTTTGAGGGGCCCTGTGCCAGTGCCAATGCCAACGAGTGGGCCCCCCCTGCTTGCTCAGGTTCACAGCACTTGCAAAGTTGAAATACTTACCTCTCCCTGCTCCACTGCCGTGACGTGGTCCAGATTTCCTGGGCCCACTAATTACTTGAACCAGCCCTACCCCCCACAACTTTAGCCAAATGACCCCCAATTTCAAATGCCTTCCAATTATTATAAGGTAAATTACGCTTGACAAGCTTCATTAAGAAGAATGGATGGTTTTGACATTAAAATGGCCACTCTAGGTGTTTTCCTGGCCCCCACTCACTGCCGACTATGCTGCCCCATTGACTTGCATTGGGTTTCGTGTTTCGGTCGATCCCGACTTTACGTCATAATCGGCCGATTTCACTCGACCCGACTTTGGACATAGTCGGGTTTCGCAAAACCCGGCTCGACTCTAAAAAGGTCAAGGTCGCTCAACTCTAGTATTTACTGTTGTTCCCCATTGATGATGTGTTTGTGGTTTACGGACTGCTGAACGTGAACCTCTGTCCCAGTCTCAAATCATTGACAGACACAGAGTTTGCTCAAGAATATCACTGTATCTCGCACCATCCATCGCCATCTCGACTCGGACCATTTTCCCTGTCCTTGCTGCCAAAACATATCACCACAGCATGATGCTGCCACTACCATGTTTCAATGTGGGGATAGTATTCTTGGGTTGATGAGCTGTGTTGGTTTGGCACTATACATAGCATTTAACCTGGTAGCAAAAAAGTTCAATTTTGGTCTCATCTGACCACAGCACCTCCCTCAATACATTTGGGGAGTCTCCCAATTTTTCTGTGTAAGTAAAGGCATTTTTCTGCCCACTCTTCTATAAAGGCCACATCTATGGAGTGTACGGCTTATTGTAGCTTATAGACAGATACTCCAGTCTCTGCTTGGGAACTCTGCAGCTCCTTCAGGGTTACCTTTGGTGTCTATGCTGCCTCTCTGATTAATGCCCTCCTTGTCCATGCTGAGAATTTTGGTGGGCGGCCATCTCTTGGCAGGATTGCTGTAGTACCATTTTCTTTCCCTTTGATGATAATAGATTTGATGATGCTCCGGTGGATCATCAGAGATTGGGATATTTTTTATAGCCCAACCCTCACATATACTTCTCAACAAGTTTGTTCCTGACGTGTGTGGATATCTCTTTGGTCCTCAAGAAGGACTTCACTGCAAAGCAGAATACATATGCAAATGCCAATTTTTAGTTATCTGATCCCATAAATTTAAATCAGATTATAAAGCATCTTAAACACAGGTTGTAATGTAGCAAACAAAAAGTCAAAAAGCCAAGGGGGTGAATACTAGGGTTGAGCGAAACGGGTCGAACATTTTCAAAAGTCGCCGACTTTTGGCTAAGTCGGGGTTTCATGAAACCCGATCCGACCCCTGTGCGGGGTCGGCCATGCGGTACGCGACTTTCGCGCCAAAGTCGCGTTTCAATGACGCGAAAAGCGCCATTTCTCAGCCAATGAAGGTAAACGCAGAGTGTGGGCAGCGTGATGACATAGGTCCTGGTCCCCACCATCTTAGAGAAGGGCATTGCAGTGATTGGCTTGCTGTCTGCGACGTCACAGGGGCTATAAAGAGGCGTTCCCGCCGACCGCCATCTTACTGCTGCTGATCTGAGCTTAGGGAGAGGTTGCTGCCGCTTTGTCAGAAGCAGGGATAGCGTTAGGCAGGGTCCATTAACCACAAAACCGCTTGTGCTGCAGCGATTTGCACTGTCCAACACCACCCTCGGTGTGCAGGGACAGTGGAAGTTTTTTTTTTTTTTTTTTTCCCCTCAGCGCTGTAGCTCATTGGGCTGCCCTAGAAGGCTCCCTGATAGCTGCATTGCTGTGTGTACGCCGCTGTGCAAACCAACTGCTTTTTTCAAAGCACAAATCCTCTTGTTCCTTCCTTTCTGCACAGCTATCTTTTTTGTTTGTCCACACTTTTTATTTCATTTGTGCATCAGTCCACTCCTTATTGCTGCCTGCCATACCTGGCTGAGATTACTGCAGGCAGGGAGATAGTAGCTGCCTGCCATACCTGGCTGAGATTACTGCAGGCAGGGAGATAGTAATTGTAGGACATTCCCTGTTTTTTTTTTTTTTGGTGGGAGATTAAGATTGGCAATTTGGCATTTCTGCTAGAGTGCCATCCCTGTGTGTGCCATCTCTCTCACATAGTGGGCCATAGAAAGCCTTTTCATTTTTCTGTATTTTTTTTTGTGGGGTGTATAAATTCTCCCTGATAAAAATACAGTGGGAGATTAATATTGGCCTTTGGGCTTGTGTGCCAGTCCTGAGTGTGCCATCTCTCTCACAAATAGTGGGCCATAGAAAGCCTATTTATTTTTTTTTTTGGTTTTATAAATTCTCCCTGAAAAAAAGGGAGATTAATATTGGCCTCTGGGCTTGTGTGCCAGTCCTGAGCGTGCCATCTGTGCCAGCCCTGAGCGTGCCATCTCTCTCACAAATAGTGGGCCATAGAAAGCCTATTTAATTTTTTTTTTTGTTTTATAAATTTTCCCTGAAAAAAGGGAGATTAATATTGGCCTCTGGGCTTGTGTGCCAGTTGTGAGCGTGCCATCTGTGCCAGTCCTGAGCGTGCCATCTCTCTCACAAATAGTGGGCCATAGAAAGCCTATTTAAATATTTTTTTGGTTTTATAAATTCTCCCAGAAAAAAAGGGAGATTAATATTGGCCTCTGGGCTTGTGTGCCAGTCCTGAGCGTGCCATCTGTGCCAGCCAGCCCTGAGCGTGCCATCTCTCTCACAAATAGTGGGCCATAGAAAGCCTATTTAATTTTTTTTTTTGTTTTATCAATTTTCCCTGAAAAAAGGGAGATTAATATTGGCCTCTGGGCTTGTGTGCCAGTTGTGAGCGTGCCATCTGTGCCAGTCCTGAGCGTGCCATCTCTCTCACAAATAGTGGGCCATAGAAAGCCTATTTAAATATTTTTTTGGTTTTATAAATTCTCCCAGAAAAAAAGGGAGATTAATATTGGCCTCTGGGCTTGTGTGCCAGTCCTGAGCGTGCCATCTGTGCCAGCCAGCCCTGAGCGTGCCATCTCTCTCACAAATAGTGGGCCATAGAAAGCCTATTTAATTTTTTTTTTTGTTTTATCAATTTTCCCTGAAAAAAGGGAGATTAATATTGGCCTCTGGGCTTGTGTGCCAGTTGTGAGCGTGCCATCTGTGCCAGTCCTGAGCGTGCCATCTCTCTCACAAATAGTGGGCCATAGAAAGCCTATTTAAATATTTTTTTGGTTTTATAAATTCTCCCAGAAAAAAAGGGAGATTAATATTGGCCTCTGGGCTTCTGTGCCAGTCCTGAGCGTGCCATCTGTGCCAGTCCTGAGCGTCCCATCTCTCTCACAAATAGTGGGCCATAGAAAGCCTATTTTATTTTTTTTTTGGGTTTTAGAAATTCTCCCTGAAAAAAGGGAGATTAATATTGGCCTCTGGGCTTGTGTGCCAGTTGTGAGCGTGCCATCTGTGCCAGTCCTGAGCGTGCCATCTCTCTCACAAATAGTGGGCCATAGAAAGCCTATTTAAATATTTTTTTGGTTTTATAAATTCTCCCAGAAAAAAAGGGAGATTAATATTGGCCTCTGGGCTTCTGTGCCAGTCCTGAGCGTGCCATCTGTGCCAGTCCTGAGCGTCCCATCTCTCTCACAAATAGTGGGCCATAGAAAGCCTATTTTATTTTTTTTTTGGGTTTCAGAAATTCTCCCTGGAAAAAAAAAGGGAGATTAATATTGCCCTTTGGGCTTGTGTGCCAGTACTAAGCGTTCCATCTCTCTCTCTCTCTCAGTCAGTGGGCCATAGAACGCATATTTTTGGTTTTATTTGTTTTCTAAATTCTCCCTGAAAAAATCATTTTATTTTATTTGGTTTCTAAATTCTTCCTGATAAAATCATATTTTTTTTATTATTTTTATTTCTAAAGTCTCCCTGAAAAAAAAAAAAAAAAAACAACCAAAAAAACAGTGGGAGATTAATATTGGCCTTTCTGCTTGTGTGCCAGTCTTGACTCCTGGGTGTGCCATCTCTCTCTCTCTCTCTCTCTCTCTCTCTCTCTCTCCAATTGTGGTCCATAGAAAGCCTATATTTTTTTTCCTTGATTTGGGTTCTAAAATCTACCAGAGAAAATAACTACATCAATCATTGGTAGAAAAATATTGGCCTCTGGGTTTGTGTGCCACTCCTGACTCCTGTGTGCGTCATCTCTCAGTCAGTGGGCCATAGAACGCCTATTTTTGGTTTTATTTGTTTTCTAAATTCTCCCTGAAAAAATCATTTTATTTTATTTGGTTTCTAAATTCTTCCTGATAAAATCATATTTTTTTTATTATTTTTTTTTCTAAAGTCTCCCTGAAAAAAAAAAAAAAAAACAGTGGGAGATTAATATTGGCCTTTCTGCTTGTGTGCCAGTCTTGACTCCTGGGTGCGTCATCTCTCAGTCAGTGGGCCATAGAACGCCTATTTTTGGTTTTATTTGTTTTATAAATTCTCCCTGAAAAAATCATTTTATTTTATTTGGTTTCTAAATTCTTCCTGATAAAATCATATTTTTTTTATTATTTTTTTTTCTAAAGTCTCCCTGAAAAAAAAAAAAAAAAAACAACCAAAAAAAACAGTGGGAGATTAATATTGGCCTTTCTGCTTGTGTGCCAGTCTTGACTCCTGGGTGCGTCATCTCTCAGTCAGTGGGCCATAGAACGCCTATTTTTGGTTTTATTTGTTTTATAAATTCTCCCTGAAAAAATCATTTTATTTTATTTGGTTTCTAAATTCTTCCTGATAAAATCATATTTTTTTTATTATTTTTTTTTCTAAAGTCTCCCTGAAAAAAAAAAAAAAAAAAACAACCAAAAAAAACAGTGGGAGATTAATATTGGCCTTTCTGCTTGTGTGCCAGTCTTGACTCCTGGGTGTGCCATCTCTCTCTCTCTCTCTCTCTCTCTCTCTCTCTCTCTCTCTCTCTCTCTCCAATTGTGGTCCATAGAAAGCCTATATTTTTTTTCCTTGATTTGGGTTCTAAAATCTACCAGAGAAAATAACTACATCAATCATTGGTAGAAAAATATTGGCCTCTGGGTTTGTGTGCCACTCCTGACTCCTGTGTGCGTCATCTCTCAGTCAGTGGGCCATAGAACGCCTATTTTTGTTTTTATTTGTTTTATAAATTCTCCCTGAAAAAATCATTTTATTTTATTTGGTTTCTAAATTCTTCCTGATAAAATCATATTTTTTTTATTATTTTTTTTTCTAAAGTCTCCCTGAAAAAAAAAAAAAAAAAAAAAAACAAAAAAAAAACAGTGGGAGATTAATATTGGCCTTTCTGCTTGTGTGCCAGTCTTGACTCCTGGGTGTGCCATCTCTCTCTCTCTCTCTCTCCAATTGTGGTCCATAGAAAGCCTACATTTTTTTTCCTTGATTTGGGTTCCAAAATCTACCAGAGAAAATAACTCCATCAATCATTGGTAGAAAAATATTGGCCTCTGGGCTTGTGTGCCACTCCTGATTCCTGTGTGCGTCATCTCTCACTCAGTGGCCCATAGAAAGCATATAGTTTGTTACATTTGTTTTCTAAATTCTCCCTGCAAAAATCTATTTTTTTTTTTTTGGGGGGTTTCTAAAGTGTTCCTGAAAAAAATAAAAATAAAAAAAAAATAATAGTGTGACATTAATATTAACATTTGTGCTTCAGTGACAGTCCTGCGTGTGGGGCATCTCTCTAATTTGCAGCCACCAAAAAAAGAGTGTGTAACATTGGGCCTGATTTTCGCTGTGGTCTCACCAACCTGTAAAGGGGTAGCTAAATCATACTGAAGTTATAGCTCACCGTGTAAGTTGTGTGACTGCAACAAATAACGTTAGTTTGGTTACGTTTTTAAAACAATGAGGAAGTCTAGTGGAAGAGGTCGTGGCCGGGGGCGTTCATTGTCAGCTGGTAATGAGGGTAGTGGTAGTGGTGGAGCATCAGGTGGTCGTGGGGGAAAAAATATTGCACCTAAGTCTGGAGCTGTGGAGCCAGGTTCGTCGTCCGGCTACACAAGGCCTCGAACGCTCCCTTTTCTGGGATTAGGAAAACCGCTTTTAAAGCCGGAGCAGCAAGAGCAAGTTTTGGCTTATCTTGCTGACTCAGCCTCTAGCTCTTTTGCCTCATCTCGTGAAACTGGTAAAAGTAAAAGCAGCGCGTCGTTAGTGGATGTTCACGGTCAGGGACAAGTCACTTCCTTGTCCTCTTCAGCAAAAACAACAACAGAGAAGAATGCAGCAGGCGACACAACGGGTTACTCCATGGAGCTCTTTACACATACCGTCCCTGGCTTAGAAAGTGAAGCAGTTAACAGTCCATGCCCATTACAAATTGAATCTGACATGGAGTGCACTGACGCACAGCCACAGCCAGACTACTATGCTGGTCCTTTGACTCAGACCACAACATTGCCCTCGCAGGGTGCTGATCAAGAATCAGACCCTGATGAGACTATGTTGCCCCATCACGAACGCTATACCACCGAACGACACGGTGACACAGACGAAGTTGCGCAGGAGGTACAAGAAGAGTTATTAGATGACCCAGTTCTTGACCCCGATTGGCAGCCATTGGGGGAACAGGGTGCAGGCGGCAGCAGTTCTGAAGCAGAGGAGGAGGAGGGGCCGCAGCAGGCATCAACATCGCCACAGGTTCCATCTGCCGGGCCCGTATCTTGCCCAAAACGCGTGGCAAAGCCAAAACCTGGTGGAGGACAGCGTGGCCATCCGGTTAAAGCTCAGTCTGCAATGCCTGAAAAGGTATCCGATGCTAGAAAGAGTGCAGTCTGGCATTTTTTTAAACAACATCCAATTGATCAGCGCAAAGTCATCTGTCAAAAATGTTCTACTTCCTTAAGCAGAGGTCAGAATCTGAAAAGTCTCAATACTAGTTGCATGCATAGACATTTAACCACCATGCATTTGAAAGCTTGGACTAACTACCAAACGTCCCTTAAGGTTGTTGCACCCTCGGCCAATGAAGCTAGTCATCAACGCAACATCCCTTCCGGCAGTGTAGGACCACCATTTAGCGCACCACCTGCTGTATCTGTGCAGGTATCTTTGCCAGGCCAAAGCAGTCAGGGTCAGGGAATCACCAGTTTCGTAGTAGGAAACACTGCATCTAGGGCACCGGCGGCAACAATACCATCTCCCACCGTCTCTCAGTCTGCCATGTCCACCGGCACCCCCGCTAGTTCCACGATCTCCAGCTCTCCAGTCCAGCTCACCCTACATGAGACTATGGTTAGAAAAAGGAAATACTTAGCCTCGCATCCGCGTACACAGGGTTTGAACGCCCACATAGCTAGACTAATCTCGTTAGAGATGATGCCCTACCGGTTAGTTGAAAGCGAAGCTTTCAAAGACCTGATGGACTACGCTGTACCACGCTACGAGCTACCCAGTCGACACTTTTTTTCCAGAAAAGCCATCCCAGCCCTCCACCAGCATGTTAAAGAGCGCATCGTCCATGCACTCAGGCAATCTGTGAGCACAAAGGTGCACCTGACAACAGATGCATGGACCAGTAGGCATGGCCAGGGACGTTACGTGTCCATCACGGCACACTGGGTAAATGTGGTGGATTCAGGGTCCACAGGGGACAGCAAGTTTGGGACAGTTCTGCCTAGCCCACGGTCTAGTAAACAGTTGTCTGTAGCCGTTCGCACCCCCTCCTCCTCCTCCTCCTCGTCCTCCTGCAGAAGCAAGAGCTCGTCCACAGACCGCAGTCGCACAAACACTCCATCCGCACCTGCCACTGTTGCACACCAGGTCTCCCATTATGGGGCAGCTACTGGCATACGTCAGCAGGCTGTATTGGCTATGAAGTGTTTGGGCGACAATAGACACACCGCGGAAGTTCTGTCCGAGTTCTTGCAGCAAGAAACGCAGTCGTGGCTGGGCACTGTAGATCTTGAGGCAGGCAAGGTAGTGAGTGATAACGGAAGGAATTTCATGGCTGCCATCTCCCTTTCCCAACTGAAACACATTCCTTGCCTGGCTCACACCTTAAACCTGGTGGTGCAGTGCTTCCTGAAAAGTTATCCGGGGTTATCCGACCTGCTCCTCAAAGTGCGTGGACTTTGCGCACATATCCGCCGTTCGCCTGTACACTCCAGCCGTATGCAGACCTATCAGCGTTCTTTGAACCTTCCCCAGCATCGCCTAATCATAGACGTTGCAACAAGGTGGAACTCAACACTGCACATGCTTCAGAGACTGTGCGAACAGAGGCGGGCTGTTATGTTTTTGTGGGAGGATACACATACACGGGCAGGCAGTAGGATGGCAGACATGGAGTTGTCAGGTGTGCAGTGGTCGAAGATTCAAGACATGTGTCAAGTCCTTCAGTGTTTTGAGGAATGCACACGGCTGGTTAGTGCAGACAACGCCATAATAAGCATGAGCATCCCCCTAATGCGTCTGCTGATGCAAAGTTTGACGCACATAAAGGATCAGGCGTCTGCACCAGAGGAAGAGGAAAGCCTTGATGACAGTCAGCGATTGTCTGGTCAGGGCAGTGTACATGACGAGGTACCGGGCGAAGAGGAGGTGGAGGATGAGGAGGATGATGGGGATGAGTATATTTTTAATGAGGAAGCTTTCCCGGGGGCACGGGAAATTGGTGGCGTGGCAAGGCCGGGTTCTGGTTTTTTGAGGGACACAAGTGACGTAGATTTGCCTGCAACTGCCCCTCAACCAAGCACAACCGCAGATTTGACAACGGGAACTTTGGCCCACATGGCGGATTATGCCTTGCGTATCCTCAAAAGGGACACACGCATTACAAAAATGATGAACGATGACGATTACTGGTTGGCCTGCCTCCTTGATCCTCGCTATAAAGGCAAATTGCAAAATATTATGCCACATGAGAACTTGGAACTAATATTAGCAACAAAACAATCAACTCTTGTTGACCGTTTGCTTCTGGCATTCCCTGCACACAGCGCCCGTGATCGTTCTCACACGAGCTCCAGGGGCCAGCAGACCAGAGGTGTTAGAGGGGCAGAAATCAGAAGTGGCGTTGGACAGAGGGGTTTTCTGACCAGGTTGTGGAGTGATTTTTCTATGACCGCAGACAGGACAGGTACTGCAGCATCAATTCAAAGTGACAGGAGACAACATTTGTCCAGTATGGTTACAAACTATTTTTCATCCCTTATCGACGTTCTCCCTCAACCGTCATTCCCATTTGATTACTGGGCATCCAAATTAGACACCTGGCCAGAATTGGCAGAATATGCATTGCAGGAGCTTGCTTGCCCGGCAGCTAGTGTCCTATCAGAAAGAGTATTCAGTGCTGCAGGTTCAATACTAACAGAAAAAAGGACTCGTCTGGCTACCCAAAATGTAGATGATCTAACCTTCATTAAAATGAACCACAACTGGATTTCAAAATCTTTTGCCCCACCCTGCCCGGCTGACACCTAGCTTTCCTATGAAAAGGTCTTGCCTGTGGACTATTCTGAATGACTTTTCCAATCTCGTAATTTTCTTCACCTGATTGTCCAGCATACGACATGTTTCCACCTCACGAAATGGCCAAACTCCCCACACGGGGCCGTGCTATCGCCACTTTGCGCTTGGACCCTTGAGAGTGCTGTTTGTCTGAAGAGGTGGGTGTGGCCGCTTTTGGTCGACGGCACTGCCACTGGGTCCCTCATAGTACAATAAAGTGTCTCTGGCGGTGGTGGTGCGCACCCAACGTCAGACACACCGTTGTAATATGAGGGGCCCTGTGCCTGTACCGCCGGCCACAAGACAGTTCCCCCCCCAGCTCAAACAGTGCTCTACCACTAGCAAAATTATCTCTCACAGCTTCACCAATGTGTAGTCTAGCCGCTGACATCCTTCAATGCCTGGCACTGACAATACCATTGTTTTGACATTTTTGTTATGTTAGGCCTTCGAAGACTGTCTGCCGTCACTCCTTCCACTAGACTTCCACTGACCATACACTGCTGCCCATGTACCCCTGGAACCAATTTAAAGTGCCTACAGCCAGCCCAATTTTGTTATGTTAGGCCTTCGAAGCCTGTCTGCGGTCACTCCTTCCACTAGACTTCCACTGACCAGACCACTGCTGCCCGTGTACCCCTGGAACCAATTTAAAAGTGCCTACAGCCAGCCCAAGTTTGTTATGTTAGGCCTTGGAAGCCTGTCTGCGGTCACTCCTTCCACTAGACTTCCACTGACCAGACCACTGCTGCCCGTGTACCCCTGGAACCAATTTAAAAGTGCCTACAGCCAGCCCAAGTTTGTTATGTTAGGCCTTGGAAGCCTGTCTGCGGTCACTCCTTCCACTAGACTTCCACTGACCAGACCACTGCTGCCCGTGTACCCCTGGAACCAATTTAAAAGTGCCTACAGCCAGCCCAAGTTTGTTATGTTAGGCCTTGGAAGCCTGTCTGCGGTCACTCCTTCCACTAGACTTCCACTGACCAGACCACTGCTGCCCGTGTACCCCTGGAACCAATTTAAAAGTGCCTACAGCCAGCCCAAGTTTGTTATGTTAGGCCTTCTAAGCCTGTCTGCGGTCCATTCTTTCAACTACTACTACACTGACCAGGTCACTGCTGCCCGTGTACCCCTGGAACCAATTTAAAATTGCCTACAGCCAGCCCAATTTTTTTATTTTAGGCCTTCGATGCCTGTCTGCGGTCCATTCTTTCAACTACTACTACACTGACCAGGTCACTGCTGTCCGTGTACCCCTGGAACCAATTTAAAATTGCCTACAGCCATGTGTTATTATTTTAGGCCTTCGATGCCTGTCTGCGGTCACTCCTTCCACTAGGCCTCCACTGACCACACCACTGCTGTCCGTGTACCCCTGGAACCAATTTAAAATTGCCTACAGCCAGCCCAATTTTTTTATTTTAGGCCTTCGATGCCTGTCTGCGGTCCATTCTTTCAACTACTACTACACTGACCAGGTCACTGCTGTCCGTGTACCCCTGTAACCAATTTAAAATTGCCTACAGCCATGTGTTATTATTTTAGGCATTCAATGCCTGTCTGCGGTCCATTTTTTCAACTACTACTACACTGACCAGGTCACTGCTGCCCGTGTACCCCTGGAACCAATTTAAAATTGCCTACAGCCATGTGTTATTATTTTAGGCCTTCGATGCCTGTCTGCGGTCACTCCTTCCACTAGGCCTCCACTGACCACACCACTGCTGCCCGTGTACCCCTGGAACCAATTTAAAATTGCCTACAGCCAGCCCAATTTTTTTATTTTAGGCCTTCGATGCCTGTCTGCGGTCCATTCTTTCAACTACTACTACACTGACCAGGTCACTGCTGCCCGTGTACCCCTGGAACCAATTTAAAATTGCCTACAGCCATGTGTTATTATTTTAGGCCTTCGATGCCTGTCTGCGGTCACTCCTTCCACTAGGCCTCCACTGACCACACCACTGCTGTCCGTGTACCCCTGGAACCAATTTAAAATTGCCTACAGCCATGTGTTATTATTTTAGGCCTTCGATGCCTGTCTGCGGTCCATTCTTTCAACTACTACTACACTGACCAGGGCACTGCTGGCCGTGTACCCCTGGAACCAACATCAGAAAATATAAAAATAAGTATTTTGCTTATAAAAAAGAAAATACTGGTGAGATATCAAATGCAGACATTTTAACATTAAAAACAAACACACAACTCTAATCTGGTACAGTACTAAAAATGGCCACCAGCTACAATTACTTTCTCCTGCAAGTAGTTAACTGAAAGTTTTTTTAAATTGAAAACACACATATGGCATCCACCGAGTGTTGTCCTGTCGCGTCTTCTTTATATTATTGCCGAGAAGATGCAAAATAATGAAAATAATAAAATCATTAATTACCAAAATAATAGAGAAAGTCAACACCACATTGCAAATAAACATTCATTCCAAATAAAGAAGCAGGGCGCGTCCGAGGGTGAGTATATACCTAATAAGAATATAATCACCCTCGGACGCGCAATGCTTATTTCCAACAGCCTTCCTTCCTAAGAATCAGCCCTTCCGTCGTGTAGAGAGACGTTGTGTTACACTCCAAGGTGTTCCCCAGGTTGCCTTTCCTGAGCTTCGATCTTCCGGCTCTCGTTTAGTAGTTCTTGGAAACTACTCTGCATTAGGCCTTCAAATTGGGTATGGGGTGTAGAGAGATGGTGTGTTCCACTCCAAGGTGTTCCCCAGGTTGCCTTTCCTGAGCTTCGATCTTCCGGCTCTCGTTTAGTAGTTGTTGGAAACTACGCTGCATTAGGCCTTCAAATTGGGTATGGGGTGTAGCGAGAGGGTGTGTTACACTCCAAGGTGTTCCCCAGGTTGCCTTTCCTGAGCTTCGATCTTCCGGCTCTCGTTTAGTAGTTCTTGGAAACTACACTGCATTAGGCCTTCAAATTGGGTATGGGGTGTAGAGAGAGGGTGTGTTACACTCCAAGGTGTTCCCCAGGTTGCCTTTCCTGAGCTTCGATATTCCGGCTCTCGTTTAGTAGTTGTCGGAAACTACGCTGCATTAGGCCTACAAATTGGGTATGGGGCGTAGAGAGAGGGTGTGTTACACTCCAAGGTGTTCCCCAGGTTGCCTTTCCTGAGCTTCGATATTCCGGCTCTCGTTTAGTAGTTGTCGGAAACTACGCTGCATTAGGCCTACAAATTGGGTATGGGGTGTAGAGAGAGGGTGTGTTACACTCCAAGGTGTTCCCCAGGTTGCCTTTCCTGAGCTTCGATCTTCATGCTCTCGTTTAGTAGTTGTCGGAAACTACGCTGCATTAGGCCTACAAATTGGGTATGGGGTGTAGAGAGAGGGTTTGTTACACTCCAAGGTGTTCCCCAGGTTGCCTTTCCTGAGCTTCGATCTTCCGGCTCTCGTTTAGTAGTTGTTGGAAACTACGCTGCATTAGGCCTTCAAATTGGGTATGGGGTGTAGCGAGAGGGTGTGTTACACTCCAAGGTGTTCCCCAGGTTGCCTTTCCTGAGCTTCGATCTTCCGGCTCTCGTTTAGTAGTTCTTGGAAACTACACTGCATTAGGCCTTCAAATTGGGTATGGGGTGTAGAGAGAGGGTGTGTTACACTCTAAGGTGTTCCCCAGGTTTCCTTGCCATTGCTTCGGTCTTCCGACTCTCGTTTAGTAGTTGTAGAAAAGTACACTGCATTAGGCCATACAAAATGGGTATGGGGTGGAGAGAGATGGTGTGTTACACTCCAAGGTGTTCCCCAGGTTGCCTTTCCTGAGCTTCTATCTTCAGGCTCTCATTAAATTGTGGTTAAATGGAACAACTGCATTTGGCGTACTAGTTGGTTTGGGGCCTACTATCGGTGTCTGCCACTCCTTGCTGTTCTCCTCCACTGAACAAAGCTGTGCCGCCTGTTTACTACGGTTGCCAATTTTGAACTGCATTTCGACTACTTACTGATTTGGCCCTACTCTCTGTGTCAGCCTCTCATTCCAGTTGTCCTCCACTGCAATGCCCCCTGGTTATTCCTGTGTTACCAATTTTGAACTGCATTTAGCCCACTTTCTTCTTTGGGCCTATATCTGTGTTTCCACTTCATCGTGCCCATTGCCCAGCCAGTGATAGATGAGTCTGCTGGTACATTGACCCATAACGCAACATTCCCCGTGCACGCTACACAACAACATTGTGACCCTGCTGAAAGTCAGGTTGCTCTTCCCGCATACCATACCACCTTACACGGGGACAAAGAGGAAGGTGCAGATGAAAGTGCAGGTTCCTTCATCAGGTGGGGGGAGGAATACTAGTTGGCGACGTCACTGGCACAGGGCCTCTCATAGTACGCAAAAGTGTTGCTGCCGGTGGGAGGCGCCCCCGCCGTGCAAACACACCGCTGTACTTTGAGGGGCCCTGTGCCAGTGCCAATGCCAACGAGTGGGCCCCCCCTGCTTGCTCAGGTTCACAGCACTTGCAAAGTTGAAATACTTACCTCTCCCTGCTCCACTGCCGTGACGTGGTCCAGATTTCCTGGGCCCACTAATTACTTGAACCAGCCCTACCCCCCACAACTTTAGCCAAATGACCCCCAATTTCAAATGCCTTCCAATTATTATAAGGTAAATTACGCTTGACAAGCTTCATTAAGAAGAATGGATGGTTTTGACATTAAAATGGCCACTCTAGGTGTTTTCCTGGCCCCCACTCACTGCCGACTATGCTGCCCCATTGACTTGCATTGGGTTTCGTGTTTCGGTCGATCCCGACTTTACGTCATAATCGGCCGATTTCACTCGACCCGACTTTGGACATAGTCGGGTTTTGCAAAACCCGGCTCGACTCTAAAAAGGTCAAGGTCGCTCAACTCTAGTGAATACTTTTGAAAGCCACTCTGTATATATATATATATATATATATATATATATATATATATATATATATATATATATATATACCTCTGGCAAAAAATTAAGATGACTTTGTCTGATTTTTCTCTTTATAGGTATATTTTTGAGTAAGATGTAAATTGTTCTTTTATTTTATAAACTTCTGACAACATGTCTCTGAATTTCCAAGCAATAAATTTTGTTTTTTTTTTCTGACAAAGAAAAATGGTCAGAATTATAAAAAAAACAGTGCTTTCAGACCTCAAATAATGCAAAGAAAACAAGTTCATAATCTTTTAGAAACAACAATACTAATGTTTTAACTCAGGAAGAGTTCAGAAATCAATATTTTGTGGAATAACCATGATTTTTAATCACAGCTTTCATGCGTCTTGACATGCTTTCCACCAGTCTTTCACACTACTTCAGGCGCAAAAATGTAAGCAGTTCTTCTTTGTTTGATGGCTTGTGACTATCCATCATCCTCTTGATTACATTCCAGAGGATTTCAATGGGGTTCAGGTCTGGAGATTGGGCTGCCCATGACAGGGATTTGATGTGGTGGTCTCTTAACTTTTGATGTGGTGGTCTCTTAATCTATTAACAGATTATTTCAGTTCTTTCACTTATTCATTTTTTATGGACATAATTAGTGTTGAGCATTCCGATACCGCAAGTATCGGGTATCGGCCGATACTTGCGGTATCGGAATTCCGATACCGAGATCCGATACTTTTGTGGTATCGGGTATCGGTATCGGATACATAGAGATGTGTAAAATAAAGAATTAAAATAAAAAATATTGATATATTTACCTCTCCGGCGGCCCCTGGACTCAGCGCGGGTAACCGGCAGGCTTCGTTGTTCAAAATCAGCGCTTTTAGGACCTGAGAATCACGTCCCGGCTTCTGATTGGTCGCGGGCCGCCCATGTGACCGCCATGCGACCAATCACAAGCCGCGACGTCACCGCAAGCTATTAACGCGCTCATTTTTAAAAATGAGCGCGTTAATGGCTTTCAAAGACGTAGCGGCTTGTGATTGGTCGCGTGGCGGTCACATGGGCGGCCCGCGACCAATCAGAAGCCGGGACGTGATTCTCAGGTCCTAAAAGCGCTGATTTTGAACAACGAAGCCTGCCGGTTACCCGCGCTGAGTTCAGGGGCCGCCGGAGAGGTAAATATATCAATATTTTTTATTTTAATTCTTTATTTTACACATCCCTATGGATCCCAGGGCCTGAAGGAGAGTTTCCTCTCCTTCAGACCCTGGGAACCATGAGAATACCTTCCGATACTTGATGTCCCATTGACTTGTATTGGTATCGGATATCGGTATCGGCGATATCCGATATTTTTCGGATATCGGCCGATACTATCCGATACCGATACTTTCAAGTATCGGACGGTATCGCTCAACACTAGACATAATGAATCATTAAGTCAACCAATTTTCAATTTAATTGGCACAATCTACAAATCATCACAATTCCAATAAGAGAGCCTTACACCTTTAACTGAATAGATTACTTTAAACTTGCAACACTGATTTTCAGCTTTTACTGATAATTCATTTCCAGGAGAAATGCTTTCAATAGCGTATTTACTGGTGTATTTATGTGAAATAGATTGCCAACAAGCCATTTCAGATTTCTATTTCAAATACATTTTGTCCAATTATTTTCTTATTTTAACATAAAGTTAAATTGATTGGTCTACCCATCTCTGACTGGGCACAGCTAGCATTTCTTTTGATTAAGCTTTAACATTATAAATCACAGACCTTGGAGACATAATGGACGGCTGTGGGGGACTAGTAGCAATTTTTATAAATATAACAATGCATGTCACTTTTCTCCACATTTCCTGCCGAGTGTAAACAAAACATGAAAAAACAAAACCAGTACCAGGCCTTTTCTCTCTACCTTTTCTCCCCATTATTTAAAAATCTCTATCTAAAACACACTTTTGTAATAAACTGCCATGGACAAACTCTATGGGAGGCGAGGAGATGATTGGCACATCGATTCTGCTCTACTTTAGATTAATATAAAGACCAATACTCAGCCATTCATAGCAAAGATATTAATCCATAATGAATTCAATTTAAACAAATGCAATTTATACATTTCTCTTGGTCTAATAAGGAGAGGTGTTAATATCAACTTATATTATTTCTTTACTTTGGAGCTCTGACTTTTGCAATCTCGGAACATGCCTCTTTCTCTACAGCCATTGGACTAACAGAAAGGCAAAAAGGATGTGACTTGTTATGAAATGGCAGGACATTTTTGTTACGGCAAAACAAAGTACTATCTGTTAGGTCTCGAGTTCCCGCTTCTGCACAGGGGGAATCTCGAGCCATCTCCGCTGCGGTCTCCCATTCTTATCCAGCCGCAGTGGAGTCTGCTCAGCAGGGACGTCGGTCCCAGCGTCTTGCTCAGTCTCACTCTGTACAGAGAGTTACTGCTGCTTCTTCAGCTTCTGCCATTAAAGCCAGTGCTGGTCAGCAGCGAGCGGACTTCTCTGGGACTAAGTCCTTGTGTGCACACACTGAGCATGCCCAGGGCAAGATCTCCCGTTGGAGATCGAGGGTCATGTGCTCAGGCTCTGCAGCACATTCCATTGGTCCTCTTGGCAGGTCTTGGAAGGGCAAAGTTTCTGTGGCCACTTCCTGTGCTGCAACTATATAAACTGCGCATGACCGCACGGCCATGCGCTAGTGTACAATTGTTAATGTGTGTATGTTGTGAGTGCAAGTCGTCCTTGGATACCCCTACCCTATTGAATGTCTGTTCGCGGAAGGTGTATGGTTGCTATCTAGCGCCCGACTTATCCTACAGCACTAATCACACGTTACAGCGTCCAGTTGCTGTGACCGCCAGTACGGCGCCGTGCACTTCCTCTGTGCTTTCCTTACCCAAGCCTGGGTGGTAAGTGGCGTTCATCAGTGTGGCACCGCATGCACTCTTGTGCCCTAATATTGTTATTCTGCTTCTTTACACACCCAGTTGCGGTGTTGTGCCAGCAAGGGTCTAATCGGACTTCAATCCTAGTTGGGGTTGAGTTCGCTGACTACTTGCTCGCCTTCTATGTGCGGTACCGCGATCCTGTGACGCAACAGGATCGCTTCCTTCACGCTGGGTGAAGTTTAACCCACGTGTGTATACTTATGAGTACCGCCATATAGTCCGTCATTACTTAGCAGCAGGTTCCATCTCTGCACGGTGGACCCCGGGCTGCGAACGCACCATACACTATCTGTCTTATTATTTGGTGCGTTCCGCTAGCCCTAACATTACACTAGCGCCAGGGTCTGGCTAGTAATGACGGACAAACAGCAATCCTTGCGGTATATCCAGCAGCTGGAGGGTAGGTTGGCGGCTCTTGAGAGCGCAACCTCAGCTGTGGATGTTACCGAAGTTGCTGTACAGGGTGCTAGCGTGGCTGCAGCAACCCTGTCCATTGCCACCCCTGCTCCGACATTTTCTCGCCTCCCGCTGCCAGAAAAATTTTCTGGTGATAGCAAGTTTTGTAGGGGATTTGTGAGTCAGTGCTCTATTCACCTCGAGCTCCTGGCTGCACGTTTTCCCACAGAGCGGGCTAAGGTGGGATTTATAGTGTCTCTCTTGTCGGACAGGGCGTTGGAATGGGCTACGCTGCTGTGGAAGCGTGGTGATCATGTGGTGCAGAGTGCTCCGCTGTTTCTGAGCACTCTGAAACAGGTCTTTTTAGGACCTCAAGTCACCCATGATACTGCGCTCCAACTGCTGGCATTAACTCAGGGTGAGTCCTTGGTCAGTCATTTTGCCGTCCAATTCCGCACTTTAGCTTCTGAGCTGGATTGGTCGGATAAAGCTCTTATCCCCATATTTTGGAGGGGCCTGGCTGACCACGTTAAGGACGCTCTGGCCACTAGGGAGATTCCTGCCACACTGGAGGAGTTATTAACTGTCTCCACTCGAATTGACCTCCGTTTTAACGAGCGGAGGTTAGAGCGAGCCCAGTGTAGGCACAGGTTTCGGCTGGCTCCTACCTTCACCAAACCTCTGGAATCTCTGGTCCTGGTTCCTGAGTCACATGAGGCCAGGGAAGTGTCACAAGCGGGATCTAAGTCTCGGACCGCTTGTGCACTCAAGGTCTGTCATGTTTGCCAGCAGTCAGGACATCTAGCCACCAGATGTTCTCAGCAGTCGAGGAAACGTCAGCGTCTAGTGGTAGTAGGTGGAGGTACACTAGACACGGCGACGTTTGCCTCTAAATTGTCCTTTAACAGGACAATTACTATAGGCTCATTCTCCCACTCGGTAGAGCTCTGCGTGGATTCTGGGGCGGAGGGCAATTTTATGTCTTCTGCCTTCGCCCAACGTCACGCAATACCCCTGGTTATGCTAGCTCAACCAGTAACGGTACGAGTGGTGAATGGGTCGACACTGCCCTCACAGATAACACACCAGACCATCCCTTTTACTCTGTCCATGTCGCCATCTCATCAGGAGATTATATCTCTGCTCGTCATTCCAGAGGGAATTGATGAGGTCCTGTTGGGAATACCTTGGCTACGGTACCACTCTCCTCATATCGAGTGGTCCTCTGGCAGAATCCTGGGATGTGGTGAATCTTGTGGGGGTAGGTGTCAGAGGGAGTGCGTTCAGGTTGCTACTACAGAGGTACCCGCAGATCTTTCCTCTCTCCCCAAGCAGTATTGGTCTTATGCAGACGTGTTCTCCAAAAAGGCGGCGGAGATCCTTCCGCCCCATCGCCCCTATGACTGTCCTATTGATCTCTTGCCTGGTGCTGAGCCTCCCCGGGGTCGAGTCTATCCGCTATCTCTCACGGAGACGGAGGCAATGTCACAGTACATCCAGGAAAAACTGGCAAGAGGATTCATTAGGAAGTCAGTGTCACCTGCTGGGGCAGGGTTCTTCTTTGTGCAGAAGAAGAATGGGGAATTGCGTCCATGCACCGCTATCACCGTTAAAAATAAGTATCCTTTGCCCTTGATATCTGAGCTCTTCGATAGGCTTCGGGGAGCAAGGGTATTTACTAAACTAGATCTGCGGGGTGCTTACAACCTGATTCGCATCCGTGAGGGGGATGAATGGAAGACGGCTTTTAACACCAGGGATGGGCACTATGAATATCTGATGATGCCCTTCGGGCTCTGTAATGCCCCAGCCGTTTTCCAAGACTTTGTGAACGATATCTTCCGGGATATGCTTTCCACCTCGGTCGTAGTCTATCTGGATGATATTCTCATCTACTCTCCAGATATTGACTCCCACCGGAGAGATGTTTGCAAAGTCTTCAACCTCCTACGGGCAAACTCCCTCTATGCCAAGTTGGAGAAGTGTATGTTTGAGCAGGAGTCCCTACCTTTCCTAGGCTACATCATCTCTGCCCAGGGATTGGCTATGGATCCTGCCAAACTACAGGCTGTGATGGACTGGCAGGAACCCCATTCTCTTAAAGCGGTGCAGCGCTTTATGGGATTCATTAATTATTATCGCCAGTTCATTCCGCACTTCTCAACTTTGGTAGCTCCCTTGGTTGCCCTCACCAAGAAGGGGGCGAATCCCAAATTGTGGTCTGAGGAGGTCTCCAAGGCCTTTAACTCTATAAAGTCACACTTCGCTAGCGCTCCCATCCTACATCGCCCCGATGTTGATAAGCCATTTATCATGGAGGTGGATGCCTCTTCTGTTGGTGCTGGAGCAGTCCTCTTCCAAAAGGATGCTCAAGGTCGGAAGCATCCTTGCTTCTTTTTCTCCAAGACCTTCTCACCAGCAGAGAGGAATTATTCCATCGGGGACAGGGAGTTGCTAGCCATGAAGTTGGCTTTCTCGGAGTGGAGACATCTCTTGGAGGGAGCACGTTTTCCCTTCCAAGTCTTCACAGACCATAAAAATTTGGTGTACCTGCAGACAGCCCAGCGGTTGAATTCTCGCCAGGCCAGATGGTCCTTATTCTTCTCCCGGTTTCATTTCACCCTCCATTTTCTTTCTGGGGAGAAGAACATTCGTGCCGACGCTCTCTCTCGCTCCGTTGTGTCATCTGCGGAGGAGGAGGAGGAGCCCGGCTTATTGTCCCCACCGAGAGCTTGAGAACTGTGGCCCCGGTTTCGCTAGAGTCTGTGCCCCCAGGCAAGACTTTTGTTCCATCCAATTTGCGACCGGAGGTTCTCTCTTGGGCACACTCGTCCAGGGTTGGTGGACATTTTGGTACCAAAAGGACATCTGAGTTACTGGCGAGGACGTACTGGTGGCCGCATATGGCTCGTGATGTCGCAGAGTATGTTCGGGCGTGTGTCTCTTGCGCCAAGAACAAGACTCCTCGGCAACGGCCAGCTGGTTTGCTTTTTCCTCTGCCGGTGGCGAACAAGCCCTGGGAGATGGTCGGGATGGACTTTGTGGTGGGCTTACCCAAGTCTCGTAACTGCACCATTATCTGGGTGATCACCGACCATTTTTCCAAAATGGTGCACTTGGTGCCTCTTCCACGGCTACCTTCTGCACGGGCGTTGGCTGTCTTGTTCGTCAAGCATATCTTTCGCCTACACGGTATGCCAGACAAAATTGTTAGTGACCGGGGTCCCCAGTTTGCGTCTCGATTCTGGAGAGAGCTTTGTCGTCTACTCAGTATTGAGTTGAATCTCTCTTCGGCATATCATCCCGAGACGAATGGGTTGGTAGAGAGGGCCAACCAGACCTTGGTCACATATTTACGACATTTTGTTTCTGCCAAGCAGGATGACTGGGCATCCTTGCTACCGTGGGCAGAGTTTGCACTTAACAATGCCGTAGCCGACTCCACCGGTCAGACTCCATTCCTCCTAAATTACGGCCAGCATCCGCGTGTTCCTGTGCCCATGCCTGTGTCTTCTGCTGACTCCAGGGTGGCAGACTGGGCTGTGGAGGCACGGGACATTTGGGACCGCACGCAGGATGCCATTCGGGCCTCCAAGGAGAGAATGAGGTCCTCCACCGATGTTCATCGGCGCCCCGCTCCGACCTTTGCTCCTGGCGACTTGGTGTGGCTCTCCGCCCGTAACATCAGGCTGCGAGTTGAGTCCACTAAGTTTGCTCCTCGCTACTTGGGTCCCTTCAAGGTTCTCGAACAGGTTAATCCTGTGGTCTACCGTTTGGCTCTTCCTCCACGCTTGGGTATCACTGACACCTTTCATGTGTCCCTCTTGAAACCCGTATACATGTCCCGGTTTTCCGAGTCATCTGCCGGGACATCGGGTTCGTCTACGGATGATTACGAGGTGAACGCTATTTTGGGGTGCAAGGTGGTACGCGGCAAAAAGTTCTATCTGGTGGATTGGAAGGGTTATGGACCCAGAGGACAGGTTATGGGAGCCTGCTGAAAACATTCGGGCCCCACAGCTCATTGCTGCCTTCGAGCGTAGCGAGGACCAAGGAGGGGGGGGCCCTAGGAGGGGGGTAATGTTAGGTCTCGAGTTCCCGCTTCTGCACAGGGGGATTCTCGGGCCATCTCTGCTGCGGTCTCCCATTCTTATCCAGCCGCAGTGGAGTCTGCTCAGCAGGGACGTCGGTCCCAGCGTCTTGCTCAGTCTCACTCTGTACAGAGAGTTACTGCTGCTTCTTCAGCTTCTGCCATTAAAGCCAGTGCTGGTCAGCAGCGAGCGGACTTCTCTGGGACTAAGTCCTTGTCTGCACACACTGAGCATGCCCAGGGCAAGATCTCCCGTTGGAGATCGAGGGTCATGTGCTCAGGCTCTGCAGCACATTCCATTGGTCCTCTTGGCAGGTCTTGGAAGGGCAAAGTTTCTGTGGCTACTTCCTGTGCTGCAACTATATAAACTGCGCATGACCGCACGGCCATGCGCTAGTGTACATTTGCTTACGTGTGTTTGTTGTGAGTGCAAGTCGTCCTTGGATACCCCTTCCCTATTGAATGTCTGTTCGCGGAAGGTGTATGGTTGCTATCTAGCACCCGACTTATCCTACAGCACTAATCACATGTTACAGCGTCCAGTTGCTGTGACCGCCAGTACGGCGCCGTGCACTTCCTCTGTGCTTTCCTTACCCAAGCCTGGGTGGTTAGTGGCGTTAGCCAGTGCGGCACCGCATGCACTCTTGTGCCCTAATATTGTTATTCTGCTTCCTTACACACCCAGTTGCGGTGTTGTGCCAGCAAGGGTCTAATCGGACTTCAATCCTAGTTGGGGTTGAGTTCGCTGACTACTTGCTCGCCTTCTATGTGCGGTACCGCGATCCTGTGACGCAACAGGATCGCTTCCTTCACGCTGGGTGAAGTTTAACCCACGTGTGTATACTTATGAGTACCGCCATATAGTCCGTCATTACTTAGCAGCAGGTTCCATCTCTGCACGGTGGACCCCGGGCTGCGAACGCACCATACACTATCTGTCTTATTATTTGGTGCGTTCCGCTAGCCCTACCACTATCTATAGGAAGCAATTACGATTGCAAGCAACTCTATAATATATACCCAGTCACTGTTTTGCTTCTCCATAGTAATTATTGGGTTAAGAGGAGGGGAAGAGGCAGTTGAGCTTATGCAGTGCAGCACACCCTGGATAACTGAATTAAGACATTCTTTACTGCAGTATACAGTATGCATCATGCATGAATGACTCTGATAAGTATGAATGTATGCTATATTAAAATATATGTATGAACGACTGTGATAGTAAGGTTCAATGCACACAGGAAAGCACTTTTCTATGATATGTGCTCTGAATGTGCCCCAACGTACCCCCACACACACTTACCAGCTATGCAGCTGGAAGTCTGAAGTGGCGCCATATTTCAAAATTTCACCTTTACCTGATTGCTGACTATGTAATCCCACTGCCTTCTCTTAATAAATCTTCTTTTTTTGGTACCTATCACTGTTTGTGACTAGAGCTTGGCAAATCCGAACAGTAAAGTTCAGGGTCCGTATCGACCACATCCTGTTTGGGCATGGACCCCGAACACGGACTTCACCAGGAAGTCAGTGTTGTTGTACGAGTTTGGCACCCCGAACACCAGGTGTTTCTCATGCTGTCATGTGAATGACAGAGTGCCAAACACTGCCTCTAATAAGCATTAAAATCATTACCACAGGTCAAACAGCCAAAATATAGAGTGAGCCCGCAGCTGCTATTGGAGGTAAAATGTTTACATACGGTCACTGGTGTCGGCTGATGGGACTATTACTCCCATCAGCCAATGCCTTCTGCCACTAATAACAACAAGAGCAGGCATGGCTGATAAGAGTATTCATCAGCCAGCATCTGCGTTCTAAATAAATAAGTAAAAAAAACTTTGTGGGTTCCCCCTTATTTTTGATAACAAGACAGCAAAACTGACAGCAGTGGCCTGAAACCCTCAGCTGTCAGCGTTCGCAAGGTTGGTTATCAAGAATGGAGGGGTCCACATTTTTAACAACCAGCCAAGCTAAAGCAGACAGCTGGAGGCTGGTATTCTCAGGCTGGTAAGTGACCATAGAAATTTCCCCCCTGCCTACAAACAGCAGCCTGCAGCCACCCAAGTAGGTAGAGCCAAGCAAAGTGCCAGAATTGGAGCATCTACTAGATTCTGGTGCTTTGCCTGCCTCTTCCTACTTGCCCTGTGGCGGTGGCAAGTGGCATTCATAGCGCTTAGCAGAGTGATCATTTCTGTAAATGGCAGAGTTGGGCAAGATAGCTGCCAGCCAAACTATGAGCTGAATAATCATTCTACCAACAGCTATCTAAAGTGCATGTGATACTTACCACCCAAATGCCAGATTTTTAGCTGCCTGTGTACGATGTATTAAGTAATATACATGTCAATTGACAAGGGGAATGCTTAGCAATGAGGTGATTAGATAGTCCAGATATGTCCAGCGAAGACTGAAGCTTTAATTTGCATTTAAAGTGGGAGTTGTTCATGGTAAATTTATGTAAGATATGCAGTTCTACAATTTATTAGCTAATATAAGATTCGAAGAAACTTCATGCCACATATGATGGTGGGAGCGGTGTACAAAAATAGTTCCTGCTGACATTTTTATTAATAGACATAGAGTATATCTCAGGAGACTTTACCCATTAAGTAGACTACTTCTTGAGTCAAATATGGCTTTATAATGTTTGTCAGCTCTTTAAACTACAATTAATGCTCAATAGCCTGATATATACTAACTTAAATTACGATCTTTCAGACGCAACTGCAAGTTGTTTTTTAATGTCCTGTATTGTTTGGAGCCATTTTAGAAAGATATTGTGTAATCGCATAGTAATTTCCTTGCATAACGCTATAACCTAATTTTCCTTCATTGCAAGCTGAAGGAAATCAATATTAAGTGACAGAACTGAGGGGAATTTAAAATTCCCTTCAGGGGCTGTCAGCAAATAAAGTCACTATTTATATTCCTGACAAGGCTGTTGTAAAGGACCATCAATGGACAAACAGGCTTCATCAGCAGCTATTATTGGATCACATCCTCATGCGAAGGAACGGTTTCAATAATATCAGTATTATATTAGGGAATTGCAAGATATTCTTTATAATACCTTCTTTAACCGGTTTTCAAACAGAAGCATCATGTAAAGCGTTTACTAGGAAATAGCGATCAAATGCCTTGTCTGCTATTTCCAAATCTGGGCTATGAGAACATTTCATTGAGTCCAAAAATGTAAAAAACACATTTGTGTTTGTCATAAACAAGTGTCAGGTTAGTTATCGCTGGAAACTATTATGATTATGGTCATGCCAAGAAGCAGATGAGTTTGGCAGATCGTTTTGGCCATATTTTTTCATGTAGACCAAATCAACCTGCTACCAATAACGTTCATCAGACGGTGGTTATTGGAATGATTATAGACTTGTTAAAGGTCCAGGTTTAGAGTAATTATAAACAGTCTACTCTTTATTCAAAGGAATATATTACAATTCTTTATGTACAGTGGTGAATTACTTATTGAAATGGCCCCATGGTTTGACAAGTCACGTTTATGGATGGAGGGCTCGAATGGGCCAGTCAAATAAATAACTGCTGGGTAATTGTTCTTAAAGAATAATTGATGAAGACACCCTTTAAACTGTGAGAATGTCAACCATTGCAGTCAAGTTGCTAGAGGCTGAAGGACTTCAATGTGTAAACTAAGTGTATTGTAAATTATTCACTTAGTAACTAGGAGATAAAGTGACAACATTCAGAAAATGTGCTCTATTATGTGCCCACTAATGCATTGCAGAGTATTCTCAGCCTTTGCGCTATTTGTCTGGAATTCTTTTCATCATTTAATGTTGTTATTCAGATCTTTTGCAGGTTTTGACACTGTTCAGTGTAGCTATACTGCAATTATGTGTATACATCGTCGTGCTTGTGTTGAGTGCAGTGGTCTTGACATTTCAGTAAATAATGTAAACTAATGTACAACTGATTCTATACACAATTTAAATCCTGAATAGAAATTTAATTAGACTTGTAAAGCTTGTAAATCTAAATCATCACTATGGTTACACAAGTCTAATTGTAAGGAAGAAAATTTGTAGAAAAATGCATATTGTTTAAAATATCGGCCATATTAGACAAAAGCATAATGCTTCTTATAATGTTTTATGACAATAGTAAAAAATAGCGAATAAAAACTGCCTTGGCACCCAAATGATACATCTTAGCATACGTTCACATCTCATTTTTGTGAATACTAAATGAATCAATAGATTCCCATTTACTCGATGGATGTCGAAAGTTCTTATTGGTATGTGAATTGCAGTGCTCTTTCCAGCATTAAATGTGTCATACATTGGAGTTTCCTGTTTGAAATATACATCTGAAAAACTCCCAACACTTGCCTCCAATGGAAAGCAAAAAATGTGATAGTGTTTCAGTATTGGGTCGACTCCTTCCAGTACAGGGATTGACCCTGCACCTGTTGGCAGCGCCTGGAATTTCCTCTTCTGTTTTCTTGCATTTCTCTTCTCACAAGAGTGTGGGTCAGTGGATGGGGCAGCAGCCTATCTATTTCCCCTACAAGCAATGGAGTTGTGTCAGGTCACAATTCAAGTGAGCAAACACCACCATTCTCTTTTTCACTCCTGCTTTGTGATAACACACTTGAAGCGCCTCTTTCTTTTTTATTTTTTATGAATCTAGCATTCCAAAGTGTTCTTATTTCTCAAGAATAAGAGGACTAAAAAATGTATATACTCTGCAGAACACGTTAAAAATGTGTCTAATAGTGATGAGCATGTGTGCTCGTTACTCGAGATTTACGAGCATGCTTGGGTGTTCTTCGAGTATCTTGGGTGTGCTCATAGATTATGTTTGTGTCACTGCAGCTGCATGATTTGCGGCTGCTAGACAGCCTGAATACATGTGGGGATTCCCTAACAAACAGGCAATCCCCGCATGTGTCTGGTTGTCTAACAGCCGCAAATCATGTAGCTGCAGCGATATAAACATAATCTACGCGCACGCCCAAGAAACTAGGAGAACACCCGAGCATGCTCAGAAATCTCAAGTTACGAGCACACTCGCTCATCACTAATGTCTAAGTGTCAGAAGTGACTAAAGGTACATCTAGATTCTTATATTGGTGATAATTTTTCTTCAACTTTTAAGTCTCTTTCATAAGGCTACATTTTGGCATATGTATTATAGTAGCTATACTGTACCTGGACTCCATACAGTCCAGCTGAATTGGACTTATATTACCATTGGATTCTGTAGAGTGAAAAGTTTACTTTCATTGAATCGAGAGATGCTAACATTTGCTGTGTTCTGTATGCAGTATGATATGTATATACATGTGTGCTTTGCATAAAATAAGAATTGTGTAATACTTGAAACGGTGCCAATGTAGACTGCACAAGCCAGTGGGCACAGTGCTTAGCTGTAGTGCTGTCGGGATGATGTCAATAGGGCAGTCAATGAACATAGCTGTGGCGAGAGGCAGTGCTTGACCTCAGGAGTCTGAGTAAAAGACCCTTGTTTTTCTTCTGTGTCCCTGAGCCTACGGGCTACTATTCTTTGAAGATGGACAACCATTTAAATTGATGCTGTGGTAGTTCTGCAGGAGAACTGACAACTAAATATAGATACCCCTCCTCTTTAAGATCAACGGAATATGGATTTTTTAAGCTGATACCAATAAAAGTTGAACAAACTGCCTATGTTGACATCTCCATAGCAAAGATAAAAATTAGGTGACTTATGGGTGCTGCGTGACAACACCACACTCAACCACCTGCTGCTGTCATGGTACTCCAATCCTATTTTCATTACTCCAGAACATTTTCTACTTCCTTGTTTACTGATATTGAAAACCTGTGCAAACCTTATCTGTGTCTAAGTACTCCCCACTTAATAAACAGTGTATAAGTAAAAAGACACCCCTTGTCAGGACTTGAACCCAGCATCTCTTATGCACCAAGCAGCAGCTCTTCCCTCTGAGCTATTCAGCTCACTTGACAGTTCCTTGCTAACCCAGTTTCTAGTACCTGTGCTGTTTCTCATTCAGTCCACCCTGAGTTCATGTTTATCTCCACCCTGTTATCTCCTGAATGAACACCCTACTTAAACCTGGCATTGCACTTCCTTCCTTGCGAGATTATTGAGCTCCAAGCCTTTAGTCAATGTATCTGTTCACCTCCTGCTTCATCAAAGATTATACTGTTGCTACCGTGTACTGACCCCTGGCTATTCCTGACTATGCAACCTGATGATATTTCAACTATACTGCTGCTTCCGTGTGCTGACCTCTGGCTATTACTGACTATGCTACCTGTCGGTGCTGACCCTAGTGGTTGCAATACCACTTCTCCAACCTAGGTCAGTCCATAACAATCCTACCTCCAAGGGTCCCAAGGGCACAGTCTGCCATTATGGTACACACATCCTTCATTAGTGTGCATGTATAATTCTTAGCAAGTACAGCACCTAGCCTCACGGAGTAAATTACCAAACAAATTAACATACTGTTAGGGTTGGCGGAACGCACCGAGTATATATGACTTGTAATAGGTGCGTTCGCAACCCGGGGTCCACCGTGCAGGAGAGAACCTGCTGCTAGCAATTGGTGGCACTGTATGGTGGTATAAGCGAACTCTGTTACTTCACAAAATCGCTAAGATAAGAAAATGCTGTGCCCTGTTAAACTCACAGATGATCACAGCTACCTAAAAGAGCAGAAAGCAAACAGTGGTCATGCAGTCAGCCTAGCACGGTGGAGCCGGAATTCTAGTGGCTATACGCCAGCCCCGAATTCATACACACAAAACTCCTCACCAGAAGTTCCGGTATTCTAGGGGCTTATTTCAGCCAACCCTGACTACATGCAGACGTGACCACAAAGTAGCAAAGCTCATGACATAGGTTGATACTAGCGCATGGCTGTGCGGCCATGCAAACTTTTTATAGATGTAGCAGACAAGGACCTTCCTAGTGGTCCAATAGGAGCCGCTACAGGACCTGAGCATGTGGCCCCAGATCTCCAATGGAAGGTCGACCCTTGGGCATGCTTAGTATAGAAAAAGCAGGACTTAGTCCCAGGAGCAGCTGCCCGCCGAAGAATAGTGCTAGTTACAATGGCTGAGCCTGGAAGATCAGTAGTAACCAAGAGCACATTATCTGCCTGAGCCAGACGCTGAGACCGATGTCTCTGCTGAGCAGGTTCCACTGTGGCTGGAGGGAGACTGCAGCGGACATGGTTTGAGATTCCCCCTGTGCAGCGGCGGGAACTCATCACATAACACATACTGTACTTGCATACAAACATACATGTTGTTGATTCCTGTGGTGATGCTCTCATTGAGTTATCTATTGATAACTCATTGAGTTATCAATCTCATTGAGTTATCTAGTTATCTAACTATTTTCTTTTTAAAATAGTTAAATTGACAAATCAGAGGAGTTTTAGCAATTAGCTTTTGTTGAAAACTATAGACAGGTGCAGTTAAATTCACTAATGTGAAAGTGCAAAGGTCATTTAAGATGAAGAACATAGGAAATGCTTCCAAATACCTTTGGTGTCCATTTCGTAAAACACAATTAGCTAACCAGGCTTGCTTGTTACATCTCAAGTTAATCTCTAGATCAAAAGGAGCAGTTAAAAAAATATTTTTGATACACACAAAGAAATGTTTCCAATTCACCAATGTGGAATACAATACAGAACACACTAAAACTGTACAATTCTAGTAGGATGTTATGGTTTTCTTCTACACTCTCTTTAATGAGACCATTTTGTTTAAATATATAAAAATCAGTGTTTAGCACAGGATTATGTTATGTGATTGATCTCAAATCCTACATCTGGTGTACACCATGGGGAATATCAATCCACAGGAAATATCCCAATTCCTTAAACATGTTTTCACCAGACTGTAGAAAAAGCACATCTGCCTTATTTAATATAATTCTGGTGCGACCCAGGTTTTTTCCAGTTTTCCATAATGAGGTATACATTGATTTCTTTTTTGTCTGTAATATTCTTTTTTCAGATGATATTACTGTAGGTGTTTTAACCCCAAGATCTAAAAGTATATATCTATTGGTCTACCTTCCTGTTGTTTAATGCACCTGGTTTTGCTTTTCTTATAATAACAAAGAGAAAACTGCTCTCTGACAATTTTTCATATTATGTACAGCGCATTATTTACAGGACTAAGTATCACAATTTGAAATGCTTGCCTATGGTCTGGTCCTGCTTCGATAATCCTTGGCAAACAGATGATTTTTGGCATAGGAAGTCTTGCTTTGCCAGAATGCAGTTTTAAATATTCATTGTTCAGAAGAAATAGCCTAAGTCCACCAAAATGGGAAATGCAGCTATTCATTGTGCTTTATGGTGGATGTCATAAGTATTGATGAGCGAATTTGTTCCGAAAACGATCGCCAAACATAAATTTGGCATGGAATATTGCACATTTGGATTCGTGATCGGAAACATGAACAAAATTTTATAAAATCGGAAAAAATTGTTAATATTTGGTAAAAAGTGCTGGAAAATATTTGCGTTGCCACAAAAATATTTTCAGCACTTTAGCTCGATAATGGTGGTATATCATGAACGCCTGGCACGTGTTTGATGAAGGGAGGGGTGTGCAGAGCTCAAAAGCGGCATTCTTCTAAACAGTAATTTTTTTTCTCCTAACTTTACGTGTGCACATTGCGGCTAGTCAATCATCCTCAATGTCCTGACACCACGGCTTGTGTCATTGGCTGCTGAAATAAAATGTCCCTCTCCATATAAAGAGCGGACATCTTGCGTTAGAACTATTTTGACATTGTAATTGCGCAGAGAGGCTGCTCTTGATGCTGACACTGTTAGCCGCAAGATTTTTGCTAGTTATTTAGGAGATTAAATGTCAGTCAAATAGTGTAGCTAGCTAGTGTCCAGTGTGGCTGTTAAATTTACCTTCTGGCCTTTTTTGGGGGGGGCACAGACAAAGCCAGCAGGGCACATGTCCTACAAGTGTGTTTTGCACTTCTTCTTTTGTGCTCCATGCATAAGTATAACATTCTAAATAATATTTTTTCACTAGCTTTAGTGCTGTGGTGATATGAAACTGCCTGCAGACCTAAGGCACATTAAAAAAATTACAATTTTTCAGTTACAGTTTGTTGAGTTGAAATTAAGCTGTCTGCAGATCTCACGCGAATAACCAAAAATGTTTCTGTTGCTAAACGTCATACAGTAAGGGACCTGACTTTCAAATAGTTTGTAGAATCTAGTGTGTCATAGAGGCCTGGTCCAGGGGCCACCAAAAAATTATTCTGCTCCTAACGTCATACAGTAGGGGACATCTCACATTGAAATAGTTTGTAGCATTTAGTGTGTTGAAAAGGCCTGATACAGAGACCTCCAAAAATTCTTCTGTTCCTAGTGTCATATAGTAGGGGACATCTCACATTCAATTAGTTTGTAGCATTTAATGTGTTATAGAGGCCTGACACAGAGGCCATCAAAAAATTGTTCCGTTCCTGGTGTCATACAGGAGGGGACCTGACTTTCAAATAGTTTGCAGCATCTGGTGTGTTACACAGGCCTGATACAGAGGCCATCAAACAATTCTTCTATTCTTCTGTTCCTAGTGTCATACTATAGGGGACATCTCACATTCAATTAATTTGTAGCATCTAGTGTGCTATAGAGGCATGATAGAGAGGCCACAAAAAAATTATTCCGTTCCTAGTATTATTCAGTAGGGGACCTGACTTTCAAATAGTTTGTACATCTATTGTGTTATAGAGGCCTGATCCAGAGGCCACAAAAAAAGTGTGTGTTCCTAACTTCTACAGTAGGGGACATCAGACTTTCATACAGGCCTCATCCACTCTCAAACAATTCTTTCGTCTGTGACTAAGCCATATTTCACCTTGGCATTTACTGCCGCTGAAAATCAACTGTTTGCAGAGGTGGTGCAGAGTTTAAAATCTAAACTTTTCCTGCTAATGCTGTGCTCCTACCAAACTATCTGAGCAACATGACTGAGAAAAAGCGAGGCCGTGTTGGAAGGGGAATTAGGCTTGGTGTTCAAGGTGTGCGTGGTGTAGCTGGTAAGGTTAGTAAAAGCAATAGTGAACCAACAACATCACATCCTATGCAAATACATCTGACAACTTCTGTTACTGGATGGGCTACTTCACTACCTTTCTTTGGCAGATACACAGTGGTACGCCTTGGTGATGAGGCCCAGAAAGAGAATGTGCTCAAGTGGATGGCAAGCACAGCTTCAAGTGGACTCTCCTCCTCTTCCTCCACCTCAACATCCCACCCAGTACAGTCCACAGAGGTGGTGCACAAATTCCCCTTGCTTCTCTCGGCATCCCATCTCTATAACCGAACAACTGACTGAATGGAACCACAGATGGGTGAGACTGAAGAGCTGTTCACACATTCTACGCCTTGGTCATCAGAAGTGTACTCAAAAGCTTAACAGAGTCAATAGGAATAAATCTGCACAGATGTCCAAAAATTTTTTAGCTTGGATCTGGGGCAGGATGAAGTAGGGTCCGAGCATCAACCTGACCCTCATGATCAGACGTTAACTCCAGGGGGAGTTGATTCTAAAGAGACTCAGATATCTGAGGCTCACGCGGACTGTGCTTTGCTGTCAGCGCAGGAAGAGGAGGAGAGCGACTCTAAGGGTGAGGAATATGATAACACAGAGGATGATAATGATGATGAGGTGTTAGATCCCAGTTCACGTGAACATAGAGGCACACAGCTGAGTTGATCATCTGAGGAAGACGAGGAGGTGACATTGCACCATACGTCGCAGACATGTAGTGATACAGTCACGAGGAGCAAATGCATCCTCAGCCACAATTGTGGCTGTGAGAAGCAGCATCTGTAGGTCTGTAACTCACAGGGGTGGCAAGGGTTGCCTAGCCTGGGCCTTTTTTGACACTGCAGAGGGTGAGTCAACTTATGTAATCTGCCAACTTTGCAAAAGAAAAAACTGAATAGAGGTAAAAAGTGCAATAATTTGACTACTACATGTATGAACCTTCACATGGGCAATCAACATGCGTTACTCTGGGAATCCCACTGTGCTAAAATGCGGACCAGCGGACCCCAACAACCATGAGCCACCCCATCAATCACATCTGCTGATTCTTCCTCCTCTGAGAGGCAGGTCTTCGACCGAAAAATCTTGGGTTCTTTACCCGCTCCAGTCATGCTGACTGAGAGACAGCTATCAGCTGTAATGGATGTTGAAATGCCTGCTGTTTTAGACCCATCTCAGAGAACGAGCATAACACATCTTTCACAATCTGCCTTAACATCTCCTCCAGCACATCTCTCATGGTTGAGCAGTTTGTCCGGTTCACCATACTCCACCCTCTCTCAGCAGTGCAGCCAGCCCACGGTACCATAGTTGTGGACACGTAAAAGATTGTTTCCTCCTATGCATGACAAAGCTAAGAGGTTGAACTCCACCATCTCCAATAGTTGGCCAGTGAAAAGCTGCCTTTCCGCCTGGCAGTTTCCGAAAGCTGATGGCCATCGCAGTCCCCCAGTATCAATTGCCCAGTCACCATTACTTTTCTAAGAAAGCTGTGCCTGCGCTACACCAGCATGTTGAAGGCAACATCACCCATTTCTTGACTAAATCTCTGTCTGCCAGGGTGCATTTCACCGCAGACACTTGGACGAGTAAGTACTGCCAATGGTGTTACATTTCGCTGACTGGGCATTGGTGACTCTGGTGGCTGTGGGGGAAGGTGCTGCTCCACAAGTCTTAGAATCCCCAAAGCTTGCAGGACAAACCTACATTTAACACTTCCTACACTGCTTCTCCTCCCTCCTCTATTTCCTCTAGGGTCTCAACCTGAACTCTCAACCTCTACCGTAATGATACACGCGTTCCAACAGTGCAGAGCAAATCCCCACCACCTACGTTCTATGTAACCAGGGCTCACCGCAATCAGGCAGTGTTAAACTTGATATGCCTTGAGAAGACTGAACAGCTCTCCCGGCTGAGTTTGATCAATGGCTGTCTTTGCTGAACATGCATCCAGGGAAGGTCGTGTCTCATAACAGTGCAAACCTGGGGGCGGCCCTATGGTGAGGCAAGCTCACACACGTGCCTTGTATGGCTCACGTCTTCAACCTGGTGGTACAGCGTTTTCTCCGCCACTATACTGGCCTGGGTGAGCTGCTCCAGAAAGCACGTAAGCTGTGTGCTGATTTCTGCCACTTGCATCCCTCAGGTCATCAACTTGCATCGATACAGAGGTCTTTGTCCATGCCAATTAATAAGTTAATATGCAATGCGCCGACACAGTGGAATTCCACTCTGCACATGTTGCAGCGACTATGGCAGCAGCACCAAGCCCTGACACAGTATGTCATGTCATAGAGCCTAGGGCAAATGCAGTACAGACGTGGCACATATCACATTTACAGAGTGGGCACAGATTAAGGACCTCTGCACTTTTCTGCACAGTTTTGATATGGCTACTAAGATGGTTAGCGCTGAGGACACCATCATCAGCATCACTATTCTGGTAATCTTTATGCTGGAGCAGACTTTGAATAGCCGGCAGGAGGAGAAGGTGGTCCCAGAAGAAGAGGAGGAGGCAGAGGAGGATGCAGAAGAGGTAATATTGTCTCTAAGCTTCAGACTGTCGTCACACAGGCAGGTGCCAAGGGAGGGTGGATTACTGCGATCGAGGGGGGCTGGTGATAACAGACAAACTTATCAAAGGTGCAAAATCCATGGAACAAATGGAGGAGGAAGAGGTGAAGGGTGAGCAACTGTCAGATGAAGAGGATAATCTTCCCCTCTCTGTTGTTTGTGGTGACGGAAGAAGAAGGAGGAAACAAACATTGCTACCCAACCACCAACACAGCATGGACTTGGACCTCATGGTTGAGCCCGACATATGAGTATCTTCTTGCTGCACTATTTGCAACATGATCCCCGTAAAGTTATGTTTAGGAATAATGCTGACTACTGGGTTGCCACTCTGTTAGGTCCATGTTATAAAGCACCAGCACCCAGAGTCCATGTCTTACATGTGGTGGACGAATGGAGAGGATGGTGCAGGAGTATCTAGAACTGAATATGAATACCATCATGGATGGTTTGGACCCTTTCACATTTTGGTCTTCAAAACTAGATGAGTCACCTGAGCTCGCCTCACATGTTTTGGAGGTTTTATCGTGCCGAGCAACCAGTGTTCTCTCAGAAAGGGTCTTCAGTGTTGCTGGTGGTGTCCTGACAGATAAGCACAGCCAGCTGTCCCCTGAAAGTGAAGACCGCCTAACTTTCATCAAGATGAACATGGATCTCCAAAGACTTTTGCACCCCAATCGCAGACTGCTGATATTGCATTTTTTAGCGTGGTGCATTAATGTTAAGTAACTGCACTCTGTGATATCTTTAGTGTGGCTTCTGTGCCTGCTGTGGCTGCTACTGGTGATGATGTTAACACAAATTTGTGGAAATGTGAACAGTCATGGCAGGTCTACATCTGCTGAGTTAGCTGTAGTGGAAGACGTGTTGGTCCCAATTATACTATTTCTATTTTCTTTACATTTATTCCACTTCAGTAGTGTCAGGCCCTCATTTTTTTAAATGTGAAAACTCTTCGTTGGGTGTCCATCTGCTTGATTGGGAGTAGTGGAAGACCTGTCGGTCCCTATTATACTATTTCTACTGTAGTGAAATTGATGCCACTTTGGTATTGTCTGCCAATAATTTTTTTAATTGTGAACACTCCTGGCGAAGTGTCCATCTGCTTGATGGGGCATAGTGGAAGGCCTGTCGGTCCCTATTGTACTATTTCTACTGTGGTGAAACTGATGCCACTCCTGTGGTGCAAGGCCCTCATTTGTTTAAATGTGAACATGCCTGGTTAGGTGTGCACTTGCTTGATTGGGCGTAGTGGAATACCTTTTGGTCCCTATTGTACTATTTCTACTGTGGTGAAATTGATGCCACTTTGGTATTGTCTGCCAATAATTTTTGGAAATGTGAACACTCCTGGTTGGGTGTCCATCTGCTGGATTGGATGCAGTGGAAGACCTGTTGGTCCCTATTATACTTTTCTACTCTTGTGAAATGTATGCCACTTCTGTGGTGTAAGGCCCTCATTTGTTTAAATGTGAACACTCCTGGTTGCGTCCATCTGCTGGATTGGGCAAAGTGGAAGACCTGTTGGTCGCTATTATACTATTTCTACAGTGGTGAAATGAATGCCACTTTGGTGGTGTCTGCCAATAATTTTTGGAAATGTGAACACTCCTTGTTTTGGTCTCCTTCACGTATGTTGCCTGTAGCAGTAGGCCTCCGAGAACATCAGGCCTCTACTTCCTTGGACTTAACTACCTGTGTTACTATCCTTAAATTTTCCAGACAATGGTAATCTACAAAACTGATAATTTGTGCCACCTGAGTGTGGCTCGGCATGAAAGCAGGTTTAGGGGTTGCATGTGGTATCAGGGCTCCCAGCAAAGGAGCCCTACACCGATCCCTCACCCACCTCATCTTACTGTGATGTTCAATTGAAAGCTGTAAATGCCATCCCAACCCTGATACCTCATGCCTGGCTGATTGCTGCAGTACTATGCTACAATTTGTACTATGGGTGAATTGAAGCCACTTTCCTGGTGTCTGTACCTCATTTGATGTGTTTTGGCAACATTTGGGGCTGTTATGAGGTGTTGTGCATGCATTTGTTTTTTCTCCCATTGACATGAATGGCGTTTGGCTATGTTTGATGAATATTCGACTAATTAATCATCGAATATTGCAAAGATTGCCTTGCGCAGGCGTGTACTACGGAGGACATAGAATGAACTTCAATCCAATATTGCGGCCAGCATGCAGCCAGCGGGTAAGGAAAGGGTGAATCAAACACCCGAAAACTCCGCCCATATGACCGAAAACCGGTCCCGCCAAATTCAGGTGACAGGTTCCCCTTAACATTTGATATTGAAGCGGAAAAATAAATGTGTTAACAAAAGATTCACTTCTTACTTCTTTTTTTTTCTATTACAGTATGTGTGACTAGATAATTGTTTGTTAAATCCAGAATTTTGAAGTAAAAAAAAGAAGGATGTGTTTTCTACTATTATTGAACACTTTTTTTATTCTTTCCCAGAAGCAAAGAAAACCATCTGTGAAAACCTGTTTGAGAGTTTGTTTTCTACAATAAAATTCAAAGTACATTTTCCTGTTAGTGGATTGTACCATATGTCAATTTTTTTTGTAACGATACTACTATGTTAACAGGCTTAAAAACAAACAAACATTTTTTGGTTTACATTATAGGTATAAGAAGTCGCATTTTTTAACAAAATTTCTATGCGAATAGATAAAGCTATTCGCTAAATTAAGAAAAAACAACAACATTTTTTTGTTGTTTATTTTACAGATATAAAAAGTACGGAAAAAGAATAAAAGTCAGCTATTAGTTTTATTTATTTTCTATTTTTTTTTAAAATATATCTTTGTGAAAATAACTAACATAACAGTTAAAATGTGACTTTTTTAATTTTCAAATACATTTTCATAATTTTTATAATTGGACGTTGCGGGTATATAATTTTTCTTTTTTGGTATCAGTGAACATGTTACTTTTCACAAAATTTCCTTGTCTGCCAGTTTGATTACACTGTAATTATACATTCTGATTGCACACTTAGCACCAAAATATTTCACAGTGCTGTGCCTCCTCCTACTTCCTCAGTAAAAACATAGATAATGGCTTCCTCTGAAATCAGCCACTGATTAGATTGTGAGCCCCATAGCGGTAGGGATCACATAAGTATATTGTTGAAATCTTGAGTACTAAATAATGGAAAATGTATCAAAATAAATGTTCCTAAATGTTGGCATAATTTAAAAAAATAAACTGTCTTTCATTACTTGCACTATATTTATGTTGTGTTTTAGACACTTTTTATTACAAGTCCGAGCAGGGGGCACGGCCTTGCTAAAAAGGGGCATGGCTTATCAAAAGTGCATTGATATTAATGTGTGAAGCAATGCAATCAAAATTGTCAGATTTATCAAGCACAATGAACCACTTTGATAAATCTGGCACACATTAAGACTGTGTAGCCTACGTTTGCACTAAGAATTTAGCAGTTTTGCAAAAAATTTGCCCAATATCTTTTGTGCTTTCATAATATCTAAAGTATTTCCCATATTCTGTATGTAAAATAAAGCACCAATCTATCTTAACCTTCTTCAGGCTGCATAATTTTACAACGTTAACAGGCTGCAGAGGTACAATTGTACCTTCATATATATTTTATTGAAATTTGGCCAATATATTCTGGACCAAAACTGCAGAGATGTCACGAAATTTCAGCCGTCTACGGCTTTTCGAAATAAAAAGTTATTGCAATTTTAAAACGGAATAGTTACAATTGTACCTACTCAGCTGGACGAAGGTTAAAACTTCTTTTACAACCTTCTCCGTTTAAATTGTAAATAATAAAAATCATAAAAAAAAGAATAAAGCATAAAATTGTGTGGTGGCACCAAAAACTATATTCTAATGGATTCCATGTAAATGAAAGAGGCAACTATCTTATTTATCTGTTCAGTTTTCAATATCTGTCAAGTTACCAATACGCTGAAGTGAGAGCTTGGTCCTGGGCACTTTGTGTATAAGCCAACTATCACTCATTACAATTAAACCTCATCTTTCTTTGTACACTCCCACCACACTGCTTGATCCCATTCATCCCATGATTTATTATCTAGTAGCGGTCTCCTTTACAAACACGCAAATAGCTTGTTTGAGCAAGACATTTAAGTTATTTTGTTTATTTCATTTTTTATGTATCGCTCCTTATCTTCTCATTTAGATAACAACAGCAGGGAGGGAGTAAAGGACTGCAGTAACAAAAATTCTTAAATCCCTCCCCATATTGAAATGGATAGAATCTGTAGCTTAGAAGTGAATAAAAAGCTGATAAACAGTATTTACCACTCATTTATTGGTTACTATTACAATCCTGAATTTACAACCTAAGGTTGAGCATTTTTTTTAAGTAAATTATTAGAGATGACTATAAATAACAATAAAGACACACCTTTTTGTATATTATTAAAGCACAAAGCTACATGTTCTGATAAATGTAAATTGTGCATAAAACGTTTCAGGCATAAATAAAATTAATCCAAGGAATACTGGAATATTTTTGGGCAAAAAATTGCAAGTTTTAAAAAAGTTGCAGTTGATGAATCGGCAACAGACCTCCGGAAAGCAAAAAACCTTTCTGCATTGGCAAACAAAAATACACATATTACCATAAAAAAAAAGTCTTAAAGGAAAAAAATGAATTAAAAACGTAAAAATCTCAAAAACAAAATTTGGCTCAAATCAACAGCAGGCTATACCAAACAAAAACAGACAGAAAAGGTACAAATGTAATAATGAATGGGGCCCAAAATGTCTGAAGATAATTAAAGAAGAGGGCCATCCACATTTTTTTTTCACTTTTGTTCAATCTTGCTCTGAAAACAGTCCTTGTATAATGGGCTTTATTCGTTTTCATGGTCATTACTTGCTTCTTAACAAACAGTTGACCACTAAAAAGCTGGCCTTGAGGAAAGGTCAAATCCTTCATATAGACTCAATCTATTTGGTGAGTGAAAATGTGGAAGGGCCTTCTGACAATCTTAAAAGACATTCCTTCAATTGTGTAGGCAAATCATGCTACATGCTCAATGTACCTACCAGATGGATAAGGTCAGAATGGACAATCGATACAAAGAGACAGAGGGACACATTAAGGTGCTAGAAAATCCATTCATTTGGAAGTTTCAAATAAAATCTGTGAGAATTAATGGTTTTGGGATCCAAAGGGTAGGTCTTCTACACAATAAAGAGGAGATATAGAGATATAAATGTAATGTAATTAGCAATATTTTATAATAGAAACATTATCTAAGACATGGAAATAATTAGCTTTTGAAAACTCTAGCAATGGTACCTAATTGTTTATGGCAGAAGTTGAATTACAAATATGTAGATAAGTATATTATTATCATTAATTGTAATTCAATGATAGCTTAATGCTGAAGATCTGAAGAGGTAACAAGACTTGTGACCAAAATACCTTTTAAAAAGGAAATGCAAAAAAACTATAGTATAAATAGAAAGAAAACTTTTCTCACAATATAAGATTCTGTAAATGATCCTGAAACAAATAGTTTTGTAGAAATTTTGCAGGGAAAGTAGGCGTTAATTTGCTTGTTGAAGTTTCCATTTTTTTGTAGTACACATATGGAACATGTGGGCTACATGCAAGCTGTTGGTGGTCAATTACAAGCCTGTTTAGACAGGTATACTTCACTTCCCATACATACAGAGCAATCGGCACTACGATCATTTTATACACATAGACTATCATTGTTCTCAACAGCACATTTCCTGTTTACACAGAATGATGTGCTGCCGAGAACGTTTCTGTTAAAGCAGGCTTAATAATCGCAGACCATTATATATTTTTTAAATATTAGGTAACATAGGTTCTAGTTTTAATATCTTGTGTTTATTAAATTTTTAGATTAATTTTTCACGACGGGAATTTTTATTGTAGAAAGCTGCAATTATTAAATCAAACATAGGCTAGGTGCGGATGACTGTGTATTCTCTCATCTAATAGAATCGGGTTGATTATGTAGATCACACTCTGATCAAACTTTAGAGTTTGATCAGATTGTGAACATAGCGTGATCCAATTCTTTCCGATGAGAAGATGAAGAAAATTCTTTATGTTCTCCATTCTGTCAGTCTTTCGAGTGTAGTTCAATGAATTCCACGGACTCGTTGACTTGCATGGCTGAGTGTGAACCGAATATCTGATATATGCACTGCCCCATAAAATAACATTGTGATCTGATGGTTTGTCAGATTGCAGTCGGACCTTGTGTCGCCAGACACTTGCCTAGCTAAAGGCATATATTTTTCCACCAACTTTGTAAAAGTGTTAAGAGCTATGTAAAATCACAAAAAATTGGAAATTTTGGAACAAAAATAATGTGCAACAAAACATTATTTTTTTTACTTCAAAATACTGGTTCTAAAGTCCTGAAAAAGTCCCCTCTTTCTCCAGATCCAGACATCTGTGTCTCCTGACCCAAACATAGGCATATATGAGGCTGTTGACTTTCGTTCAGGAGAACTGCAGCCACTCTGTGTCTCAGTTCATACTCAGAACACAAATATGAATATGAGAATCCTGCGTTAGAAAACCCCTGACCATTCAAGATTGTGAATAGTGAACATGATTGTCTTTGTTTAGCTGCATTTACTTGTCTAAACTGAGGGCAAAAACAGCCTTTGATTGCATGGTTCATAATGGTCCATTGCTAAAAAAAAGTTTCACATGGACCACTTGCACATCCAGTTGGGCCTTGTGTTGTTTTTGTGTTGTCCATTGTACACACAGAAGGTCCAAAAATAGGCTCATCTGAAAAAGTCCTAAATTGGTCCTTCTGGTGCCTCTTACCAACTACCAGTCACGTGATCCTCATGTGACCCTCCACGTCACACAGGTCCTTGTTGGCTGGACGCTGCCCGCCGCAAGTATCCAGACAGAGTGAGAGAGCCGTGATCACACGGCAGAACAGAAGAGCTGCTTAGAGCACCTCTTACTAGCCAGGACAGCGCTCAACCACTATCGACACTACTCACTCACTGCTTCCCTCGTGGGTGAATTAGGAAAGGACACAGAAGCCCGTTAATTCATTGCATCATCTTACCTCACCACCTCACCTCTTTCTGCTAAACCTCTACCGCGCTTGGTTCATCTTAAGGCAAGGTAACAAAATCTCTACTTAATGTGCAGATTACATGCTGTAAGGTGGATCGATTGACATTTATGACTATTGACTCCTATACTAGTAAAAGTGCACAAGCAACTTGCAACAACAGACAGGGAGATCTAGTTCCATTTGTCCCACCTATAATTGAACGTTAGTTCTTGTACATTAACAGCATACCTTATGTGTTATCTGTTGAGCAGTCATTTTCTCCCTCAGGATTACACCTTTTTAGCGCAAATCAATTTAATTTTTATTTGGAATTACCTGGCAATTTTGTGGTTATTGTTTTATTTGCAGCTGAAGAGTATCCTAGTATACTAGCGCCACTGTTTCCAATTGTGAAATATATATTTTGAGACAGTGACCGGTGTCATATGTGAGGGTCACTATGTGTCCCCCAAGGATGTGCACAGAAGTGTATTGAGGCCGTGGGAGTGCATGGCAGTCACAGTCATAGCTGTGATTGCAATGCAAAATAAAGTAAGTGTTGGTGTTGGGCAAGCTATTTGTCCAAGGCACATTTAAGAAAACCTGCTCTTGTCTTTTATTTTTGAAATTGTCTACTTGATGGTAGTGGGGCAGTCTGTTTCCTTCCCATTCGGGTTTTCCACATGGCCTATGGCCACAGGATCCTTGTAATTACCCCTGAAGCAGAGGGTTAGGGGTGTCAGTTTGGTTTTGCAAGCATGCAGAGCAGAAGGCTCTGCAGAGCTCCACCTATGTGAAGCAACACAGGGCCAAGTGGAGCCAAAAGGCCTAGGCACCCTTCAGCGTATACGGCGGTGCAGTCACCCACGGAAACAGGTCTAGTATGTGGACTGTTTTGTTTCCCGATTCCGACCTTGAGGATATCGTATGCTGTGTATTTCTGTGAGTTGGACATTAAAACACGTTTTGCTTTGAACTTTGCTGGGTCACTGCCTCATGACTGCACAGTGTGGATATAACTGCATTACAATATATATACAGCTCTATTAAAAATTATGAGACCACTGCAAAATTTTCAGTTTGTCTGATTTTTCTCTTTTTTTAGGTATATTTTTGAGTAAAATATATATTGTTCTTTTATTCTATAAACTTCTGACAACATGTCTCCGTATTTCCAAGCAATAAATTTTGTTTTTTTTTGCTGAAAAGGAGAAATGGTCCAAACTAAAAAAAACAGTGCTTTCAGACCTCAAATATTGCAAAGAAAACAAGTTCATAATCATTTAGAAACAACAATACTAATGTTTTAACTCAGGAGGAAGAGTTCAGAAATCTATATTTTGTGGAATAACCATGATTTTTAATCACGGCTTTCATGCATCTTGGCATGCTTTCCACCAGTCTTTCACACTGCTTTTGGGTGACATTATGCCACTCCTGGTGCAAAAATTTAAGCAGTTCTTCTTTGTTTGATGGCTTGTGACTATAAATCTTCCTCTTGATTACATTCCAGAGGTTTTCAATGGGGTTCAGGTCTGGAGATTGGGCTGCCCATGTCAGAGATTTGATGTGGTGGGCCTTCATCCACACCTTGATTGACCTTGCTGTGTGGCATGGCGCATTGTCCTGGGGGAAAAACAGTCATCAGAGTTGGGGAACATTGCCTGAGCAGAAGGAATCAACTGTTTTTTCCAGGATAACCTGGTATGTGGCTTGATTCATACGTTCTTCGCAAAGATTAACCTCCCCAATTCCAGCCTTGCTTAAGCAGACTCAGATCATCACCAATCATCCACCAAATTTCACAGTGGGTGCAAGACACTGTGGCTTGTACACCTCTCCAGGGCTCCATCTAACCATTAGACGACCAGGTGTTGGGCAAAGCTGAAAATTAGACTCATCAGAGAAGATTACCTTACTCCAGTCCTCTATGGTCCAAGCCTTATGGTTTTTGGCAAACTTCAGCCTGGCTCTCCTTTGCTTCTCATTGATGAAAGGCTTTTTTCTAGCTTTACATTACTTCAGTCTTGCCTGTTACCGACTGTTCTTGCTGTGCACTTCACCCTAGCTGCCATTTGCCATTCCTTTTGTAGGTCACTTGATGTCATCCTGCGGTTGCTGAGTGACAATCAAATAAGATGACAGTCATCCCAGTCAGTGGAGAATTGTTTTCGTCCTCTGCCAGTCTGTAGCTTTGTTGTCCCCAATGTCTGCTGCTTGACTTTGTTATAATGGACTGCCGTCACAGAAATTTGACTGTATCCCTCTGCTAGTAAAGTCAGAATTGAGCCCTTCTTTTCCTCACTCAAGACTTTTCTTTTCAACTCCTTTGGTATGGTTAAAAGTTATTTTTTCATTCCTATTACTTTTTGGATATTCCTAGCACTTGTTTTGCCATCCAGCTTGTCCTATTGCAAGAGGATTGTGAACACCATAGCAGTGTTTTTTATACTTTCCTCCATTAAATAAGATTTGGTTCAGGTGATCACCTAATCAGAAGCACATTAAGTACAATGAGGTGTACTCTGGTTGGAATTCAACTGACACTGGAATGGCTGTCAGACATGTAGAGAAGCTGATTTTTATGAAACTGTGCAGTGGTCTCTTACAGAGCTGTATATATATATATATATATATATATATATATATACATACTAACTTTTTTATTGATTTATACATCTGGAACACAAGTTAAAAAATTCCATTTATAATAATTAATAATTTCTCTTCAAATTTGTTGTGCTGTTGTTTAACATTAAAATAAGATTGTGATATACCGTATTGTTTTCGGATGTAATTTACATACAACAGAGTAGCTGTGATAAGGCAGTGAAGGAGCTGAGCTACAGGGAAAGCAGAAAGATGTGAGTTGAAGTAGGGGACAATTATGTAGCAGTGAATGACACTACAAAATACCTACTCAATGAAGTACTCTGGAAGGTTTATGTAGTTTTCTTGATGGCTTCTTGTCAATGTCAATCCTTCAGCTTCCACTCACATCTCAATTGTCCGGCTATTTCACCTGTTCTGTAGAAAGCTGAGCTTATTGAAAACAATTTCTGTGTTTCAATCTTGTGGCAGTTTAGCCATAGGCTTTTTTCATAGTTATTTACAATTTTTTGATCTGCTTCTCTCTTTATTTGTAATAATGTAAGTAAGATTGTATGACAAATAAAGACAAATTGTCAACAAAATAACAATATTTACCTACAGCCATAGTGTTAATCAGAAGAAAATTACCGTTAAAATATGTAAATATGTACCACAGTCTAATTGGAAGTACAGCTGCAGGGAGACAATGAAGTTTTATTTTCCCTGAAGCCACTGACTTCCAGTCATTGGGGCAGTGTTTGGGCAATGAGCAGTCAGAAAACACTCCCTATTCTACAATACTGAGATACTATTTGGTGTGGTGTGTGTAATTACAGCATGCTCATTGTGTAGTGAGAAGTGACTGATCACTGTCCAAGCACCACCCCAATGACTGGAAGTCAGCAGCTGCTGGGAGAATATAACTTCATTTTTCCCTGTAGTTGCACTTCCAGTTAGACTGAGGCATATTATTTAGCTGAAGATATGGCTGCAGGTAAATACTGTTATGCTATTGCTTGACATACCATTTGCATATGTTAAAGTTTATTCTTTTTTATTATTTTGATAGTATAATCTAGTTTTGTTTGCCTCACTTTTAATGTATGTATGTATTTATGTATGAAAAGGATGTATTAAATAAGAGGAATTGTGAAAACTTAGTGGGTAATTCATCAAAAGCTTTTTTGCCAGGAAACTGGAGTAAAATACTTTGGAAAGTGACATTTTTGTGCAACGTGGAGTTGCGAATAAGACCTGCGATTTTTGGCGTTCTCATGCGAGTTGAAAGCTGAGGAGCTAGGGAAGAGCCCGGGCGGGATGGGCGTCAATATGCCCACTCGCCATATGCGGCAATTCTTAAGGAATTCAGCGCATCATACTTCAGCGAGCCCCTCATTATGACTGGTGTATGAAACTCCTGTCTTAATGGATCGTCCTCATAGTTTTCCATGTAAATTCCCAGCTACAATTTTGATGTCTGATGACACTACTTATTCTATAGCTATATAGCCCTAATCCAGTAATGCTTTTGATAACCCCCCAAATTCTTCGAAGCCATGTGTAATTTGCCAATATTATGGGATCACCGAAATGCTTCCTATTGACTCTGTAGGACTTTTGCCACCCAATCTATCAGTCTCTGCCCTTTTACACCATGTTGTACTTACAAACTATAAGGAGACTCTCGAGAAGTTCAGATTGTACTATGCTGTTGGCTGACTTATGCATTTCTTCTTTTTCTGCTGCATCTTACATGTTGGTTTCTGGAGCTGCAATTTCAGTCTTTAGTGGGTGTCCTCGGTGAAGAATGATTTCTATATTGCTTGCTTCTCAGCTATAACCCTTTCTCTCTCACACTGACATGACTGTGCAAGGTAAGAAAATGCAGCTCAGAAATCTCTTCAGAAATATACAAAAAGTGAAAAACACTAACCTGCCTTAAAAGGAATGTGCCAACAGAAATTATACTATTGTTTAAATCAGATTTATATGTTACATGTTTTTGTTTTTCATAACGCAATATTTATTAAAAAGACAGTTAACCATCTGGCAACTGGCACTATGTTTGACTTATACTCCCTGTCATTTCAAGAATGTTCCTATGCAAGATCCACCAATCACAATAGGTGGTGTTACAGCTGAGCCTGCTGCTCCTCCCATCACAATCACCTATGCACACACTCATTAGATGCTTCCGTACCAAAGATAGGGTCAGAGTCTTTTCATTGTGGCGAATATTCATGTGAATTTCCAGAAACAACAGTCTAAATAAGCCTTAATGTTCAGTTGGAAATTTTTAATTTTAATTTAAAAAAAATGCAATATGGAAAAAATATTGCCAGACTTAAAGCACCACTGTGATGTGTGTTTTTTATTTTTTTTATTTTCACTAGTGGAGTTTATCACTAATGTAAATTCTCTGCCCTTAATAAAATACTTACCAGCCGCCATCTCTTCTTTTCCCAGTGTTGCTCTGGTCCTGTCCAGCCATCTTGTGATCCTAGCTCTTGACTAACTGGAAGTCACAAGTGCTTAATGTAAGCTGTGAGGTCCTCATTCTGGCCTCACTTTGGCTCTCATAGACTTACATTGAGAAGTGACTTTTGCCCAGGAAAAACACTGGAGTGATCCAGCAGGTCACAACCAGCAGAAAACAACAGAATAGAAGAAGACGGCGGCTGGTAAGTATTTTGCTAGTCGCAGGGAATCGATTTTATTGATACCACTCCGGCGGTTAGATAAAAAAAATGCTGAAGTGATGCTTAAAAAAACACATTTAACACAAAAAGCCAGATTGAAACCATTGGTGATTTTCTGATGACACATTCCCACACACATGGCATGTGGCAGAGGCTGCTAAGTTAAGCATAACTATTATTATTATTATTATTTATTATTATTTATTGTTATTAGTGTTGAGCGATACCGTCCGATACTTGAAAGTATCGGTATCGGATAGTATCGGCCGATACCCGAAAAATATTGGATATCGCCGATACCGATATCCGATACCAATACAAGTCAATGGGACATCAAGTATCGGAAGGTATTCTCATGGTTCCCAGGGTCTGAAGGAGAGGAAACTCTCCTTCAGGCCCTGGGATCCATAGGGATGTGTAAAATAAAGAATTAAAATAAAAAATATTGATATATTTACCTCTCCGGCGGCCCCTGAACTCAGCGCGGGTAACCGGCAGGCTTCTTTGTTCAAAATCAGCGCTTTTAGGACCTGAGAATCACGTCCCGGCTTCTGATTGGTCGCGGGCCGCCCATGTGACCGCCACGCGACCAATCACAAGCCGTGACGTCATTCGCAGGTCCTTAACGCGCTCATTTTTTAAAAATGAGCGCGGTAATGACTTTCAAAGACGTAGCGGCTTGTGATTGGTCGCGGCCACGCGACCAATCACAAGCCGCGACGTCACCGCAAGCTATTAACGCGCTCATTTTTAAAAATGAGCGCGTTAATGACTTTCAAAGACATAGCGGCTTGTGATTGGTCGCGTGGCCGCGACCAATCACAAGCCGCTACGTCTTTGAAAGTCATTAACGCGCTCATTTTTAAAAATGAGCGCGTTAATAGCTTGCGGTGACGTCGCGGCTTGTGATTGGTCGCGGCCACGCGACCAATCACAAGCCGCTACGTCTTTGAAAGCCATTAACGCGCTCATTTTTAAAAATGAGCGCGTTAATAGCTTGCGGTGACGTCGCGGCTTGTGATTGGTCGCGTCGCGGTCACATGGGCGGCCCGCGACCAATCAGAAGCCGGGACGTGATTCTGAGGTCCTAAAAGCGCTGATTTTGAACAACGAAGCCTGCCGGTTACCCGCGCTGAGTCCAGGGGCCACCGGAGAGGTAAATATATCAATATTTTTTATTTTAATTCTTTATTTTACACATCTCTATGTATCCGATACCGATACCCGATACCACAAAAGTATCGGATCTCGGTATCGGAATTCCGATACCGCAAGTATCGGCCGATACCCGATACTTGCGGTATCGGAATGCTCAACACTAATTGTTATAGTGCCATTTATTCCATGGCGCTTTACATGTGAGGAGGGGTATACATAATAAAAACAAGTACAATAATCTTAAACAATACAAGTCATAACTGGTACAGGAGGAATGAGGACCCTGCCCGCGAGTGCTCACAATCTACAAGGGATGGGTGAGAATACAGTAGGCGAGGATAGAGCTGATCATGCAGCGGTTTGGTCGATCGGTGGTTACTGCAGGTTGTAGGCTTGTCGGAAGAGGTGGGTCTTCAGGTTCTTTGTGAAGGTTTTAATGGTAGGCGAGAGTCTGATATGTTGTGGTAGAGAGTTCCAGAGTAGGGGTGATACGCGAGGGAAATCTTGTATACGATTGTGGGAAGAGGAGATAAGAGGGGAGTAGAGTAGGAGATCTTGTGAGGATCGGAGGTTTCGTGTAGGTAAGTAAGTAACTATAGGGTGAGTCTTCACCCATGGCTCATGTGAGTCTGTAACTATGGATCAACCTGGTGTCCATGGATGGACCTGCTTTGCCGATTACACAAAACTATTGGGAGGCTTCCAAAGAAGAAACCCGTTGCCAATGTTTACCTTAGACATAAAGCAAAAGAAAAATGGTTGAAAACGCGTAATTGACCTTAAATATGGTTTCGAATTGCCATGGACCGCAAGTTCCACATTTTGCAAACCTAGCAAAAAAAAAAAAAAGAAATACAGCTAAAGGTTTGTTTTAAAATCCTACAATGTAAACATATATGCCACAACTCTTATTTTTTTACCCCACAAAATTGTGCCTGGCAGATAGCTGAAATGTTCTTTTTTTTTTTACAACATTGTTCATGTGGTGAGACGTGCTGTGCTACATTTCTAACACTCTCCTGTGTCTTCCGACATTGTCCTGAATTCATGGCCACACGGAAACCTCAGCGCGGAATAACTTTTCATTTATGTTGGCATTTTCTGAATTTCTCTGCCACTGCCCAATGCCCCTATCGATACCAAGTGAATGACAGTATTTGGGTGGAAATATTTACACCTCCAGAGTGGCAGAACATGTTGTTATTCCGATGGCATAGCTTGGCTGCTTGTTACTGAGCACATGCTTTGCAGATTAGCCTGTTTGTATAGCCAATTGAACATGTGCTCCATTAAATATTTAAGCATCCTGTTTTAAGGATGGAACAGAAGACATCATCTGCCACTGTGCAGCAGACAAGTGAGGCCCCCAGAGCCCATTACCATAGGTTACAGAAAATGTTAATCAGTGCCAGTGCAGTTAAATAATGCAGTCTGTGCAGATGGCAACTACAACATCTACTCACAGATGTGTCTTTCAGTCCCTAAGGTGGCTATATCACAGGACTTGTCAAAAACAGTCAAAACTGATGTTGGCTCTACATATTACCCCTGAATGGATGCCTCGTAGCAGCCATTAGGTAAAAAATAAACGGCATACACAAAGGAAAAATGCAAATTAATTTAATTAAAAAACCTCATTACTATTATTACTTTTTTTTCTCAGAACACAATACCCATACAACGTGGAGAACAGTCCAGAGAACCGTTTCCCTCTCCTACAATGCCACACACACTACAAACAAATGCTTCCACAAATCACTTGTCTCATTCTCAATCATTAATCTCTTTTGGATGTGTCAATTGATTACCGAACTCTGTTTGAATACTGATTCTCAAGTCTTTAATAATGCGGAAACATCCAGCGGTTTACTAATTATCACATAGCTCAGCTCGGTAGATCAGAAATAAAATCTATTTGGGCCATAGTGATCAAGATTAGCATTAAGAAGCCAAGGCCTCCTAATGAATTAGGTTCATCTTACTAGGGCATACTGTTCATCAACTACACTAGTGTTGATGAACAGTATGCCCTAGGAAGAAGATCCTAATTTATTAGGAGGCATGTGCTTCTTAATGAATTTGGTGCATCTTCTACCTCCTGTGTGCCACCGCCAGAAATATTACTCCTGTCAGGTACTGGAGTACATTTCTGGTGTAGTTTATACCACTTTAGTGTATAAATTAGGATGAATTAGGATGGGCATGCTTGGTCCCACCCTGTCCCGACCAAGGTCCACCCACTTTTGTAAAAGATGTCGAAGCTGGCTGGATGTATTGTAAAAATGGCCAACACAGCAATATTTTTGCATGCCTTTGAATAAGCCAAAAAAAATTGCGACATTTTAAGATGTTTTATGCAAAAAAATTGGCAAAAAATCCTAATGCAGTAATCGGTGTTGTTATACATTGCTGTTGAGATGATGGCAGATTACACAGCAAGATGTTCTTTATGTTAAGCAAAAGTCACGACTAGAGTTTATGCTGAAGTTCCTGAGCATTGGCCGCAGTGTATGGACTGTCTGTGGATCTCTCAAGCCAAGCCTGACAACCTCACCTTGTTCTCTGCAAAGAGTATGAGTGAAGGCTCATACAGACATCTGTGTCACTCAAAAAAGCTAAAAAAAATTGTGTGCAGGGATTGTCCATGGGGTCTCCAGATTAATTGTACTAAGCTTGGTTCTGTATACATGTACTAATGGTGGTTCATGAACTGCATTCATGTACTGACAGTGATTCTGGTGCTTCATTCATGTACTGATGGTATTTCTGTCCCAACATTCATGTGCTGATACTGATGTTGTTTTTGGTGCTGCATTCATGTACTGACTGTGGTTCTGGCATTGCATTCATGCACTGACAGTGGTGCTGGTGCTGCCTTCATGTACAGGTGGTTTTTATGATGCTGCATTCATGAAGTGATGGTAGTTCTGATGCTGCATTCATGCATTGATGGTGGTTCTGATCTTGTACTCATGTAGCAATCCATAAAATGCTTCATGGCTATGTTTTAAAGGAAATCTGTCAGCAGGTTTTTGCTATTTAATCCAAGAGCAGCATGATGTAGGTAAGGAGAATCTGAATCCAACAATGTATCACTTAGTTTACTGGATGAAGCGGTTCTGACATATTTGGGGTTCTTACATTTAGTAATGCAGCAGAGCTAGGAAAGCTAACTCCACCCACACCAGGCTCTGCATGTGGCTGACATTGAGATGAGCACTGGCAGGTGTAACGAGAGCGGCTGACAGGTGAAAAAGTGTTGCTATTGGCTGGGGACACTTTTGGGGAACGCCCATGGCCCCTGTAAGAAAGGGGAAGTGTGCACGTGTGCTCTAAGCACATCACCCAGGGGCCTGCATGGGGTGCCTGCACCCCAGGCAGCTGCAGATCCGGAAAAAGGAAATGGCGCAGGACAGGGCCGTGGCGGTGAGTATGCTGGTGTCTCTGCAGGGGGGGAGAGACTGCACATAGAGATGCTGGCGCTGCATAGATGCTGTAGTCTGGACAATGATAATCACAAAGTATTATTATTATTATTATTATTATTTATTGTTATAGCGCCATTTGTTCCATGGCGCTTTACATGTGAGGAGGGGTATACATAATGAAAACAAGTACAATAATCTTAAACAATACAAGTCATAACTGGTACAGGAGGAATGAGGACCCTGCCCGCGAAGGCTCACAATCTACAAGGGATGGGTGAGAATATAGTAGGTGAGGGTAGAGATGGTCATGCAGCAGTTTGGTTGATCGGTGGTAACTGCAGGTTGTAGGCTTGTCTGAAGAGGTGGGTCTTCAGGTTCTTTTTGAAGGTTTCGATGGTAGGCGAGAGTCTGATGTGTTGTGGTAGAGGGTTCCAGAGTAGGGGTGATACGCGAGAGAAATCTTGTATACGATTGTGGGAAGAGGAGATAAGAGGGGAGTAGAGTAGGAGATCTTGTGAGGATCGGAGGTTGCGGGTAGGTAAGTACCGGGAGACGAGGTCACAGATGTATGGAGGAGACAGGTTGTGGATGGCTTTGTACGTCATGGTTAGGGTTTTGTAGTGGAGTCTCTGGGCAATGGGGAGCCAGTGAAGGGATTGACAGAGGGGAGAGGCCGGGGAATAGCGGGGGGACAGGTGGATTAGTCGGGCAGCAGAGTTTAGAATAGATTGGAGGGGTGCGAGAGTGTTAGAGGGGAGGCCACAGAGCAGGAGGTTGTAGTAGTCAAGGCGAGAGATGATGAGGGCATGGACTAGGGTTTTTGCAGATTCATGGTTGAGGAATGAACGGATTCGTGAAATATTTTTGAGTTGAAGTCGGCAGGAAGTGGAAAGGGCTTGGATATGTGGTTTGAAGGAGAGATCAGCATCAAGGATTACCCCGAGGCAGCGAGCTTGTGGGACTGGGGAGAGTGGGCAGCCATTTACTGAAATTGATAGGTTCGTTGGGGGGGTCGCGTGAGATGGGGGAAAGTGATAAAACCTTCAGTGTAAAGGCCCCTTCACATTTAGCGACGCTGCAGCGATACCGACAACGATCCGGATCGCTGCAGCGTCGCTGTTTGGTCGCTGGAGAGCTGTCACACAGACCGCTCTCCAGCAACCAACGATGCCGGTAACCAGGGTAAACATCGGGTAACTAAGCGCAGGGCCGCGCTTAGTAACCCGATGTTTACCCTGGTTACCATGCTAAAAGTAAAAAAAAACAAACGCTACATACTTACCTACCGCTGTCTGTCCTCCAGCGCTGTGCTCTGCTTCTCTGCTCTCCTCCTGTACTGTCTGTGAGCCGGAAAGCAGAGCGGTGACGTCACCGCTCTGCTTTCCGGCTCACAGCCAGTACAGGAGGAGAGCAGAGCGCAGCGCTGGAGGACAGACAGCGGTAGGTAAGTATGTAGCGTTTGTTTTTTTTTTACTTTTAGCATGGTAACCAGGGTAAACATCGGGTTACTAAGCGCGGCCCTGCGCTTAGTTACCCGATGTTTACCCTGGTTACCAGTGAAGACATCGCTGGATCGGTGTCACACACGCCGATCCAGCGATGTCTGCAGGAGTCCAGCGACGAAATAAAGTTCTGGACTTTATTCAGCGACCAACGATCTCCCAGCAGGGGCCTGATCGTTGGTCGCTGTCACACATAACGATTTAATTAACGATATCGTTGCTACGTCACAAATAGCAACGATATCGTTAACAATATCGTTATGTGTGAAGGTACCTTAAGTGAACAATAGCACTCAGCCTGACATGTGACACATCGTTAAAATCTGTGTTTTAACCCCTACCTCATGCTGTCCACAGATTACATAGCAAAAACCAGCTGACAGATGCCCTTTTAATATCCTAAAAACGTAGGTATTTGAGATTATTTGTTGAGATTCTACTCCAAAAACTCAGTTTAAGTTAGCGTGTGTTCATACTGATTTTTTTGAAGCAGCAACTCTCCAAATCATCCTCAAATACTCAAAACTTGGTTCTAGTCATGGATTAATGTGCTGATGGTGTTTCTGGCGATGTATTCATGTATCCACACCTTTGAAAATTGTGCAGCCCTTGGGGTTCGGTATGGCAGTGTGGCCTTTGGACTATAATATGTTGTACACCCTCTGGTCTAACAGGCAATTTGAAATGTATCCGTATATATATATATATATATATATATATATATATATATATATATTAGGGACGAGAGGATCTGTGGAAATCTGGGTTATTCAGGTGTAACCAGAGGCAAACATTTTGATTGTTAGTAGAGTAGATTTTTTTTAAATGACAAATGTATGGCGTACTTTTTACAGTATGTGATGGTAAACTTACAGTGAAATGGTTGGGTTCATATTTCTTTCAATTCATATATCGGAAAAAGTACATTTTCCAAGGTCGAGCAAAATATCTGCTCTGGCATTAATGCCAGGAATAGTACATTTTAAGATAAAACAAGGGGGAATCATGCTGGAATTGTAACCCAGCAATCTGCATAGAGTATCCTGCAGCAGAAGTGCTGTCGTCTTTGCTCTGCATTTATGGCATTGCCTTAGCAAAAGCTGTCTTTCACTGTCAAATACAATAAGTAGTGCTGGTCAGCTTAAATTCCCCTGTTGACCAGAGTTATGTTTTGTGAACTGCATGTGCCTGAGGCCTCTCATGCATCATTTAAACTGCTTTGTACATGTCAATAGGTGGAAAAGCATTAGATCCCTTGAAGACTTATCCAAATCCTCAAAGATATATGTGCCATGTAGAAGCTATGCTGCAGTTTCAAGGCTGTTGTGCTTTTTACACCTGCTTACTTAGGGCTGAATGTGTTGCCAGAAGCAAAATCCAAGGGAAGTTTAAAAAAATCTGCTCACGCACACACAAAGACTGATTCCTTTTTGCAAAGGTGTTCTTTATGCTGTACATCAGCTCTGGTTATTCTATTTTATGACGTTGGATAGGGCACAAATCATTATCACATTTGTGCCTTTTTGCATCGTTTTTTGCCTGTTTTTCATTTGCACGTTATTCTTCCTTTAATTTGTGCCTTTTATAAGTCTAATTTACACGTATGTATTTTCCTGCTTTGTTTTCATGCTTTCATTTGTTGACGTGGTTTGGAGCTTCCTGATGTTTTCAGCTAATTCTTCAAGTGACTTTTCAAAATGTCGCCACATTTCTGAGCAAACGTACTCTAGTTTCCGAATGGTGTGATTTTATATACATCTGAAATACATAGGCGCACATTTTGTGTTATTTTAGCAGAATGTATAACTTTTTGCTCTATAAAGGTGCAAAAAAAAGCATTTTTTGTTTTCCGCAAAATTCATGAATTATGAATTTTAAGGATTTTCTATTCATGCAATGCCATATTTTAAGCAAAGTGCCTACAATTTGGAAGATTACTGTTCTACTAAATTGATCAAAGTTATAATGGCCATAGGAACCCCCCATGACCTAGTAACTACAATAATATAAAATACTCAGAACCTCCTTTCCGCTGACTCACGTTGCCTAAACTATGGGAAGCAACAACCAGAGCTTGGTGCATTATTGCAGCTGTGTATGTTTTTCTCTGAAACACTGCAGCATTTCATATAAAGCAAACCTTTAAAAGCCAACTGTGGACTGTTTGCCTCTTATGATTAGGCCAAGGTCGGTCCTTGGTGACTAAGGGTACCGTCACACTGAAACGACACTGCAGCAATACGACAACGATGTCGATCACTGCAGCATCGCTGTTTGGTCGCTGGAGAGCTGTCACACAGACAGCTATCCAGCGACCAACGATCCCGAAGTCCCCTGGTAACCAGGGTAAACATCGGGTTACTAAGCGCAGGGCCGCGCTTAGTAACCCGATGTTTACCCTGGTTACCAGCGTAAACGTAAAAAAACCAAACATTACATACTTACATTCCGTGTCTGTCCTCCGGCGCTCTGCTTTCCTCTGCACTGTCAGCGCCGGTCAGCCGTAAAGCAGAGCGGTGACGTCACCGCTGTGCTTTCCAGCTGGCCAGCGCTGACACAGGATGCAGGAGGAGTGCAGAGAAGCACAGCGCCGGAGACAGACAGCTGAAGGTAACATAGTAACATAGTAACATAGTTAGTAAGGCCGAAAAAAGACATTTGTCCATCCAGTTCAGCCTATATTCCATCATAATAAATCCCCAGATCTACGTCCTTCTACAGAACCTAATAATTGTATGATACAATATTGTTCTGCTCCAGGAAGACATCCAGGCCTCTCTTGAACCCCTCGACTGAGTTCGCCATCACCACCTCCTCAGGCAAGCAATTCCAGATTCTCACTGCCCTAACAGTAAAGAATCCTCTTCTATGTTGGTGGAAAAACCTTCTCTCCTCCAGACGCAAAGAATGCCCCCTTGTGCCCGTCACCTTCCTTGGTATAAACAGATCCTCAGCGAGATATTTGTATTGTCCCCTTATATACTTATACATGGTTATTAGATCGCCCCTCAGTCGTCTTTTTTCTAGACTAAATAATCCTAATTTCGCTAATCTATCTGGGTATTGTAGTTCTCCCATCCCCTTTATTAATTTTGTTGCCCTCCTTTGTACTCTCTCTAGTTCCATTATATCCTTCCTGAGCACCGGTGCCCAAAACTGGACACAGTACTCCATGTGCGGTCTAACTAGGGATTTGTACAGAGGCAGTATAATGCTCTCATCATGTGTATCCAGACCTCTTTTAATGCACCCCATGATCCTGTTTGCCTTGGCAGCTGCTGCCTGGCACTGGCTGCTCAAACTATGTAATGTTTGTTTTTTTTACGTTTACGCTGGTAACCAGGGTAAACATCGGGTTACTAAGCGCGGCCCTGCGCTTAGTAACCCGATGTTTACCCTGGTTACCAGTGAAGACATTGCTGAATCGGCGTCACACATGCCGATTCAGCGATGTCAGCGGGAGATCCAGCGACAAAATAAAGTTTCAGACGATCTGCTACGACGTACGATTCTCAGCGGGGTCCCTGATCGCAGTAGCATGTCAGACACAGCGAGATCGTAACGATATCGCTGGAACGTCACGGATCATGCCGTCCTAGCGATCAAAGTGCCACTGTGTGACGGTACCCTTTTACCCATCCCACTCTAATAGACTAACAGTTGTAGTAGAAATTTCCCGTGCATCATCCGCTCAGATCTGTGATTGCTTGCGGTAACTTACTGCCACAAATACCACCAGATCCAACAAGAAGAACCAAGGAACCAGAGATATTCCTAAATTCTTTATAATTCATAACATATTGGGCAAAAAAGCAACATTTCAGCCACATAAGACCTTTGTCAAACAATGAATTAAAAAATACAATCATCACTTGTTTTGACACCTATGTTTTGAATAATAAAGAAGCTAATTGAGAAATATCTCTGGTGCCTTGGATACTTCTTGTTATATCTATTGGTAATCTTGGGATGAGTTGCCACAAGAAAGCTCAGACCCAAGGGAGTGGTGCACAGGATATTTCTATTACAACTATCTCTAGATGCTGTAAGCAAATCTGAAAGCTGGGAAAATCCACCGAGAACCAACCTTGGATTCCAAAGCAATTAGTCCCCAGCCAGATTTTCAAAGTATGTTTTTTCTGAAATATCGTAGCATTTCGGAGTCAAACATTCATGGTTGCAATAAGAAAGACAATGTAAGTTTCACTCTACCCGAGGTTCGGGCAGCATGGTTCAGTTGACAGATTCCCTTTAATGCACTTCCATATGTCTCCAATTTTACACCAAATGTTTTCTGAGGTATTTCTTAATTAAACAGGTAAAATAGTGTGACATGTTCCATCCAATGCCGTGTGTATGGGAGCATTATCTTCTAGATGCATTGCATGCATATTGCACCCTACTTACTTGTGTGACAGCACACAGATTACCTCAATGGACAGTCAATTTGTAAGATGCAGGTTTATATAACCTGCACCATCTTAAGTTCTTTTGCCTGGTGACCATGGTTTTGCTGCTCTGATTATCATCACATTAATTATCATCACATTAATGAATTAATTAATAGACTGTAGATTGATGAATTTTGGGTGTATACCTTCTGTAAATTGCTTACCAAATCGATTGACCTTCTCTTAGTGCCCTTGGTTACCCAGTGTCATTTGCAATGCTCCATGTACGTCAAAACTATTTATTAACTCTTGCAAGCTTTTGTTTTTAGAATGTATATAGTGCAAATTTAGACCTTGAAAAACCTTTGGTGTCTTAGTTGAGGATCTTACTGGGTTCATTTTTATAATTGTGTGCATATCAGCAGCTCTCAGCTCTCAGACATCGTGTGCCCCCTGTTCTGAGAGATGCCTGTCTGGAAAAGGCTGTATAAACATACACAGCGGCATATTCAACCATAGACCTCAAAATTTCTACTCAGGAGCAGAGATGAGCGAACCCAAACTTAAAAGTTCAAGGTTCGTACCGAACAGTTAGTGTCCGGTGGTAAATACCGAATGCGGACTACTCCCGGAAGTCAGTTGCAATGTTCTGGGTGAAGGATAAAGAGACAGCGAGAGAGAGAGGTTTTCCAGCTCAAAAGTTTGGGTCTTCATTGTTTTAAACCTGGTTCTGGTTCAAGTTCGGGTACAGTTCTGGTACCCGAACCGAACTTTGGAATAGAGTTCGGGCTGGGTACCAGGACCAGAACTTCCACAGGTCCTCTCATCCCTACTCAAGAAGTAACATTTCAACTTTATGTGTACTACAGTGTCCATTCTGCTGTAGATTCACCTCTTTTAACATTTTTTGCTTTGTAATTTTAGTCAAAAAAGTCATGTTGTAACACATCATTTTTTTAAATCAGAGTACCTTTCCCTGGAGGGATGTACTTCGTCTTCAAGAATCTTTGGGCAAGTTACCGCAACATACTGTAAATGCCAGGGTATTACCCAGTGTATCAAACTACTTTTGTCATCATTCCATACAGGGATGGGCATATTAATTGTGCAACCTGTGCAGCCATATTGGGTCCCAGGAAGTAATGGGGCCCACTTCTTCCTACAAAGCAGTTAATATTGTGAATTATGATGAGCTATTAGAGTGCAAAAGGCTCATATAAAGGGACTCTTTTCTGTCTCTGCACAGCTCTGGTTCCATAGGACATCGTAGTGCTATCAATTTCCCAGAAAATGTTACGAAAAGTGCAAAACACAATATTGCATGTTTTTTGCTTTGTTTTTTTTTGTTTTTTTACCCAGGTAAAAAAACAATGTTGTCCAGGGCATAAAAATTGCACAAACTATCTAAAAACACAAATTATTATTGTTTATAATAAAAAAAACTATTGACTTAATACTATATCTATATACAGCATGCTTTGCTGCAAAAAAAGCAGGAAAAATACCTGAAAAAATGTTGCAAAACTGATCAGTTTTTCCATATTAACAGCTATGGAGGTCTGAAATCAAATTTAAAGCATAGCCTTTTGTTCTGAGATAACCACTTCTTTCAGATAACTTTGCAATTATTCTGCCTTGTCAGCATTGAAAATATGCCTAATTGTAAAATATTCACCCTTAGGAACTAAAAAAAAGTTGGGCTGCTAAAAAAAAGTGACAGCATTGTAGGAAAGCTGTGTGAATTAGGCATGGATTGCTTTTAAGACTGTGGCAACAAAAGACAGAAAGAATGTACAGTTGGTGATAGTTCAAGGATAAAACTAAAATTATGGATGACTATGGCCTCAATCTTACAGTAAAGTCTTAGAAAAACAACATCTGCTGACAAAGCCGAATGAATGCCTAGTTTGTTCTGAACCTTCCCTTCTATTCATATGGTATGATTTAGGACTTAGGAGTTAAATCTTCTTTTTATCTATCACTCACTGGAGATATTCCATGCTGTAATATCAGTTGCTAATTCATTATTTCTCATTACTAAATATATATGTGATTAGAGTGACAGCAAGGCTGATTTCTTCAGTCACCTGTAGCATATACTGAATATTAGCACTTTGGACCAGATTCATCATTTGAAGTTTTTAAACGTACTTTTCTATTTTTGTCGCGTGGTATTCATTGACATTTTTTTCACGAAATTCTTCAAATGTCACCACGTGACATCATTATGTTACCTCGGGCTTTGCTTCATGTAGTAACATTGACTAACAAACAATGTGGTTCACCATTAATTAGATCCATTGCCATTTGTGAGATCTATACTCTGGCAAAAAGTAAGGAAGAATCTTGAATGGGGTCAGAGGTGTATCTGGAGGGGGGTCAGCGAAGGCATGTGTCCCTGGCGCAGCCGGCAGGGGGGGCGCAGTCAGGCCACCTAATGCAGCAGTCTGAGGTGTCTGCCTGGTGGCTGCATTTTGCCACCTCCGGACTTGGAGTTGGCCTTTCTCTGAGCCGGCCTAAGCGGACAGCGGGCTCTCACAATGTGCAGTGCGCCAGCTCACAGTGAACAATTGTACTCCTGTTTTTCAAACGAGTACAATTGAGGCTTTGACCGTCGGGTCAGAGCGACCTCAGCAGCGTGATCAGGTCATGTGATCACGCTGCTGATGTCACTCGCCAGCGCAAGGAATCGCAAAGAACATTGGTGGGAAGAAGACACCCAAGATTAAATATAACGGGGGGCATTTAGGGTGGGGAGATTTACTGAGTGGAGGTATTTACTGTGTGGTGGTATTTTACTGTGGTGGAGAGGTTTACTGAATGTGGGTATTTACTGTGTGTGGATATTTACTGTGTGGGGGAGATTTACTGTGTGGGGAGATTTACTGTGTGGGGCTATTTACTTGTGTGAGGGTGATTCACTGTGGGGAAGATTTACTGTGTGGGGGAGATTTACTGTAATGGAGCTGGGGGAGATTTGTGTGTGGGGGTATTTACTGTTTGGGGGATTTAGCGTAATGGGGATCAGGGTATTTACTGTGTGGGAGAGATTTAGTGTAATGGGGATGGGGAGATTTACTGTGTGTGGGGGTATTTATTGTGTGGAGGAGCTTTAGTGTATCGGGTGTGGAGGTTTACTGCGTATGGGGTATTTACTATGTGGGTGACACGAGTTTGGTGAGCAAGTAAGGGACAGGTGTAGACACAATATGGTGAGTGGAAGAAATTTGAAAAAAACAATATGATGATCAAGGGGTGTTATGGGGGCAAGTATGAGGAAACAGTATGGTGGGATGGGTGCAGACACAGTTTGGTGAGTGGGGGAAGGGTGCAGACACATTATGGGGAGCAAGGGTGATGGATAGGTGCAGATACGGTATGAGGAGTCAGTGGGATGTGTGAGTAGGCAGTATGGAAAGTGAGAGGTTAAATGTGTGAGGAGGGAGAGGGAAATGTGTGAGGAATTAATTGAGTAAAATATTGCAAGGAAACAGTATTAGGGGAGAAAAGTGTGAGTGGGTATAGAATAAAGACTGAGTAGTGTTGGGTGGGGAGGTAGCATCAGGGCACAGTGTAAGTGCACAGCCAGGAAGGGATAGTAAGCCAAGGAGGAGTGTGGTGAGAGTGCATAGTATAAATTCTTGGCCCGGGTGCTGGAAAACCTAGATACACCTTTGAATGTGATCTTAGATGGAGTCATTTGAATGACCTCTGATAATTGTGCAGTGTGAGGATGACAGGAACTTGACCATATGCCCTAGATAAGTATTTACACTTAAAACTGTCTAAAATAAAGCACAACTTCAGCATTTTGTAAAAAAACTTTACTGCTGTAGTGGTGTCACTGATGTAAGTTTCCTGCCCCTAGTATTATACTTACCAGCCTACATCTTCATCTATTATCAGTGTCATATTCTGCAGGTTGTGACCTGCTGGATCGCTCTATTGTTTGCAAGATTGCCTTGCGCAGGCGTGTACTACGGAGGACAGAGAATGAACTTCAATCCAATATTGCGGCAGCATGCAGCCAGCGGGTAAGGAAAGGGTGAATCAAACACCTAAAAACTCCGCCCATATGATAGAAAACCGGTCCCGCCAAATTCAGGTGACAGGTTCCCTTTAAGTCACCACAAAAGTCCCTGGCAGGGGGAAGGATCAGAGCAGTTGCTTCAGGAGATGAAGAAGGGAATAATTTATGCAGAAACAAGAGACTTCCTAATTCTACATAGAGAAAAGAAAACAGTAGAATTTACTGGGTAGAAAGGCAAAATGAGCAATTGTAATGTACACAGTGCTATATAATATAATGATTGCAATATTTTGAGAGAATAAAAATGTTGATGGGAGTGCTTCTTTAAGACTGATGTACTGACATTTTGTACACCAGTCTTAATGAAAGGTGCCCTACGTTAAGATGTGCCAAATTCATTAAGAGGCAAATGCCTTTTTATTAATTTTGCATATATTTCAACTGGCGTGCGCCTCTGCCAAAACTGTAACTCTGGACAGTGGGTTGTATACATTTCTGGAGTAATTTATGTAAATTATGATAGTGTAAAAAAGCCAAAAGGTGTTCATTTATTTTGCAATTTCAAGCTCCTTACACATTTCAAGATGTTTTATGATAGAAAACTGGTGAAAACCCCTTGATGAATTGGGGTCATAGAGTTCTGGAAAAAGAAATGTTATACTCCTTTCATTGATTAACTACCCTGCTGCTGCTCAAGCCCCATCATCCATTTTCTCACTGCGGCTACAGAGCTTTATTTCTTCAGGTGTGGCAACAAAAGTCTTCTTCTGGATCTTCAGATTTCTGGGACTAGGCATCAGCATACCATTTCGTGACATTGCCACATGAAGTATGTTGCCTCGAGGCACTGACTAGCCACACTGCGACGAAAGTGCCAGTAAAGTCTGAAGATCTTAAAGATGACGTCTGAGACCACACCTGAAAAAATAAAGATATCAGAGTTTCAGAGATATATTTTGGATTGGACAAGGAACTGTGGAGGTGAGCCACAAGGCAAGTCAAATTCCTTAACTGAGCTCATATAATGTAATTCTTTGAGATAAGTTGAATTATGTGTTAGTTTTCTTTGCATTAAGTGTAATGCCTGGTATACAGCAAGTACTATCATCACAATTAACATTTTACAATTATTATCTAACGACACTGCCCTTTACTTACATGATGTTAATTATGGGATATCAGAATTTTGCTTGCTAATGTTACCATGTCCACAGTTGCAACTGAGATGAAATTTACCGGGTTAGGACATGATCGAATTTTCTGGTTCTTTTGGGATTTAACTGGATTGGTCACTTTCTACTTATTTTTAAAAATGTGTTGGGGACATGCATTTTTGGCACTTACTAATATATAAGTGTTACAGTTTCTTCTGTTGGTGCAGCCATAATCACAGACTGCACAGCTATCCTGTTCTCAAAATCGCTGCTGTTTGACGAGCATGTCACCATATAATTCTGTCAGTCCACTTTCATTGGAAAACACTTCTTATAAAAAAGTTGTTTTGCTATTGGTGGAGACTGATGGACATGGTTTGGTCACATGATCCTCAATCAGCAGCCATTTTGAGAACAGGAATGCTGTGCAGTCTTTGGTTTAATAACTGCAGAAGAAGAATCTGCAGTTGTCATGTATTAATCAGTATCTTATCAAATGTGGTGGGGACAGAATTTTATGTCAAAGATAAGGTGGTCAACCCCTGAAAAGGCAAATTCCAGATTAAATCCTAAAAATACACCAATATGATAAAGCTAATGCAAGTGAATGGGGTATTTTATAAATTCACAGAATGTTCACTTGCGGCACAGGGATATTTTTCACGGGATTTGGATGTTTCGCCCCCAGCAGTACTACAGTCTGTCTCCAAAGTCAACCATCAGTGTTGTTATATCATATAGGGAATAATACAGTATTCATTAGAGTTCTTAAGCCAAGTACTCCTACTCAAATTACCGTACATGAAAAAGCCTACCTAGGCTATAAACTGGTCACTTAGCCAGTATATAAACGCAATATAATAAGGAGATGGAAACGAGGTTTATTTATTTTTTCAAGGCATCTGTGAGCCTCTTGTCTAAAGGGCACAACTGCAGCTGATAGGGTGAACATATGAGATGCCCTCACTTTGTGAAAAACCCATGGATTGATCTCGGTGGATAAACCAAAATGTTCAATGTCTATGAGAAAAGGTGATAAGATTTCCAAGTTTCATTTTTATGGCCCATTCAGTTGTCTTTCTATGAACACAGCCATGGCCGAAAGTGTTGTGTGAAATTGTCCAATTTGTCTTTCGTTCTCTGTTTTTTTTGTGTGTTACTCCAATACACACAAAGAAAATAAGTATGTGTATTTGCAATAATTTTCTGGAAGAAATACTTTTCTGGAATAATTTTAAGGGTGCCAACACTTTCAGCCATGACTGTATAAGAGATTCTCAACGTCTGATGATCAATTTACACAGACCAACTAACGGCCATAAATAACCACCAACTTACAATGTTTACCTATCGGCGCACATTTAATAGGCTGTATACATAGAAAGATGCGTACTGAACAATCCACAATAGATGACTCATGCACATAGGCTGCCATTATTCTTAGCAGGCAGTCCCTGTTTACACAGGACCTTGCGCTGTCGAGAACGATGATCTTTTTGCTGCACAAAAGATAATTTTTCCCAATCAACAAGTGTTTTGCTCTTTCATGGAGTGATTGGCAGCCTTAAGAACATTTGTTCATGATAATCTTTCAAAGCAAATTTACCTTTATTGAGTATGTGGGAAGTGATTATTCTTCAAAATACCATTTGTATTTTTTACTAGCAGTTGTCTAATAAATATGGATGTTTGTTGAGCTATATAGGAAAATATTCAGGAAACTCATCTGCAGCTTTTTATTTGCTATTTTGAGTTATCTGACAAGTGACATGGCTGCAGTTTCCAATAACTTCATATTATTATTTATTTATATAGCACTATTAATTCCATGGTGCTGTACATGAGACGGGGTTACATCAAAATACAAATATCACTTACAGTAAACAAAACTAACAATGGCAGACTGGTACAGAGGGAAGAGGACCCTGCCCTTGCGGGCTTACATTCTACAGGATTGTGGGGAAGGAGACAGTAGGTCGGGGGTTGCGGTAGCTCCGATGGTGTTGAGGTGGTCAAGTGGTCATTATAGGTTGTAAGCTTCCTTGAAGAGAAAGGTTTTCAGGTTCCGTTTGAAGGATCCAAATGTCGTGGATAACTGGACATCTTGTTCTAATGCCATATTATACATTATATATGTATATATATATATATATAAATATACTAGATGGTAGCCCGATTCTAACGCATCGGGTATTCTAGAATATGTATGTAGTTTGTTTATGAAGATTTTAGAATAATACATTGAATACACAGGATTCGGTCAGCCGCGACCAATTAGCGGAGCGTGGTTCAAATCCTGCGCCAATTCGCGGCCGGACTGCACCTGTTCATGGCCGGCCACGTAGTATATAGCACAGCCATGTAGTATATAACAGCCCACGTTGAAAATAGCACAGCCACGTAGTATATTGCACAGCCACATAGTATATTCCACAGCCCACGTAGTATATTGCACAGCCCACATAGTATATAATACAGTCCATGCAGTATATTGCACAGCCCACGTAGTATATTGCACAGCCCACATAGTACATTGCACAGTCTACGTAGTATATTGCACAGCCCACATAGTATAATGCACAGCCCACGAAATATATTGCACAGCCCACGTAGTATATTGCACAGCCCACGCAGTATATTGCACAGCCTACGCAGTATATTGCACAGCCCATGTAGTATATTGCACAGCCCATGTAGTATATTGCACGGCCCACATAGTATATTGCATAGCCCATGTAGTATATTGCACAGCCCACGTAGTATATTGCACAGCCCACGTAGTATATTGCACAGCCATGTATTATATAGCAATGTGGGCATCATATCCCTGTTAAAAAAGAATTAAAATAAAAAATAGTTATATACTCACCTTCCGTTGGCCCCCAGATCCAGGCGAAGCGTTTACCGATGCTCCTTGCACGCTCCGGTCCCAAGAGTGCATTGCGGTCTCGCGAGATGATGACGTAGCGGTCTCGCGAGACCGCTATGTCATCATCTCGCGAGATCGCAATGCATGTAGCGGTCACCAGAGCGTCGCGAGGAGCAGGAAACATCTGTTCTGGATCCGAGGGGCCGATGGACGTTGAGTATATAACTATTTTTTATTTTTTTTAACATTAGATCTTTTTACTATTGATGCTGCATAGGCAGCATCAATAGTAAAAAGTTGGTCACACAGGGTTAATAGCAGCGGTAACAGAGTGAGTTACACCGCGGCATAACGCGGTCCATTAACACTGCCATTAACCCTATGTGAGTGCTGACTGGAAGGAAGTATGGAGCGGGCACTGACTGCGGGGAATAAGGAGCGGCCATTTTGCCGCTGGACTGTGCCCGTCGCTGATTGGTCGTGGCTGTTTTGCCACGACCAATCAGCGACTTGGGATTTCTGTTACAGACAGACAGAAAGACAGACAGACAGTAAGACGGAAGTGACCTTTAGACAATTATTTAGTAGATATATATACTGCTGCTTTACTGAAAGTTCAGTTCCCAGGAGAAAATGAGCTTTAGGCCAGGAACACACGCTCGGTATTTGGTCAGTATTTTACCTCAGTATGTGTAAAACAAAACTAGTAGTGGGTGATATATCCAGAAGTGGTGACGTGTTATTATTATTATTTTTCTTCTGATTGTTTAATTCCTGGTTTTGGCTTACAAATGCTGAGGTAAAAAACTCACCAAATACTCAACATGTGCATGTGGCCTTATTCCTTATGCCAGAGCAGCTTCAGTCACAGCTCAGAAAACTGAGCTTCGGCTTTGACTGACGGCCGTCTCCAGCAATATAATTCTGTAAGTCAGCCTAATTTTTTCATAGCTTAGTGGTAAAATAAATCAGAGCTTTGTCAGTGAAGCTGTGTGGGGGCTTGTTTTTTGGGTCTTGAGCTTAAACTTTTATTTCTACCATCCTGCGGGCAATGCAGTGACTGAAACCCGTTATTCTTGCGTTTCAACTTTTTTTTCTTTTTTGCATTTAACGAATTGTTAAAAATAAGTGTATCTCTTCATAGATTGGACTTTCTCAAAAGTAGTGATACCAAATATATTTTTTTTCTATTTATTTTCTCAATGGAATACATAAACTTAATTAACATCTCATTTTTGTTTGCTATTTTTACTTTACTTTTTTTAATTTTTACTTTTATTGGACTTATTTGAACTTGCGATTGTTTGATTGCTAATGCAGTGTATAGTAAAACCAGGGTATTGTAATATAAAGTGAAAATGAAGTTCTCTTACAAAATCCACTCACAGCATGGGCTTCACAGGAAGACCATACGCGCAGTTATGGAGGTCTTCAGCAGGCCCAGGAAGCCATTGCAAACCCCCGATTGCTCATCGGCAATAATGACATGTAAAGGGCGCTGTCAGAGATTGATATTTAAATAGTTAAATAGCCATAGGCGGAGCTTGCTCAGTCCACTGCTATCACAGGCAGATGCTTTCTGTGTAAGGCCTAATTCACACTTCAGTGGGTCTGGGATAAGGCCTGCTCTTCCAAAATCTAGACTTTTGGCGGTACGGCACAAGATGTGATTCATGGATCTGATGTGCAGTGAAGCTGCTCCCTTGGCTACCTTTGTCAGAATGTAACCGCTACATTAACAGTAATTGTACAGTAAATCAATAGCACTCACTTGTGTGTTGAGCGTTGCGCTTTTTTTGTTGGGTAGCATTTCTGCAATATCCTGTGTGTGAGTAGCTCTTACTTTTACCACAGCGAGAATGGAGCCACAAAGGCATATTAAGTGTATCATTTGGTGCACATGTCAACATTTCCACATGGTTGTTATCTGAGGCTGTTTACAAGTTTTCATTTGCCAATAATTTCAGCCAGGCTCCTTTGAAGAAAGAAAGAGAAATAGTTCTTGGAAAAGCTGGTACATGTTCTAAAATGTCTGTCAGGTGATTTATCACACATTGGTGCCCAGTAAGTACGCTTTGCTCTTATTACATCCTATAGATAACTTTTCACGTTCCCGTCTGAGTGCTTTTACAGCTGTTCTGGATGAAGCTTAGCTTGACATATACAACAGATATGAAATAAAGAAGCTCTGTCCTGAGCCCTGTCTTTATTTTTGCAGAAGCAATGCCTTAAGGATTATCCAGTTATGCAAATAACAAGGCTTTCCTTTTTTGCTTGCAAATCCCAGTAGAATCGTCGAAGACTAGGGAATCAAATTCAGCTGCAAGAAATACACATTGATGTCGGCCAATATCCACATTTAGACCACACTGACTCATTTTACTGTTGGCAAACATGTAACCCTGCAATTGCAAATCCGCCAGCAGACCCTTTAAGATGTCCAAAAAAGACATCCAGTATAACTATTTATAGGCCGACGCTCAGTGTTTTTAGTTGTGTGCAGTCACTTTTGACACACTGTCCCAGTAATCTGATCAGCCAGACTGCTTTTAAATGAAGGGCTTGGGTTTGGCCTCAGTAGAGAGGGTGACAGCTGTCAGATACAGATACTAGGCTACAGATTCTGGCTGCTAAAACCCACTCATTCATTTCTTTTACAGATCACTGCCCACAGCTTGAATCCGTGCTTTACAGTCCAATGGTTAGCTGGCAAGAAATCTACATAGTATATTAGCAAGGTCAGCTCCTCCAATAAAGGTTTAAACTTAAACACATCAAAACTACTTTTACATTTGTGCTGCATTTATCATCCGCCTTGGTCTCCCAAGGAAGCGTGATTGCCGAAATCCACACTAACTCTCAATTTCAAGGCTGAAAAGAAAAAGGCTATCCGACTTGCCTTCAATATTCTTATGATCAAACTATTGACATCCTTACCACCTTTTTTCCCCTCTGCATGTTAATTATATGCTTATCTTTCCTTAGTTTTTAACATCTGTTTTCATTTCTACCTTAAAAGTTTATGAAAATGTGCAACAGAAAGATATCTGGCATGACTTCCAAGCTCTATTTCCCAAGCATTACAAACTGTGTAGACTATTTATTTGTTAATGTCTTTCTAATTAATATGTTTTTCCTTTTACATATATATAAATATGTACACACTAGACAGATAAATATGTGTGAGAGTTATGAAAGTTATGTGAAAGTCCATGAATACCACTGTGGGGGTTGTGTTTTATGTAGGACCAGTTTCATGGGGAGACAACTAATCTATCATTAGAGTTTTGGAATCCAAAACGATACAGGGTAACTGGAAGAAATCAATGTGCTGGTTATCTAATAGGACAACTCCGTAATACATAGTCCTTGATCAGTCATGATTTCAATATGGGTCTATGTTTCTCCCTTTGTGGACACTGCCAATTTATTCCTAAATGGGGTTTATAGTTACAAAACACAGCAGCTTTCTTAAGGCGCATTCAGAATTCCGTATAAATTGGTCCCTATGACTAAGGACCCTGTGTGGTCTGAAACGGCGTAAGCAAGATGTTTTTATGAAATTGCAATAAAGGACAAAGGTTTTTTTTAAATTACAGCCTAATTTTCCTCTACCGAATACATAATTTTGCTGGTGACTGGACTTCCTCCTTTCTATGCATTGGGGCCTTTTCTCGGACCAAATTATTAGGCAAGTTGTATTTTGATCACATGATACTTTTAAACATGTTGTCCTACTCCAAGCTGTTCAAGCTTGAGAGCCAACTACCAATTAAGTAAATCAGGTGATGTACATCTCTATAATGAGGAGGGGTGTTGTCTAATTACATCAAAACCCTATATAAGGTGTGCTTAATTATTAGGCAACTTCCTTTCCTTTGGCAAAATGGGTCAGAAGAGAGATTTGACGGGCTCTGAAAAGTACAAAATTGTGAGATGTCTTGCAAAGGAATGCCGCAGTCTTGAAATTGCCAAACTTTTGAAGCGGGATCACCGAACTATCAAGCGTTTCTGTTATGAGAGGCAATTCAGTACTACAATGGACATAGCGGTCAGAGCACATACAGTGATCTGACAATAACCCAAAATCATAGAACGAGCTCTGAGACGTGGGAACTCTGCAGACCGCAATCCCTAATCCTCTCCAAACAACACTAGAGGCAGCCGTGGATTGCGCCCAACTCTGCCTATGCAACTCGGCACAGCCTGAGAAACTAACTAGCCTGAAGATAGAAAATAAGCCTACCTTGCCTCAGAGAAATACCCCAAAGGAAAAGGCAGCCCCCCACATATAATGACTGTGAGTTAAGATGAAAAGACAAACGTAGAGATGAAATAGATTCAGCAAAGTGAGGCCCGACTTTCTTAACAGATCGAGGATAGAAAAGGTAACTTTGCGGTCTACACAAAACCCTAAAGAAAACCACGCAAAGGGGGCAAAAAGACCCTCCGTACCGAACTAACGGCACGGAGGTACACCCTTTGCGTCCCAGAGCTTCCAGCAACAAATATAGACAAGCTGGACAGAAAAAATAGCAAACAAATAGCAAAGAAGAACTTAGCTATGCAGAGCAGCAGGCCACAGGAATGATCCAGGGAAAAGCAAGTCCAACACTGGAACATTGACAGGAAGCCAGGATCAAAGCATTAGGTGGAGTTAAGTAGAGGAGCACCTAACGACCTCACCAGATCACCTGAGGGAGGAAACTCAGAAGCCGCAGTACCACTTCCCTCCACCAACAGAAGCTCACAGAGAGAATCAGCCGAAGTACCACTTGTGACCACAGGAGGGAGCTCTGCCACAGAATTCACAACAGTACCCCCCCCTTGAGGAGGGGTCACCGAACCCTCACCGGAGCCCCCAGGCCGACCAGGATGAGCCACATGAAAGGCACGAACAAGATCGGGAGCATGGACATCAGAGGCAAACACCCAGGAATTATCTTCCTGAGCATAACCCTTCCATTTAACCAGATACTGGAGTTTCCGTCTGGAAACACGAGAATCCAAAATCTTCTCCACAATATACTCCAATTCCCCCTCCACCAAAACCGGCGCAGGAGGATCAACAGATGGAACCATAGGTGCCACGTATCTCCGCAACAATGACCTATGGAATACGTTATGTATGGAAAAAGAATCTGGAAGGGTCAGACGAAAAGACACAGGATTAAGAACCTCAAAAATCCTATACGGACCAATGAAACGAGGTTTAAACTTAGGAGAGGAAACCTTCATAGGAATATGACGAGAAGATAACCAAACCAGATCCCCAACACGAAGTCGGGGACCCACACGGCATCTGCGATTAGCGAAACGTTGAGCCTTCTCCTGGGACAAGGTCAAATTGTCCACTACATGAGTCCAAATCTGCTGCAACCTGTCCACCACAGTATCCACACCAGGACAGTCCGAAGACTCAACCTGTCCTGAAGAGAAACGAGGATGGAACCCAGAATTGCAGAAAAATGGCGAAACCAAGGTAGCCGAGCTGGCCCGATTATTAAGGGCGAACTCAGCCAAAGGCAAAAAGGACACCCAGTCATCCTGATCGGCAGAAACAAAGCATCTCAGATATGTTTCCAAGGTCTGATTGGTTCGTTCGGTCTGGCCATTAGTCTGAGGATGGACAGCCGAGGAAAAAGACAAGTCAATGCCCATCCTACCACAAAAGGCTCGCCAAAACCTTGAAACAAACTGGGAACCTCTGTCAGAAACGATATTCTCTGGAATGCCATGTAAACGAACCACATGCTGGAAGAACAACGGCACCAAATCAGAGGAGGAAGGCAATTTAGACAAGGGTACCAGATGGACCATCTTAGAAAAGCGATCACAGACCACCCAAATGACTGACATCTTTTGAGAAACGGGAAGATCAGAAATAAAATCCATAGAGATATGTGTCCAAAGCCTCTTCGGGACCGGCAAGGGCAAAAGCAACCCACTGGCACGAGAACAGCAGGGCTTAGCCCGAGCACAAATCCCACAGGACTGCACAAAAACACGCACATCCCGCGACAGAGACGGCCACCAAAAGGATCTAGCCACCAACTCTCTGGTCTCTCTGGTACCAAAGATTCCAGGATGACCAGCCAACACCGAACAATGAACCTCAGAGATAACTTTATTGGTCCACCTATCAGGGACAAACAGTCTCTCCGCTGGACAACAATCAGGTTTATTAGCCTGAAATTTTTGCAGCACCCGCCGCAAATCAGGGGAGATGGCAGACACAATTACTCCTTCCTTGAGGATACCCGCCGGCTCAGACAAACCCGGAGAGTCAGGCACAAAACTCCTAGACAGAGCATCCGCCTTCACATTTTTAGAGCCCGGAAGGTACGAAATCACAAAGTCAAAACGGGCAAAAAACAGCGACCAACGAGCCTGTCTACGATTCAACCGCTTAGCAGACTCAAGATAAGTCAAGTTCTTATGATCAGTCAATACCACCACGCGATGCTTAGCTCCTTCAAGCCAATGACGCCACTCCTCGAATGCCCACTTCATGGCCAGCAACTCTCGGTTGCCCACATCATAATTTCGCTCAGCAGGCGAAAACTTCCTGGAAAAAAAAGCGCATGGTTTCATCACTGAGCAATCAGAACCTCTCTGCGACAAAACAGCCCCTGCTCCAATCTCAGAAGCATCAACCTCGACCTGGAACGGAAGAGAAACATCTGGTTGACACAACACAGGGGCAGAAGAAAAACGACGCTTCAAGTCTTGAAAAGCTTCCACAGCAGCAGAAGACCAATTGACCAAATCAGCACCCTTCTTGGTCAAATCGGTCAATGGTTTGGCAATACTAGAAAAATTGCAGATGAAGCGACGATAAAAATTAGCAAAGCCCAGGAACTTTTGCAGACTTTTCAGAGATGTCGGCTGAGTCCAATCATGGATGGCTTGGACCTTAACAGGATCCATCTCGATAGTAGAAGGGGAAAAGATGAACCCCAAAAATGAAACCTTCTGCACACCAAAGAGACACTTTGATGCCTTCACAAACAAAGAATTAGCACGCAGGACCTGAAAAACTGTTCTGACCTGCTTCACATGAGACTCCCAATCATCCGAGAAGATCAAAATGTCATCCAAGTACACAATCAGGAATTTATCCAGGTACTCTCGGAAGATGTCATGCATAAAGGACTGAAACACTGATGGAGCATTGGCAAGTCCGAATGGCATCACTAGATACTCAAAATGACCCTCGGGCGTATTAAATGCAGTTTTCCATTCATCTCCTCGCCTGATTCGCACCAGATTATACGCACCACGAAGATCTATCTTGGTGAACCAACTAGCCCCCTTAATCCGAGCAAACAAATCAGATAACAGTGGCAAGGGGTACTGAAATTTAACCGTGATCTTATTTAGAAGGCGATAATCTATACAAGGTCTCAGCGAACCATCCTTCTTGGCTACAAAAAAGAACCCTGCTCCTAATGGTGACGATGACGGGCGAATATGCCCCTTCTCCAGGGATTCCTTCACATAACTGCGCATAACGGCGTGCTCAGGCACGGATAAATTAAACAGTCGACCTTTTGGGAATTTACTACCAGGAATCAAATTGATAGCACAATCACAATCCCTATGCGGAGGTAGGGCATCGGACTTGGGCTCATCAAATACATCTCGGTAATCAGACAAGAACTCTGGAACCTCAGAAGGGGTGGATGACGAAATTGACAGAAATGGAACATCACCATGTACCCCCTGACAACCCCAGCTGGACACCGACATGGATTTCCAATCTAATACTGGATTATGGGCTTGTAGCCATGGCAACCCCAACACGACCACATCATGCAGATTATGCAACACCAGAAAGCGAATAACCTCCTGATGTGCAGGAGCCATGCACATGGTCAGCTGGGTCCAGTATTGAGGCTTATTCTTGGCCAAAGGCGTGGCATCAATTCCTCTCAATGGAATAGGACACTGCAAGGGCTCTAAGAGAAACCCACAACGCTTAGCATACTCCAAGTCCATCAAATTCAGGGCAGCGCCTGAATCCACAAATGCCATGACAGAATACGATGACAAAGAGCAGATCAAGGTAACGGACAGAAGAAATTTTGACTGTACCGTACCAATGGTGGCAGACCTAGCGAACCGCTTAGTGCGCTTAGGACAATCAGAGATAGCATGAGTGGAATCACCACAGTAGAAACACAGCCCATTCAGACGTCTGTGTTCTTGCCGTTTAACTCTGGTCAAAGTCCTATCGCACTGCATAGGCTCAGGTTTAAGCTCAGGTAATACCGCGAAATGGTGCACAGATTTACGCTCACGCAAGCGTCGACCGATCTGAATGGCCAAAGACATAGACTCATTCAAACCAGCAGGCATAGGAAATCCCACCATGACATCCTTAAGGGCTTCAGAGAGACCCTTTCTGAACATAGCTGCCAGCGCAGATTCATTCCATTGAGTGAGCACGGACCACTTTCTAAATTTCTGACAATATACCTCTATCTCATCCTGACCCTGACAAAGAGCCAGCAAATTTTTCTCTGCCTGATCCACTGAATTAGGTTCATCATACAGCAATCCGAGCGCCAGGAAAAACGCATCGATATTACTCAATGCAGGATCTCCTGGTGCAAGAGAAAATGCCCAGTCCAGAGGGTCGCCGCGCAAAAAAGAAATAACAATCAAAACCTGTTGAACTGGGTCACCAGAGGAGCGAGGTTTCAAGGCCAGAAACAATTTACAATTATTTTTTAAACTCAGAAACTTAGTTCTATCTCCAAAAAACAAATCAGGAATAGGAATTATTGGTTCCAACATAGCTTTCTGATCAATAGTGTCTTGAATCTTTTGTACTCTTGCCGAGAGCTGATCCACAAATGAAGACAGACTTCTAATGTCCATCGCTACACCTGTGTACTGAACCACCCAAATGTCTAGGGGAAAAAAAAGGCAAAACACAGTGCAAAGAAAAAAAAATGGTCTCAGAACTTCTTTTTTCCCTCTATTGAGAATCATTAGTACTTTTGGCTTCCTGTACTGTTATGAGAGACAATTCAGTACTACAATGGACATAGCGGTCAGAGCACATACAGTGATCTGACAATAACCCAAAATCATAGAACGAGCTCTGAGACGTGGGAACTCTGCAGACCGCAATCCCTAATCCTCTCCAAACAACACTAGAGGCAGCCGTGGATTGCGCCTAACTCTGCCTATGCAACTCGGCACAGCCTGAGAAACTAACTAGCCTGAAGATAGAAAATAAGCCTACCTTGCCTCAGAGAAATACCCCAAAGGAAAAGGCAGCCCCCCACATATAATGACTGTGAGTTAAGATGAAAAGACAAACGTAGAGATGAAATAGATTCAGCAAAGTGAGGCCCGACTTTCTTAACAGATCGAGGATAGAAAAGGTAACTTTGCGGTCTACACAAAACCCTAAAGAAAACCACGCAAAGGGGGCAAAAAGACCCTCCGTACCGAACTAACGGCACGGAGGTACACCCTTTGCGTCCCAGAGCTTCCAGCAACAAATATAGACAAGCTGGACAGAAAAAATAGCAAACAAATAGCAAAGAAGAACTTAGCTATGCAGAGCAGCAGGCCACAGGAATGATCCAGGGAAAAGCAAGTCCAACACTGGAACATTGACAGGAAGCCAGGATCAAAGCATTAGGTGGAGTTAAGTAGAGGAGCACCTAACGACCTCACCAGATCACCTGAGGGAGGAAACTCAGAAGCCGCAGTACCACTTCCCTCCACCAACAGAAGCTCACAGAGAGAATCAGCCGAAGTACCACTTGTGACCACAGGAGGGAGCTCTGCCACAGAATTCACAACAGTACCCCCCCCTTGAGGAGGGGTCACCGAACCCTCACCGGAGCCCCCAGGCCGACCAGGATGAGCCACATGAAAGGCACGAACAAGATCGGGAGCATGGACATCAGAGGCAAACACCCAGGAATTATCTTCCTGAGCATAACCCTTCCATTTAACCAGATACTGGAGTTTCCGTCTGGAAACACGAGAATCCAAAATCTTCTCCACAATATACTCCAATTCCCCCTCCACCAAAACCGGCGCAGGAGGATCAACAGATGGAACCATAGGTGCCACGTATCTCCGCAACAATGACCTATGGAATACGTTATGTATGGAAAAAGAATCTGGAAGGGTCAGACGAAAAGACACAGGATTAAGAACCTCAAAAATCCTATACGGACCAATGAAACGAGGTTTCACGCGCAAAATAACTGCCCATGAATTGAGAAAAATCAAGCATGAAGCTGTCAAGATGCCATTTGCCACCAGTTTGCCATATTTCAGAGCTGCAACGTTACTGGAATAACAAAAAGCACAAGGTGTGCGATACTCAGGGACATGGCCAAGGTAAGGAAGGCTGAAAAAGGACCACCTTTGAACAAGAAACATAAGATAAAATGTCAAGACTGGGCCAAGAAATATCTTAAGACTGACTTTTCAAAGGTTTTATGGACTGATGTAATGAGGGTGACTCTTGATGGGCCAGTGGCTGGATCACTAAAGGGCAGAGAGCTCAACGCCGACTCAGACGGCAGCAAGGTGGAGCTGGGGAACTGGTATGGGTTGGAATCATCAAAGATGAACTTGTGGGACTTTTTCGGGCTGAGGATGGAGTGAAGCTCACCTCCCAGACCTACTGCCAGTTTCCTGAAGACAGCTTCTGCAAGTGGTGATACAGGAAGAAGTCAGTATCATTCAAGAAAAACATGGTTTTCATGCAGGACAATGCTCCATCACATGCCTCCAACTACTCCACAGCATGGCTGGCCAGTAAAGGTCTCAAAGAAGAAAAAATAATGACATGGCCCCCTTGTTCACATGATCTGAACCCCATAGAGAACCTGTGGTCCCTCATAAAATGTGAGATCTACAGGGAGGGAAAACAGTACACCTCTCAGAAGAGTGTCTGGGAGGCTATGGTGGCTGCTGCATGCAATGTTGATCGAAAACAAATCATGCAACTGACAGAATCTATGGATGGAAGGCTGTTGAGTGTCATCATAAAGAAAGGTAGCTACATTGGTCAATAATTTTTTGGGATTTTGTTTTTGCATGTTAGAAATGTTTATTTCTAAATTTTGTGCAGTTATATTGGTTTACCTGGTGAAAATAAACAAGTTAGATGGGAATATATTTGGTTTTTATTAAGTTGCCTAATAATTCTGCACAGTAATCGTTACCTGCACAAACAGATATCCTCCTAAGATAGCCAAATCTAAAAAAAAACACTCTAACTTCCAAAAATATTGAGCTTTGATATTTATGAGTCCTTGATTGAGAACATAGTTGTTGATCAATAATAAAATTAATCCTCTAAAATATAACTTGCCTAATAATTCTGCACAGAGTGTAGATGTCTGAATACCCCTGTTAGAGCTGGCGGAACGCACCAAATAATATTAAAGAGGATATAAGGTGCGTCCGCAGCTTGGGGTCCACCATGCAGAGATGACACCTGCTGCTTAGTAATGACGACTTTATATGGCGGTATAACATAAACATACGCTGGTTAACTTCACCCGGTAAGTAGGGGGGAACCCTGTTGCGTCACAGACCAGCAATACCACAGAGTGAGCGCTAGTGTTTTGCTCACAGGACTCTGCCCCAAGGACACAGGGTTAGAATCCCTCTAGACACACTAGTGTTCTTTGCCGCAACTGCGGTGCCAGGGAAAAAGAAACTAAAGATTTACAGCACTATGTGTGTACTGCGCCGATCTGACGTACACCACTAACCACCCTAAGCTTGGGCCAGGAAAGTGCACTATTTGCAAATGGCACTGCTCTGATGGACACTGCTGTATACACAGTACTGTCATACTTTATGCTGGATGGCACAGTTTGGCGCTAGTGAGCTCCAATCACCCACACTCAGTCAACAACGCTAGGGAAGGGGATCATTTAGGAGCTTTCAACAGATTGCATACACACATCCACACATACATGATTTTGGATTTATACTATTATTTATAAAAATTATTTATTTATATAGCACCATTAATTCCATGGTGCTGTACATGAGAAAGGGGTTACATACAGAGTTATAGATATCATTTACAGTAAACGAACTTACAAGGACCGACTGGTACAGAGGGGAGAGGACCATGTCCTTGCGGACTTACATTCTATGGGATAATGGGGAAGAGACAGAAGGCCGGGGGTTCAGCAGCTCTGGTGGTGGTGAGGCGGCAGCTCGGCTGGTGGTGAGGCAGCAGAATGGTTATTGCAGGCTGTAGGCTTTCCTGAAGAGATGAGTTTTCAGGTTCCGTCTGAAGGATCTGAGAGTAGTAGATAATCGGACGTGTTGAGGTGAGGAAATCCAGAGGATGGGGGATATTCAGGAGAAATATTGGAGGCGGTTGTATTAGGAACAAATAAGTTTGGTGGAGAGTAGGAGGTCTTGGGAGGATCGAAGATTATGTGAGGGAAGATATTCAGAGATTAGTTCAGAGATATAGGGTGGGGACAGGTTGTGGATGGCTTTGTAGATCAGTGTTAGTAGTTTGAACTGGATTCGTTGGGGAATTGGGAGCCAGTGGAGGGATTTGCAGAGGGGAGAAGCTGGGGAGTAGCGAGGAGAGGTGGATTAGGCGGGCAGCAGAGTTGAGGACAGGCTGGAGTAGTGCAAGAGAGATAGTGGGGAGGCCACAGAGGAGAGTGTTGCAGTAGACGAGGCGGGAGATGATGAGGGCATGCAGTAGTTTTAGTAGATTGAGGGCTGAGGAAGGGACAGATTCTGGGAATATTTTTGAGTTGGAGGCGAGAGGAGGTGGCAAGAGTTTGGATGTGCGGTTTGAAGGACAGGGCAGAGTCGAGAGTTACTCCAAGTCAGTGGATTGCAAGTGCGGGAGAGAGCATGATGCCGTTTACCATAATAGACAGATCGGGTAGGAGAGATATGTAAGATGGAGGAAAGATGATGAGTTCCGTTTTGTTGACATTGAGTTTTAGGAAGTGAGAGGTGAAGAAGGAGGATATGGCTGATAGACACTAGCGCATGGCCGAGCGGACATGCAAACCTTTTATGGCTGCATCCTTCCGGGACCTTCCCCATGGTCCATTCAGGACTGCTTCAGGACCTGAGCATGTGACCCCCCAACCTCCAATGAGAAGTCGTCCCACGGGCATGCTCAGTTGACAAAAAGCAGGACTTAGTCCCTGGAGCGTCTGCTCGCCGCTAATTAATGCTGGTTACAATAGCTGAACCTGGGATGGCAGAAGTAACCAGACGCTCAGCATTAGCTTAAGCAAGATGATGGGACCGACATCTCTACTGAGCAGGCTCCTCTGTGGCTGGGGAAGAATGGGAGACCGCAGAAGACATGGTTTGAGATTCCCCCTGTGCAGCGGCAAGAACTCTACAACTAACAGCCCCCTTACAGAAACAGAAACAAATCGATTAAGAAGCACCTGACACCAGGCCAAAGTAGTCAGTCCATGCACTTATTTTATTGCCACTGCTCCTCTGAGTATTCCATCTTTTTTTAAATCTGACATACAGTATGTTCAAGAAATATGGACAGTTTTAAATAGTGCAAACTTTCATCATCTTTACCCAAGCATTGTTGCCCATAGGGTAATTATATGGAGCAGCCTGAAGACATGACCCCAGCGAATGTTATGAGCCATTCCCCCTTGGTAGAGTCCAGAAAAATTTGCACTAGATAAGAAAGGTTAATATTTTTGAGAACTGTATGATAAATTTAAAAATAAAATAAATAATAGGACACTCAGGAGAAGAGTGGAAACACAATAATAAAAAACTGTCAACGTTTCACTTGGTTATGGGTTCTATTTATTGATTAATATCTGGTGTTGTAGCTTACATGCTTTGAAGAAAGTTAAACTGAGCTGCTGAACTGCTCATGATCTGTAGACAAAGGTGGTACTCTTTTTGTTAAAAGCAGTGCCAACAAAATGTGTTGATTATGCCCACAGAAATCCAATGAATACTTTTATTTTGCTCTTGATAAACAACAACTGGAATGTGATCAGTTGCTACAGCAGATACTGTATGCTTGCAATAGGTTAGGTTTGCATTATGCTTCATCAGTGACATCCAATATGTGCCATTGGCTACTAATGGGTGCTCATTCAGACTGTTGCACTGGGTGTAGGTCTCCCAAACCGAGTGACATACATCTGCTTATTATGCTTTCTTATATATTATACCGTCTAAGTATTTTGTAAAAATGGGTTTTTCTCTCTTAATCAGTACTTTTATTATCCAGCATTAGAGATGAACAGATCTGGCAACATTTGAATTTGCCATATTGTGCAGATTTCACCAGTAAATTAAACTCACAGAAAAGTTATTCTTCATGAATTGAATATTCCCTATAATGCTATGAGATCTGTTTGGAGCCAAGAGCATAAATAATGTAAGATGCAAAAGAAACCAACAAATACCTCACTGCTCACCTGTACTTTTCCACTGTCTACGGTGCCCGCTGCTCACCCATCCAGCCCTCAGGGCTTCTTCTTTGTGCACATGCCCTCTAGAATAGAGCTTTCAGCCGCAACGAGGGCACGTCATAGTTAAATGACTTTTCTACATAATCTCCGAGGCCAGATGTCTTCACAGAACAAAACTTTTGACTAAGACCATGTCTTGAAGAAAAAAACAAGTGTAAATAAATGTAGGAGGTTCCGTTGAAAAAGGCTAACATGGAGGAACCCCCAAAAAATAATGATATAAAATATAACTTTTGATGAAATACCATTAAAAGGGACAAACAACATTAAGTGACAAGCGCCATGCTAAAAAGTGCACACTACGTTCACCTTATGAATGGTCTCTGACCTGTACACCTGCCTACCTGCAGAGGCTGGCACCCTATAAGAAACTATGTGACACTGGGGCCCCACTCGACGGTGGCTGGCCCTATCTGTCCTGAAGTGCCCTAAAGACAAGTGATGGCTAATATACATTCATACCATCAAGGGTAGGTAGACAGTACTATACAGGGACAGCTAGAGAAAAAGGGGAAAAAACAGGTGTTTAAAAGGTAAATGGGAAGGTGACTCACCATGCATGATCACGATAGTTAGTATATGATAAAGAGTGTGATAAGTGAACCCTCTGAGCTGTACCTAAGCTCGATCCTGCCTATATAGCAGGGGCTGGCACCCTATTTGTCAGTGCGTATGGCACTCCCGCTCCACGATGGATATCCCTGGGAGGCCTTGATCAACATCACTCCCAGGGGTCAATATTGATGAGTGGAGGCAGAAATTGGCTAGATGCCAGCAACAGCTAAATCCCCACACTGGTACAATGTGGGTCAAGCCCTGTCTTTTTTATGAAAAAATGTCTATACCGCATGTATGATAACAGAGAAAAAGCCAGAGGGGGTACTTATCAATCAAGAGCATGTGACCTCTACGCGTTTCACCACATGGCTCATCAGGAAGTAGGATAAATTGATGCTGCTATGACCAGGTCTTGAAGGTCATGGCACATTGTGACACTGCAATGTTATGATGCACCATGACAGGCCAGAAATCCTGTTCTAGAGTGAAGACACTGGAGCGTGGCTGTGGAAAAAAGCCCTTAGGATCAGATCGGAGGCAGTAGGGCAGCTGGAACTGGTGAGCAATGATGTGAATATTTTTTTTTTTACTTTTTGCTTACAAGCTACAGGGTAGCTGCAACTTGTTGGCCGCCATTTTGTTGAATTTGTGCAGAATGAATGACATAAAATCTGTAATCTGGAGGATACAGAATTTAGTAAAATTCAAGTAGAATTGAATTCCACTGAACTAAATTCTAACATCTCTACCCAGCATGATGTAAAAGAGTTAATTTATTCAAGCCACAGACTCTCATTCAGAACACAGATGTTCCCAAGCTTTAAATATATGTCTAAATGAAGTAAGTATGTACAAGATGAAAAAGAAAACATGTGAGAAGGGAATGACGTCAAGAGGCATGAAATTACATACAATGGATAATGATTAGAGGGGCAAAGGGATACTGAATTTCTAAATTTGGTTTAAAAACAAAGAAAAATCATAAGACTCTCATAACTGTTGCTATTCACGCTGCTTAAGAACTCCGAAATCATAATAGCTTGTTATCATTTCCTATGCAGTTGAAAGGCTCATGAAAAGTGAAAAATATAGAACATTACCACTTAGAACATATTCATAGACATAATAAAGCATTAAAAGTGCAAATATTGTTGAGACAGCTTTCATTATGCATGTCTCAGGCCTCATTATCAAATAACCAGAAGTGACTGAGTGAAAGAGACATAACAATATCTGCAGTGAATTTCTATTATCTAGTGAAGGCTTTTTAGTTGCAGCCAGTGTCGGGATGTGGTGGTTGGTTTTCAATAAAGGTCATGAGCAGAGCCTTCCTGAATAGAACTAAAAGTGTGTTTCATTCTTTTGTAGACCACTGACACTGTTGGGAATTGATCTAAGAATATGGTCTGTTGAAGGCATTTGCTCTCCAGGGAGATTAATATTTTAGCTATTCCTTTTTGTTCAGTGTTTCTAAATGTATGTGGAATGAAAAGAAAGGTTAAAGAGGGGCTTGGGGACGGCTAGCTTCAGAGACTAGATCATTTCATGAAGGAAAATCAATTAAAAAGGTTGACTGTGAACATTTATCCATTTAGCTCGGCCGGCTATTGAATTTTCATGATGGGCTTCGACTTTTCGGAGAGAGGAGAGTTAATGGCAATTGTTCTGATCTCTTCAAAATTTATTATCTGGTTTATTCAATGGAAAACACTCCATCAAGCTAGATAGAGGCCTAAGGCCTATTGATAAACATGCCTGTGTGGGGCTGAAATGGGGAGGTTTGTCACAGATGTCCAGACTTTGAAGAAAAATTAAACAAGTATCTCATTACAGAATGCTTCAGTGGTCCCTGGAGGTGGTCACAGAGGCAGTGGATTTAATGAGCTGAGAACACTAATGCTGCCAAAGTTTACCTCAAACTGCCTTTCTGAAGAACTCCTCTATTTGGGCCTACTCAAGCAGAGGAGAAAAGGCATCATGCTGTTCTCTCCCTTTCAACTCCAAAGAAGGGGATAATGCACTTTTTGTGCCATGCATCCAGAGGAATTATGTGTGCTAATTTGATTAGGAGAGATTTGATTAACTGGAAAATGAGGGCTTTGCTAAGACTTTCACACGCTTAATTTATCCCTTGCAAAGCAGACGCAACATTTTGTCATGAAGCTCAGAAGGCATATGGGAACTCTATTCAGAGGATAGACGGCCTTTCAGGCCCAACAATATCAAGGATTGCCACGGTTCATATTGGGATAATCAGTTTAGAGCATTTGCTTTGCTGCAGAATACAAATTGCATTTGGCATTGCCAGTTAAACGGTTCAAAGGATAATGAGATTAATATAGTAGGGAATTTAGCAGAGCAAAGAGCTGTTTTTACATATTCACGTAACTAGTTTGTGAAGACTTAGAACTAGGGAAGGATTGTTTCTATATTTCTGAGAAAAAATGACTTTTGTGATTTAAAGACCATTTATTAATCTCCATGAAAATGCTCAAAAGCAAATGTAAACAGCAACCAAGGTTTTAATTATCGGAAACACTGCTTTATTCCTGACACATCACATACTCCCCTAATATAAAAAGTCAGAACTTATGAGCATAGATGTTTTGGTTTTGTTTTTTTTGTCAGGGATAAAATTGGTCTTGCCACCATTCAAGTGTAATGGAATCATTAAGGTTTCAATGTCTGATCAGTAGGGGTCTGATTATTCTGAACAACTCTAGCTGTTAAATGGAGGTGCCACAGTGTTATACTTAAATGAAGAGGACTCATGGTTCCTTTTCCCATATTCCTCTATACCATATATCATTGGCAGCCGCAGCATAATTTCCTGCATCCTGACTGGCTGTTCTGGTTGTTCTAGATGTGCAGGATTGTTCATTACAACTGTTTTGTTTGGTACAGTATAAAATAAAAATATCTCATCAGCTCACCAGCAATCTAAGGGAAATACCACTGTTTTTATTTCTGGATGTGGTGCACAGACAACTCCAGGCGACTTCGTGGGCAAGTAGTTGTTGAGCGTTGGAAAGTTTCCAGCATCCGCAGGTAAGATGCAATTAAAACTCACATTTTATTTTGATCTACTTTAAAATTAAAATAAATTAAAAGCCAATAGTAGCATAGGGACACTAAGCCTACATACACCTTTTGAGTCCCTTCTCTTAATAATGACCAAGCGTTTATGGTTAAGAGTCCCTGCTGTACTCGAAACATGTAGACCCGCTGTCTCTATGCTACTATTGGTTTTTAATTTATTTTTCTTTTAAACTAATTTAAAATAAATTGAGTTTTATTTACATCTAACCTGTGAATGCTAGACTCTTCTCATCGCTCTACAGTAAATGAGTCTAGTGTACCTGTTATTATGATATACTCTTGTTAAATAGGAGAGTATGAGTATAATTGGTTTCAGATCCTCTTTAACTTCCGCCTGTACTGAAAATGACATTTTTATGAGTTTCAAACATATGTAATTAGCATATGCTTTTTTAATTATTTATTTTTTATTTTTAAACAGCGCTAACATATTCCGCAGCGCTTTACAGTTTGCACACATTAGTTAGCATATGCTATTTTGCTATCCATATTTACTGCAAAAATTTGTGTAAGATAGATTTTTTAAACAACATTTCTAATAATAAAAATAAAAAACTAATTCCTAACTGACCTGACTCATTAGAGTGTCCATATCAGCCCAAGACAAAATTGCTTTCCTGTCATCCAAGGTAACATGTCCCTGGATGAAAGCTGTCCAAATTAGCCCTCAAGAGCCATGAGATAATGTTAGTAATTAACAAGGAATTAGTTACATTGCTGCTTTTGTAGAAAGATCAATCATTAAAGAGGTTGACAGTTACCCAGAGCCAAGCTTGTCAATTCCAAAAACTGGCAAGAGTTAAGAATATGTGCATCAGTGTATGAAGAAATAGAAGATCCTTATAAAACTTTGGTAGGGTCATGAAAAACAAGTAGTCAACTGATTTTTGAACTTTAATTTTGAGTTTTCCCCACTTACGGTCTGTCCCATTCATGTATAACTTGATCATGTAGTGTTCCCTTAGAGCAACTGCCACAGTATTAATATTTGGACAGACATGACTTCTCCTGTTGATAAAAGATGATCACCTGGGGAAGCCAAACATCACACAGCTAATGTCATTATACATCCCTTTTAATTTTCAGTACCAGTGGTTTAAAAAATCTTTTTCTTTCCTGACATAAAAAAAAATTAGAGAGTATAGGATGGTCAGTATATCTACCAAAATAAGAGTCCATAGCATTATTGAAAGTATGCTGTCTGAGACAAAATTCTCAACTCATGGATGGATCAGCCCTAAGCACACCCACTCAATCACTATTCTCACTAGTGTAGTAGAATTGAGCAAAAAGATTTACAGCCAGGGCCATATTTGCCCCCTTCCCCCTTGACCCCGCTTGCCCACCCCTGCCCGCCTGCCTGCCTCCCACCCACCCTCCTTGAAGACGATACTCACCCTGCTCCAGCGATGCCTGGTCTCAACGTCTGTAGCGCGTCCTGAGTGAGCAGTCACGTGGTACCGCTCATTAAGGTCATGAATATGCGCATATTCATGACCTTAATGAGCTGTACCACATGACCACTCACTCAGGAAGAAGGTGCTGCTACCGGGAGTCGGAACAGAGCAAGAGAGATGTCGGCACGGCCGCGCGGTTGGGACAGGTGAGTATGAGGGATGGGGGGAAGAAAGAGGATGGGGAGCCGAGAGCAGAGCCATAGGAGAAGGAGCAGAGTGGTGGAGAGATGAGCCATGCATACGGCGGGTTTATGAGCCATGCATACAAGTGGTGGGGGGAATTATGAGCCATGCATACAGGAGGGGGAATATGAGCCATGCATACAGGGGGGAATTATGAGCCATGCATACAGGAGGGGGATGGTGGTGGAATATGAGCCATGCATACAGGAGGGGGGATATGAGCCATGCATACAGGAGGGGGGATATGAGCCATGCATACAGGGGGAATTATGAGCCATGCATACAGAGGGGGGATATGAGCCATGCATACAGGGGGAATTATGAGCCATGCATACAGAGGGGGGATATGAGCCATGCATACAGGAGGGGGACAGTGGTGGAATATGAGCTATGCATACAGGATGTGGGGGGGAATTATGAGCCATGCATACAGGAGGGGGGATTATGAGCCATGCATACAGGAGGGGGGTGGAATATGAGCCATGCATACAGGAGGGGGGATATGAGCCATAATACAGGAGGGGGGAATATGAGCCATGCATACAGGAGGGGGGGAATATGAGCCATGCATATGGGATGGGAGGGGGGCATTATACAGCATTGAGCATCATGTGGGGTCATTATACAGTATGGAGCATCATGTGGGGTCATTATACAGTATGGAGCATCATGTGGGGTCATTATACAGTATGGAGCATCATGTGGGGCCATTATACAGTATTGAGCATCATATGTGGCCATTATACAGTATAGAGCATCATGTGTGGCCATTATACAGTATTGAGCATCATGTGTGGCCATTATACAGTGTGGAGCATCAAGTGTGGCCAATATACAGTATGGGATGGGAGTGAGATGAGCCACGCATACAAGATGGGTGGGGGGCATTATACAGCATTGAGCATCATGTGTCGCCATTATACAGTATTGAGCATCATGTATGGCCATTATACAGTGTTGAGCATCATGTGGGGCCATTATATAGTATTGAACATCATGTGGGGTCATTATACAGTATGGAGCATCATGTGTGGCTATTATACAGTATAGAGCATCATGTGTGGCCAATGGCCATTATACAGTATGGAGCATCATGTGTGGCCATTATATAGTATGGAGCATCATGTGTGGCCATTATACAGTATAGAGCATCATGTGTGGCCATTATACAGTATGGAGCATCATGTGTGGCCATTATACAGTATGGAGCACTGTGTGGCCATATTTATTTTTGTTTATAATTATTGTATATGAAACAGTGTGATCAGCAGTGCTAAATGGGTGTGGTTGGGATGTGGATATGGGTGTGACTAGTTGTGAAATGGGTGTGGTTTAGAGGCATGGCCTAAAATTTGCCGCAGCGCACGTAGTGCGCCGCAAACTTTATACCTCTGTCCCTTCTTCAAAAGTTGGGAGGTATGGTACCACATTTGCCAGATCCCAACAAGTGCCACAAATCCCATTGGAAATGAATGAGGCCAAACGCAGTGTTGCCGTAAGTGATCTGTTACACGGCAGATGCAGAAAAACTGCCCGATCTGCTGCAAAAGGCGACTTTCACATCAGCGATTCTTGCCAAAGTCTATGCCGATAGTATCATACTCACCAATGGGGAGGCAGCACTAAAAGTGCCTAGGGCAGCAGAAACTCTAAATACGGCCCTGTTCACAGCATCCTGGTTCAGAGGCCACGTTGGTACCCAATTTTTCAATTCGTGGATGGGACATTTCTGAATGAAATACTCATCTCAATCCCTATGATTACTAGTATTCAAAAGTAGAGTTAGGCAAAAAAAATTGCAGGACTATGGTCACATAGGTTGTCTGTAGCCGCAGGTCATATCGCTGAGAACATTGCCGGCATCCCTGGATCCTCTTCTGATATGAAAAGTTATCAAGGATTCGTCATGTATGCATTGAGCCTCAATGATGATGTTGCACTGGACTTACAAATCAGAAACGGCGCTGGGGATCCCGGCAAGTAGGAGGAGATTCATGGGGCTCTGTTCAGCAGCCATAGACTACCGATGTAGCTAGTGCATGAAGGTGCTGCAAACTTTTTTGCTCAACTCTACTACTGAATAAAAGTAAGCATCATGAGGGTATCTCATCCATGAGCTGAGAACTTTTTCCACTGACATGGCCACTGGACTGGAGTCCTGCAAATCTTTTTGATCATCACTGTTTACTAGCTATGACAATACAAGATTAGAATGTACCTGCAGTACTTGCCTGTTGCCTGCTCTGCTATATTACCATTTTATTTATTACACTGCTGCAACTTGTATGTCTGTTTCTCAACCTTGTTTATCGCCTGCAGAAAATATCTATTTTTTTTTTATTTGAGTTGGTAAATTTCATATTTAGTTGTACAGATCTACTCAAATTTGCTAAGGCAATATTGAACCACATTAGAAAAGCAATCAAGTTCAGTAGAGAATATTATATCCACATTGCAGTGTTAGGCCACCACAGAATATAAAATATATCAGAAAATAAACCTAAGGGATTCTTTACGTTCCTTAAAATTACTTTTCCAATACTTCCTGAGGGTTAAACTCCCTGCGTGGAAAAAAATTGAGCTTTCTATTGATTCCTGAAAAATGGTAAACAGAAAAAAAAAGATATTTCAGCTTTTTCCATACAGCAAGTCATACAACAAATCATTACGGTTGATTGCCATAGTACCTTTGGGTGGACTGCAACAGCTGGCAACACCTATTAAGAAATTGCCCGGTAGCTAAACACTTGCACAACCAAACGAATATTGGGTTCTTTAGCTGCATTCTGAATGAGGAAATTTAAAAAGGACACCCTGGATATTTTGTTGTCTAGTTGTCCAGAGCACGATAGTTTTCACAGCAGGGAAGCAATGCTAAGATTTTAGCATACAGCTAAGTAGACTCTACAGCGTGGCGGCAAGCGAAAAGGAAAAGGCTTCATTAAAACACTCAAGTCTAGACAGATGAATGGTCTCAAGCTGGATCTCTTTCCATCATCCCCATCTGTTCACTATGGTTTTAATTAAATCTACTGAGAGTCTTTTTGGCCTTCCTTTCAAAATAGATATTTAGCTTGTGCCAGTGTCCACTCACTCCGGTTCCTCGCTGCCAGGCGTTAATGAGCAGACACTCGGGTGGGGTTATGCCATGTTCCCTTGCCTCTCACCACCTGTCATAAGCAGTTAATGATGAAGCTAGCCAATGGGTTGGGCCTACCTACGGCTCTTTTGTGCCGAGCATCTAAGCAAAACAGACTAATGAAAGATTCACTTGTGGATAGCAGTCTGATAGAAATGACAGGGTTCAAATAACCTTAAAGCATTCATTGCGATGCTTGTCTATCTGATCAGGGCCGTTCTGCTGGCACCTGACACTTTCAATACCATAATGGTATTCACATGCATTCTTGTACAGCACTGTCACACTCAGCCCTTCCTTTCTTCGTCTGCTTAGAAAATGCCTGGCAAGCCTATGCGAGCTATGATGGAGATGACAGTTAACTGTGTGCCTGTCAATCTTACTTCCAATGTCAGTACATCCTAACTCCCATTAGGAGCACATTACTAGAACTTCACAAATAACCTGCAGGAATATATATCTCGCATCTAAACACGGCACCTAATAAGTTCGCTGATAGCTCCTTTCGGGGGAATTCGTTAGCCATGCTTTTTTTTTGAGAAGTCCTTCAAAGGATATTGGTGCAAAAAAAAAATAAGACTTATTTTCTAAACTACATTCGGAGAATAAAAAGGCGGATAATTAATGTTGTCTTATTGACCCCTTGTATTTGTGAAGTGGGAATTTCTTCTTTTTTTTTTGATAGTCAAATAGCATTCAGTTTGATGCTGACATTAAAGAATCACATTAAAAGTAATAGCTTAAAATAAGCAGCAATTCATCTAAACAAGAAATAGGAAAGCACCAGTAAATATAAACTCTTGAGTACTTGTCAAATTAAAGGGGTTTCTTCTCTTAGCATTCTATCAGCCTGCCTGTGTTAAAAAGAATAGAAACTTCCGGTAGTCACCCTCACCAGGTCCCATGTCTCTGCCGCTGCCCCAGTGATTGTTCACCACTTGCAGTGGCAGCCAGTCAGCACTCTTAGCGACTCTGCAGATTTAGATGTCATGAACGACTAAACCCAGTTATTGGCTGCAGTGTTGTCAACATTGTTTCGTTTCTGTCTCCCTTTTTGGTACATGTCAGTTTTATCCTTGAGTTCTGTACATTGGTGGTGTGAAGGGTAAGGGGTGAAGAGGGAGAAGCAGCTGTACAGAGTCAGTGGTAGTTATGGGTAGAGATAAGCGAACTTGTTTGGAAATCGTTTGTCAATCTCATATTCGACACGAATGATGCACATTCGCATTCTATTCGTATTCTCGAGCTTTTTTCCTAAATAATTGTCAAAAGCTGGACAAAGTCTGGTAAATGACAGAATTCACTAAGGGTTCTTTCAGACATCCCTATGTCATCAGTATGACACGTACCGGCGCCTGAAAGTCAGCGGTACTGTTCGCTTTGTTCCCCGGTGCCGGGTACTGAAGAAGACAGGTCACATCACTGTCCCCAGCTCACACTGCGATCAGTGCAAGCAGGGGACAATGTTGTGAGTTCTACTCAACTGCTGACAGCGAGAGCAGGCAGGGCATGATGAGAGTACTCATAAAATATGCCATAAATAAATGAATACAGTATGTAGAAAACTGACATGGGGTTCCCCTGTATTTTTGATTATTAGCCAGGTAAAACTGTCGGCTGCGGGCTACAACCCTCAGCTGTCAGTGTTAGCAAGACTGGTTATGAAGAATAGAGGGGTCCACACACACTTTTTTTTTGTTATTTAAATAAATAATTAAAAAAATACATGGGGCCCCCTCATTTTTGTCAACCAGCCAAGCTAAAGCAGACAGCTCGGGGTAATCTCAGGCTGGTAAAGGGCCATGGATGTTGCCCCATCCTAAAAATAGAAGCCCACCTAACCAGCCTTGCTATTGCTGACAGTTGAGGATTGCAGCCCGCAGCTGTCAGTATTGCCTGGCTGGTTATGAAAAATACAGGGGAACCCATATCAATTTGTTTAAATTATTTATTTATAGCGCAATGGATGGGTCAATTGATGCCACTTTTCTTGGTATCTACCCCTAATTTTAAGCGTTTTGGCATCTTTTTGGCCCCCCCCTGAATGTGTTGTCTGTGCGTTTGGTTTTGCCTCCCATTGAAGTCAATGGGGTTCGGGTATGTTCATTGAACCGTTCAGCACACATGTTCTGTGAACATTGGGACGTTCGCCTATCCAAGCTGAACCAAACCTTGAAAGATTTGCTCATCTATTGTTGTGAGGGAACACATTTGTGAGAAAACTTTTTCAGGAAGTTCCTGGAAAAATAAAATTGACTTTTTACTGACACCACAATTTATTAAGTTCCGTGACCCTGGTTATATGGTGCTTTCTCAGAAGTGCGCATACTGTACGCAGTCATACAAAGCAAGAGGGATGAATCCATCTTGTTAGTCTAGATCTATATTCAGAGCAGGCACTTCTAACAAAATCCTAAATCACAGCTATGTTTGGTCACTGTAGTGTTGCGCCAGGTACTACATGGCACCCATTCATATAACGGGTTGAGCATATTTTATATGTTTTTGGGACGTCTGCTCAATCAAAAAATGCTAATTACAGTGGTCCGTTTTTTCATCGTATGAAAAAATTCAGTGTGCTGAATCACCCATTTTACGTGTTTGCCGTTTTTGTCATCAGTGTTACATCCATTTTTTTTTTTTTAAATTAACCTAAGCTTCGAATGATATCAATACTTGGAGTGCATCAGTGTGCTATCCATTTTAAAGAACCCATTCACTTGAATGGGACATTTGAATCCATAAATAGAAATAATAAATGGATACATCTCTGTTTTATTTGCCGACTTTCGAACCACACAAAGAACAGACATGTAACATGTCTATAAACTATAAGTGATATGCTTTCAATCCATGAAAACACCCGAGTTTGGCCTAAGGATGGGGTCACACTGGCAATTGCAATGCGAGACACTCGCCTCAATACCCGGCACTGCTGCTGGCGGACCGGAGCGTTCAGCTGCATAGAAATACATGTAGCCGCACACTTCGGTCCCGAGTGCCGGCGGCAGTGCCGGATATTGATGCGCGAGTTTCTCGGATTGCAGACTCAAGTGTGACCACAGCCTAATAAGGAGAGATTTTTAGTTCAAACATCCTAAAAGAAACACAGGAGTCGAAGATAATCCACCATCAATAAAGTCTGAACAGTAAACACAGAGCCTGTGTATTCCCATCCAACAAAACAATATAAGTGTAATTTCAAGGGAATCTGTCAGCAGGTTTTTGCTATATAATCTGAAAGCAGTATAACATAGGGCAATGTTGACTGATTCTGGGGATGTATCACTTACTGGGCTGCTTGGTGTAGTTTTCATAGTATACCTGTTTTGTCTGATGTACATGCAGCAGAGCTACATCTTCTGCTCTGTATATACCCCACCCACACTCCTGATTGGCAGCTTCCTGTGTACACTGTCAATCAGTGGTGGAGGCGGGGCTACACAGATTAGCCTGACTGCCTGTCACGCGAGAGGTAGTCTTGCAGTGATAATCTCCTATTGATAAAACACTGATTGTATTGAGCCTACAACACACAGCCTAATAAGTGACACAACCCTGGAATCCGGATCTTGTGCTCTATATTATGTTACTGCCAGATTAAATAGAACAATCCTGCTGATAGATTCCCGGAAAGTCATCTGACAACCTGTGGGTTCATTATAATGTCAGAATTATTGGTTGTCAATTATTTCATCTAGAAAGATCTGTATAAAATTTTTAACTACTTGACAGGACAAGTTAAAACACACATCTCCAGACATGTTTTATTTACGAGAAATACGTCTTTAGCAGGGTATGACACATTAAAGGTAATTTTGGTTGCAAGCAGTCTTCTTATAAATTATATCTATGCTTCTCATCCTTGTTGTTCCAGATTGAGCATCTGCGAAAGTTAGGAATGAACCAAGATTAATATCCATTTTTATTTTTAGTCATAATGAGCTTCTTAAACAGCGCCCTGTGAAACCAGCGTGTTCACAGGTCATCAGATTACCATGATTTGTATGGTGGCACGCACTATACTTCTTGTCAGGTCACTAAAATAGATTGTACAACTCTGTTAGAGGAGGTGTTAAATCAGCATTTCATGTCCTTCAACCAGCAGGGCTCTCTAGCATAAGGCAAAAATAGGTTGATTACACTCTTCAAAACCTCAAAAGCCTTTTTACCAGGGTGACAAATTCCTTGCCTCTCTGGCAAAATACACTTAAGTGATTTAATATGCTGTTATGCTGTCTTTTTTTCTCATTCGGACAGAGCTCTTGCTTTGAATAATGTTGGGGATGAAGGTTGAGCTTGGGTCAAAATGGACTTTTAGCTACCAGTATGTAGCGCCATCCAATTTTATAGGTGGGAGGGGGCGATTCTTTAAAGCATTTTGGCGTAAAGCACCTTAATAAGTCGTAATATTTTTGCACAACTTGGAAGTTGTGTTACTCTACCAATATAAGTTGTGCCACTTTCGAGGCGTAACTTACTTCAGAAACGTATGACTGATGCACATTTCTGGTGGCGGCGCACTGATGACACGGTCCGGTCCGATGGGCGTCTCTAGTCTTGATTCAGCGTCTTCTTTCTTGTTACGATCGCTGTCCTCATTCCTTGCTTCATGCAGATGACGCATCCTAATACTGTCCCCATTGTGCACCTGCGCAGGCGCACTTCTCTCAGCCCTGCCGAGGGCAGAGCACAACACTGTAGAGTGCGCGTGAAGTGGAAGGCCAAAGAGCGCCAATGACTCCTAGGTAATGCAGACACATGCGCGCTACAGTATTTTGCTCTGTCTTGATTCTTATTTGCAGGAGATTCCTGCACAAACTCCTGTTTTAAAAGGAATCTGTTACCAAGTTTTTGCTTTCTCACCTGAGAGCAGCATAATGTAGGAAAATAGACCCTCCTTGCAGTGATGTATCACTTAGTTTACTGAGTGGAGCAGTTATAACACAACCAGAGTTTTTGGATAAACAAGCCACAAGACGACGGTCTTATATTACTGCCCCCTTAATGAAGCCAACCATAGATAAAATTCCAATTAAATTTTATTTAAAGACAATAGACATACATTTAAAAAAGCGACCTCCATATTAAATCAGAACAATACCCCATGGGGAAACCATAGAGAAAAACAGACAGCAATACCAATGAGATGATCAGCAGGAGTACTGAAAACCAACCAGACTGCAACATGTACCAATTATTCAAACCCACAGACTCACATGTAAAACATAGATCCCTTATTAGGTGCTAACGGTATCCTTTTCTATATCTATGTTAAAATGACTTCTGTATAAATGCGATTCATAAGGTGCAGTAATATTATAGAGTGCAGTAGCATTGTAATCCGCATATAAGGTGACTCCAATGTCTCAGGATCAGTAACATGTAACCATGAATAGAAAGTTACCTATGTATAGATATCCCGTGGCGTCCGTAATCCCGCAGTTTCCCCAGCGCTCCGACGCGCGTTTTGTCCTTTCTGTTTCTTCCGGGTCATATAAAAAACAATATTAACCTGCGAATATGGGGTTAATCTGCAGGCTAATAGCAGAAGCCGTGGGGTCATTAACAACCCCACTGCTGGGAGGAAATTAACTTTATTCCACCCAGCGGCCCCTGGCTTTAAATGGGTATTCCCATCTCAAGAACCTATCCCAATATGTATTAGGTGTAATACTAATAATGTTAGCAAATACCTCCAATTGGACATGCAGTATAGTTATTCTGATTTCCTCGTCGTTTACCTCAAATAGGGCCTGGCTCTAGCTTAGGTATCCATGGTTAAGACCACTAGCGGATAACTAACTGTCAGTATATGAGTAGTGATGAGCGAATACATTTGGCACTATTTGTTACTCGCACAAATAGTATGCTATTCGGGCTATTCGTTACTCAGCAAGTAATTTGCTATTCGCCTCAGTATATTCAAGTGACCCACGCAGCATGTTTGGCGCTTTACTTGCAGCCAATGAACATGCTGGGCTTGCTTGCCAATCACAAGAATGCCAATGCTATCTTTGATGGGGCATTACTGTGATTGGCTGGTGTTTGGGTGTTACCATCATTGCAAGTACAATATTATTATTTATTATTTATTTATTCATTAATTCCATGGTGTTGTACATGAGAAAGAGAATACATACAGAGTTATACACAGTGTTCCAAATTATTATGCAAATTGGATTTAAGTGTCATAAAGATTTAATTGTTTTGTTTTTCAAATAAACTTATGAATGGTATTGTGTCTCAAGGCTCAATGGATCACTGAAATCAATCTTAAACACATGTGATAATTAGTTTTCCAGGTGATTCTAATTAAAGAAAAACTACTTAAAAATGATGTTCCACATTATTAAGTAGGCCACAGTTTTCAAGTAACATGGGAAAGAAAAAGGATCTCTCTGCTGCCGAAAAGCATCAAATAGTGCAATGCCTTGATCAAGGGATGAAAACATTAGATATTTCCTGAAAACTTAAGCGTGATCATCGTACTGTTAAGAGATTTGTGAATCTGAGCACAGACGTGTTCGTGCTGATAAAGGCATAATGAGTAAGGTTCTGCCAGGCAAGTTCATCGGATTAAGGGAGCAGCTGCTAAAAAGCCATTAAAAAAACAGCAAACAGATATTTGAAGCTGCTGGAGCATCTGGAGTCCCTTGAATCTCAAGGTGTAGGATCCTTCAAAGGCTTGCTTTGGTTCATAAACCTACTACTCGGCCACCCCTAAACAATGTTCACAAGCAGTTGCAGTGGGCTCAGACATATATGAAGACTAATTTTCAAACAGTCTTGTTTACTGATGAGTGTCAAGCAACCCTGGATGGTCCAGATGGATGGAGTAGTGGATGGTTGGTGGATGGCCACCATGTCCCAACAAGGCTGCAACATCAGCAGGGAGGTGGAGGAGTCATGTTTTGGGCCGGAATCATGGGGAAACAGCTGGTAGGGCCCTTTAAGGTTCCTAAAGGTGTGAAAATGACCTCTGCAAAGTATGTAGAGTTTCTGACTGACAACTTTCTTCCATGGTCTAAAAAGCAGAAACGTGCTTTCAGGAGCAAAATCATTTCCGAGTCATTGGCTGCTATGTGCATAAAAGGAGATAAACTCATGGTATGGCTACCATCTCCCCCCTCAACCCTATAGAGAACCTTTTGCGCATCATCAAGCAAAAGATCTATGAGGGTGGGAGGCAGCAGCTCTGGTGGTCGTGAGGCGGCAGGTCAGGGGGTGGTGGTCAGGTGGCAGAATGGTTATTGCAGGCTGTAGGCTTTCCTGAAGAGATGGGTTTTACGGTTCCATCTGAAGGATCCGATGGATGGTGCTTAATCGGACGTGTTGAGGCGTAGAATTCCAGAGGATGGGGAATATTCGGGAGAAATCTTGGAGGCAGTTGTGTGAGGAACGAATAAGTGTAGAGGAGAGTAGGAGATCTTGGGAGGAACGAAGATTATGGGAGGGAAGATATTGGGAGATTTGTTCAGAGATATAGGGAAGGGACAGGTTGTGGATGACTTTGTAGATCATTGTTAGTAGTTTGAACTGGATTCGTTGGGGAATTGGGTGCTAGTGGAGGGATTTGCAGAGGGGAGAAACAGGGGAGTAGCAAGGAGAGAGGTGGATTAGCCCGGGCAGCAGAGTTGAGGACAGACATGCTGTAGACCTCAGCTAGTTTGTATTGTGTTGTATAGTTTAGAAACAGACTGTGGGATTAGGGAGAGAAAGGCAGGGTTTTGTCCACTACCGCAATATAAAAAGTAGCTCTTTTTAGAGCCAAATAATATTAGTTAGTACCAGCATATACTAAACCAATTTTTTGGAGCTACAGTGGGGCAAAAAAGTATTTAGTCAGTCAGCAATAGTGCAAGTTCCACCACTTAAAAAGATGAGAGGCGTCTGTAATTTACATCATAGGTAGACCTCAACTATGGGAGACAAACTGAGAAAAAAAAATCCAGAAAATCACATTGTCTGTTTTTTAACAATTTATTTGCATATTATGGTGGAAAATAAGTATTTGGTCAGAAACAAAATTTCATCTCAATACTTTGTAATATATCCTTTGTTGGCAATGACAGAGGCCAAACGTTTTCTGTAAGCCTTCACAAGGTTGCCACACACTGTTGTTGGTATGTTGGCCCATTCCTCCATGCAGATCTCCTCTAGAGCAGTGATGTTTTTGGCTTTTCGCTTGGCAACACGGACTTTCAACTCCTTCCAAAGGTTTTCTATAGGGTTGAAATCTGGAGACTGGCTAGGCCACTCCAGGACCTTGAAATGCTTCTTACTAAGCCACTCCTTCGTTGCCCTGGCGGTGTGCTTTGGATCATTGTCATGTTGAAAGACCCAGCCACGTTTCATCTTCAATGCCTTGCTGATGGAAGGAGGTTTGCACTCAAAATCTCACGATACATGGCCCCATTCATTCTTTCATGTACCCGGATCAGTCGTCCTGGCCCCTTTGCAGAGAAACAGCCCCAAAGCATGATGTTTTCACCACCATGCTTTACAGTAGGTATGGTGTTTGATGGATGCATCTCAGTATTCTTTTTCCTCCAAACACGACAAGTTGTGTTTCTACCAAATAGTTCCAGTTTGGTTTCATCAGACCATAGGACATTCTCCCAAAACTCCTCTGGATCATCCAAATGCTCTCTAGCAAACTTCAGACGGGCCCGGACATGTACTGGCTTAAGCAGTGGGACACGTCTGGCACTGCAGGATCTGAGTCCATGGTGGCGTAGTGTGTTACTTATGGTAGGCCTTGTTACATTGGTCCCAGCTCTCTGCAGTTCATTCACTAGGTCCCCCCGCGTGGTTCTGGGATTTTTGCTCACCGTTCTTGTGATCATTCTGACCCCACGGGGTGGGATTTTGCGTGGAGCCCCAGATCGAGGGAGATTATCAGTGGTCTTGTATGTCTTCCATTTTCTAATTATTGCTCCCACTGTTGATTTCTTCACTCCAAGCTGGTTGGCTATTGCAGATTCAGTCTTCCCAGCCTGGTGCAGGGCTACAATTTTGTTTCTGGTGTCCTTTGACAGCTCTTTGGTCTTCACCATAGTGGAGTTTGGAGTCAGACTGTTTGAGGGTGTGCACAGGTGTCTTTTTATACTGATAACAAGTTTAAACAGGTGCCATTACTACAGGTAATGAGTGGAGGAAAGAGGAGACTCTTAAAGAAGAAGTTACAGGTCTGTGAGAGCCAGAAATCTTGATTGTTTGTTTCTGACCAAATACTTATTTTCCACCATAATATGCAAATAAATTGTTAAAAAAACAGACAATGTGATTTTCTGGATTTTTTTTTCTCAGTTTGTCTCCCATAGTTGAGGTCTACCTATGATGTAAATTACAGACGCCTCTCATCTTTTTAAGTGGTGGAACTTGCACTATTGCTGACTGACTAAATACTTTTTTGCCCCACTGTACATAATATTCCTGCGTACCAGGATATCATTATTTTACAGCTAAATAATATTTGTCAGTGCCAGCATACAGTAACATCCTTTTGAAAAGCTAATTGCTAAATAATATTCCTTGCCTATTGCTGAAATAGGTAATATTTCTATAGCAGTTGTGCGACTGGTGCAAAACCTGCAGATCTATGGAAACATCACTGTTTACCAGTAATTTCCCTGAGTCTGCTGTTGGCATGTCTCATAAAGGCGATAAAGGCAATATAAAAAGTGCAAAAAAAGTCTATTGGTTAAATAAATAGCTTATTTTTATCTAGCAGTTGTGCGACTGGCGCAAACCATGCAGAGATACGCAAACATCACAATTTACCAGTGGCAATAATTTTCCTTAGTCTGCTGTTACCGTGTGTCAGCAAAGCGATATAAAAAAATACTAATTTTCCATTGGTTAAATAAATAGCGTATCTTTATCTAGCAGTTGTGCGACTGTCGCAAACCCTGCAGCGATGCGCAAATGTCACAATTTACCAGTGACAATAATTTTCCTTAATCTGCTGCCGGTGTGTGTCATAAAGGCAATCTATAAAAAATCTATATTCATCTAGCAGTTGTGCGACTGGCACAAACCATGCAGAGATACGCAAACGTCACAATTTACCTGTGGCAATAATTTTTGCTTAGTGTGCTGTTGCCATGTGTCAGAAAGGTGATCTAAAAAAATAATAATTTTCTATTGGTTAAATAAATAGTGTATCTTTATCTAGCAGTTGTGCAACCTCTGCAAAGCCTGCAGAGATACGCAAAGGTCACAATTTTCCTGAATCTGCTGTTGGCGTGTGTTACAAAGGCAATATAAAAAAAATTATATTGGTTAAAAAAAATAGCGTATATTTATCTAGCAGTTGTGTGACTTGCTGAAAAGATTACCCTCAGACAATGATGCTGGCAGAGGTACCGGCTCTTTTCACAGACAAGGATTACAGAGGAGGGACACGCACTCCTTGTGCAACTCGGGGGGATGTCCACCAACTGGCTAGCCATGGGTGTAACTATGATAAGGAAGAAGAAGGTGACCAAGATGGTGAAGGAGTACTTAAGCGACCATACCATCATCCTTCCTGATTCTTCAATGCCCTTTAACTATTGGTTTCCAAGCTGCACACTTGGCCCAACCTCTCCTTGAACACCTTGGAAGTGCTGCCATATCCTGCTGCAAGTGTGTTGTCTGTGCAATTTTTAGTATGGCCAGTGCAATCATAACAAATAGGTGCACACATATGTTATCGGAAAATGCAGACAAGCTGACTCTTCTAAAATTGAACAAGGGCTGGATTTCCTCTGACTTTGTAAGCCCTAAAGATGACCGCAACCTAAAGTAAATGCAGCCCAAATGTTCTTTTTTGGAAGCTGTCTTAACGTCCATGCTTTAACATCCAAACCCATTTTGTTCAGGAAATCACGTCCTAGTCCTCCTGCCTATGCAACAAGTACTTAGTGGTCATATATGTATACCCCACGTAAATTTTTGGAAACCTTTGTACATTGTGCAAAGGTGAAACTTGTGCTCCCTATCACAGTCTCTTTCAGCATGTATGATAGAGACCCCTTAGATAATTTGGGGAAAACTTTGCACGTTGTGCAATGGTGAAACTTGTACTCCCTATCTACCCCTATTGTAATAACTGCAAAATGTATTGTGAGGTCCCCATCACGGTCTCTTTCAGCATGTATAATACAGACCCCTTGGATAATTTTTGGAAACCTTTGTACATTGTACAATAGTCTAATTTCTACTCTTAATCTCTATATATTTTATTATTATATTATTTTATTGAGGTGCCCTTCACACGGTCTCTTTAAGCGTGAGTCTGGGAGCCTGATGTTGATTTTTGGGTCTGCACTTTGACATTGTGGAACATCAATGCATTAATATGCTCCACACACTTCTTGAGCTTTCAGCCTTACACAGAATAATAATATGAGTAATGAAACATGCTTTATATATATGCTGCTAGTTCGAAAATCTTACCCACACATCCCTTTATAAAGGGAAATTCGACATAACACATCTGCCAGCATACATGATATACTGCTCAAATGCGCAGCACCCCAGTAGGTGGGCGGAATGCCTGGGTACAAAAATCTGTGAACGAGGGTGAAACCACTGGCCCTTCCCCGTGTTATCTCCTTCCCAATCTGCTGTCTAGGAAGGAGGAGCTGATGCCTCTTGCCCATAATCTGCAGTTGCACAGACACAACAGTCAGCAACCATGTCCAGTTTCTTGTCTCAGTGGAGCATTCAGTTGTCCCTTGTCAGCATATATGTCTCTTCCAAAATTGTTAGTTACATAAGGCATACATATTCATTAGCACTTTACATTGTCTGGTGCTATGCAAAGACCATTGCTGGCTTTTCCAGGCTCCTAAATGAGACTTGTATCTCTTTATTAAACTGTCACTTCACTTAGATTTTCAAATTTGGGTAAAAAAAGAATGTTTTTGAACAGCTGACATGTGCATCTAACAGCTGCGGGAGGAATCGTAATCCTCCCGCAGCTGTTAACTCTGACAGCTGCATTTACCACGCGCTTCCAGCAAGTAAGCAGGAAATCCGCCCATCAATGACCCCGTCACGTGATCCCAGGTCACCGATGGGTTGGCATAACAACCAGAGGTCTCCTGCAGACCTCTATAGTTGTCACTGCTGGATTGCTCTGAGCACCGATCACTGGCAAGTGAGTAATTCTGCTACATGCAGGCGATCTGATCGTTGCCTGTATGTAGCAGAGCCAATCGGGTTATGGCAGCATCTAGTCTCCCATGGAGACTATTGAAGCATGCAACGAGTAAAAAATATGTTTTCAAAAATACAAAAAAATGAAAAAAACATAAAAGTTCAAATCACCTCCCTTTCGCACCATATGGAGACGCTATGGGCATCGGAAAATAGTGTAATTTATTTTTGGACTGTTTGGAATTTTTTTTTACCACTTAGATAAAAAAGAACCTAGACATGTTTGGTGTCTATGAACTCTTCATGACCTGGACAGTCATAATGGCAGGTCAGTTTTAGCTTTCAGTAAACATAGTAAAAAAGCAAAACAAAAAACAACTGTGGGATTGCACTTTTTTTTTTGCAGTTTCACCGCAGTTTGAATTTTTTTTCCCATTTTCCAGTACACGATATGTTAAATGGTGGAACTTGTCCCACATAAAACATGCCCTCACATGGCCATATTGACCAAAAAATAAAAACGTTATGGCTCTGGGAAGAAAGGGAGCAAAAGACGAAAATGCAAAAACGAAAATACCTCTGGTCATGAAGGGTTTAAGCACGTCTAAGAGACTGGGATAATATGCTCCACAGACCTATTCAGGCTGCAGCATTACACATATTGGAACATGGTCATTGCCACGCTAATGCCTTTACCTGAGTTCTGTAGCACTGCCTGTTACCTGAGTAGTACTCTCCACAGACCTCGTCACTCTCAGGGACATATCCGATAATTATTTCATTGTTGCTCAAAACCAAGCAAAAGAGAAATTCTGCCTGGTTGTGTAGTTTCCAGAAGAAGTGTGTAGGCTTGTGCAGATTGGTCAATGGCTCTCCTCTCTCTGTCTCTTGAAGAGGCTGCTTCCAAGTAAAATGAGGCTTGTACATGTTCCTGACATGGTTTTCAGGCCTGACAGACTGACCACAATTCAGGCCCTCTCTTGTATACACTATATTCAGAATTTAATTCTAATGCTTTTGGTGTCTGGTAGAATCTATTTTACTGATATTGATCATACAGCTCCCCCAACTCCTGTATTATATCCACATTACAGCGGCTTCACCCTCTATGACAGTGGCTCCATTGGGATCCGGTGGCACCTGCTGGTTCTCCGAAAATGTGAAACGAGGGACGCATAATCACACGCCGATAGACATGGTGGTGGTGGCGGCCAAAGCCTAAAACTCAAATGTGCATGTTTTAGCTGGCAATGTACAGCAATGGGGAACATGTATTCCACTATTTAGCTAACAATTTGGAATGAGGGAAGAACCTCCCAAATGTAGAAGTGAGAGCCCTCACAAATGTTAAAGGAAAAACTAAAGCCAAATCGCTCCGCGTGAACTTATTAACAATGAAGGGGAATAATTTATTATTTATTTATTTTTTATTTTTGTTTTGTGGCATATACATGTAATTATGAAGGAAAAATGTTTCTTAGCATGTTTCCCTTTAAAAAAATAGCTTTGGTTTGGTATGTCTTTTTATAAATCCGTAAAACCGGCACAATAGTCTGAAAACATTATTCCCAGATGCTGTATATGAGTCAGAAAGGCATCCATGCATCTTCTACATGCTGTTTCCATTTAGTTTTAGCTCTTTCCCATCCCTTTCAGCTTTTTTCCCATGCCCCCAGACCTGTTTGTTGGGTCCAGCAGAAAAATATTCGGCTTTTCCATTGACTTGCTTTGGATTTTTTATTCGGTACGAATATACAGATATTAGAAATTATTTGTGCCGATTTTCCTGAATTCAAATATTTCAATATTTGCACATCACTATGTATGAGTGGTCATACCTATAGATACCTAAGTTAGTACAATGCCTGCAGGTGAGGTGACACCTCAAATCAGAAGAACTAAACTACATTTCTTATTGGAGGTATTTGCTAATATTATTATTACACTTATTACATAGTGGGATAGGGTCATGGAGATGGAGGGGACTACCCCTTTAAGTCATAGGGTCGCGGACGTTGCGACTTCACATACCGCTCAGGAAATAGTGAGCATCGTTTGTAACCGCACCACCTGGCAAGAGGCTCAGCTTAAAAAAAGTCCACCACTTCTCTCTCTCTCTCTCTCTCTCTCTCTCTCTCTCTCTCTCTCTCTCTCTCTATATATATATATACAATACAGACCAAAAGTTTGGACACACCTTCTCGTTTAAGGATTTTTCCATATTTTCATGACTATGAAAATTGTACATTCACGCTGAAGGCATCGGAACTATGAATTAACACATGTGGAATTATATACTTAACAAAAAAGTGTGAAACAACTGAAATTATGTCTTATATTCTAGGTTCTTCAAAGTAGCCACCTTTTGCTTTGATGACTGCTTTGCACACTCTTGGCATTCTCTTGATGAGCTTCAAGAGGTAGCCACCAGGAATGGTTTTCACTTCACAGGTGTGCCCTGTCAGGTTTAATACGTGGGATTTCTTGCCTCATAAATGAGGTTGGGACCATCAGTTGTGTTGTGCAGAAGTCTGGTGGACACACAGCTGATAGTCCTGCTGAATAGATTGTTAGCACTTGTATTATGGCAAGAAAAAAGCAGCTAAGTAAAGAAAAACGAGTGATGTAGAAGGGAAGGGCTCCAAAATATATATCTTTACGTAGAGATGTGTTTAGTGATATATAATTCCCCCACATAGTTTTTTTTGCAACATGAATATGAACATGAACATATTCATCTCCTGTATTTAGTGTACTTATTAGGGATGAGCTAATTGATCCACAAAGGATTGACTTTCAGTCAAAGTTCATCAAATTACGAGTTCCATGTGAAACTGAGAACTTTGTGATTCAATTCTCAAGGATCGTAAAAAAAAAACCACCCTTTTCCACACTGCTGAAGCATCAGAGAGGGGGCTAGTAACGTTTTGGGTGGCTGTTTGGGCATCCCCATAATATCTTGCAACTATGACATCACTTGTTTATCCCAGTTTATAAAGTGGATTATCATACTTGGGTTATGAAAGAACAACAGGTCCCATTGGAGGACATCCGCGTGCAGAGTCTCGGCAGTTGGTGTGGCAGAATTGGTTGGATTCCATCTCCAGATTCATTAGATAAGTGGATTGTACAGATCACATTGAAGCACAATGCGTTTCTCTCCCTCTTTATTCCTCTTTACAAAAACTAAGAGTGTTCCATGTATATTTTCAGAGCAATTAGAGGGTTTCTTGTAGTTCTATTCACATTGACGCAAATTACATTTTGGGGGAAAGTTTGACGAAGCTGGCAAGTTCTAATTTCAAATGGTCATCTCATCTCTAATGCTTATGCCTACAAGGGAAAACAGACATCCCAGATTTTTTATATGGATGTGTACAGGGCAAGTGAAATGCATTTCTTTACTGGTCCGTTAAGGCAAGATTTAATTTCTCCTTTAGGAATTGGACAACTGCCACACAACAAGTGAAACAATTGCTCACGGACATGCCTAACCAAAGTCTAGCATTTGGCACCACAAAGATTTACCTAAATGTGTGCTCTGAAACATATCTTGTAATTTAATCATTTGTAAAAGCAAATTAGTTTATATTTGAATGGAGATTTTATTATTACTATTTATTTTCCACTTTCAGAAGCAGGGAGGGAGAGTGTTGGAGGAATTTCAACAAAACAGTTTAACAACTGTGAGGATGAATGGTTTTATGGCCTCTTTCTATACGTCTTATATGGCTATTCCTAACAGCTTTATAAAAGGGAACCAACTATGTAAAGTAAGCCTACTGTGAGGGAAATGTACATTTTTAACAGAGCTGCATTCTTCTGGATAAAATTCTCCAGGTTCTTAATTTGTTAGCCGCTCTGCGGTAATATAAAAAAAGGGGGGGAAAGTGCATTGTGCAAACCTGAATTATTTTCTCATAAACTGGCTTTAAAAATCTTTCCCTGGTGAGTTGAAGGAAAGTCTGTCTAGACCCTTTTTGTTCCTTTTTTTTATTCATTTTCTTTGCTTTCTTTTTTATTTCTTGAAGATACAGCAAGCTGAGAATTTGTATTACAATTCGCAGCTAAGCCCCTTGACTTACTGTCAAAACACATTAAAATATCAGCACAGACAAACCTCTGAAGAATTTGTGAGCTGTACATGTAAGTTAACAAAAAAGTATTGTGTCTTGACCAAGGTTTGTTGAAAAGGATAAGAAAACCTTAAATAACTTATATTTAATAAATTGTGTTCAACTTGTCTACAAAATAAGAACTTCGCCACATACTTTATAGAGAACTACAACCACTTATTTAGCATTGTGCCGCTGTTGACCAGAACCAGTCTTCCCGAGGCGCATAAATTCAGTCTTTAAATAATGGCTGTCAATTAAAAGGAGAGCTTTCAAGTCTTTATGGAGAGCCATTTTTATGGGCCACAATAGAATCGGTGCAGGTCAAGTCTCTCTCACACTGTGAGGTTAATGATCTGGATATTCCAAATATGCAATAAACAAGGGGAGTTTTCCAAGAACACCCTTCCTGCTTGGGAACTCATGAAATAAAAAGTTAGATTTTGATATTTACATTATCTAATCGGCCAAAGGCAAACGTAGACAATTGAGGACCCTTGGCAAAAAAAGTGCATTTACTCTGCACAATTACAGCCAACAAAATCCTAGGATAAGCTGTAGATCACTTGAGGCATGAGCAAAATGCATGATCATTTGGTGAAATAATCTTTAAGCTTAAGTAAAAAATCATGATTCTCGGAAGCACATCATTCTGTGTAAACAGGACATGTGCTGAGGAGAACAATGAGAGCCTTTGTACATGGAGAAATCTGACTGATCATTCTGTGTGTTGCATAAGGTTTCTTTCACACTTGCGTCAGCACGGGGCCGTCGCAATGCGTCGGCCTGACATACCGACGCACATTGTGAAAATTGTGCACAACGTGGGCAGCGGATGCAGTTTTTCAGTCTTTTTGTGATGACGGTCCGCAAAACACAACGGATCCAGTGCACAACGGACGCGATGTGTGGCCATGCGTCGCGATCCATCGGCAATACAAGTCCATGGGCAAAAAACGCATTCCTGCGGGCACATTTGCAGGATCCGTTTTTTGCCCAAAACGACGAATTGCGACGGATTGCTAAAAACGCAAGTGTGAAAGTAGCCTAAGTGAAACTGTCCTCTCTAAACAGGCTACTAAACACCAGCCAATGGGCAGTTGTTTAATGCAGCAGATCGTCCACAGTAAATGAGTCCATAATCCTTATTTTTCTAAACAGTTATTAGTAATGTTCCTGGCAGTCAAAGGCAGCTACGGAATTAATGATAACCTCCCTGGTGGAGTTAGCAAAATACTCTTTTTCATTATGCATTGGTCATAAGACATTGTTCTACCTCCTTTTTTTTCCCCTTGACGCGTCTCTCTGATCCTGATGTTCTCGTGCACGTTGATGAGGGGACTTGTGAGTGTATATTATCCACTGAGAGAACTGTACCTGATATGACTAAGGGCCACAATGGCTAAAAATGAGTAATCGGTCGGTTCCTCTTGTTTGACATGGCTCATTGCTGTTGTGGAAGAATCAGAGATCTTTATCTCAATTTTGTTTTGGACTTTTTCTGAATTGTATTGGCTCCACTGCCGGCCATGCAGTACTTGGCTCCATGGTGAGCTGACTATTTCTATCAACATACTTATGTGTGGCTGACATCACTTAAACAGCGTATCAGCCACTCAGTGAGCTAAACAACTTTCTTTGGGGCATTCCATCTACCTTGAAAGAGATGCAAAAGAGCAATACGGCCTTATCCAGGCAGTAAGGTGATAATAGATAAATAGAACCGCTCACCTTATAGGGTTGTGTGAGACACAGACACCTAAAAAGCTTGTAATCCAGATGCTGCAGCTTCCATAAAATTAACAGAATAAAAACAGCGGGGTATGGAAGTGATACTACCGTCTCTGGAATTATGACAACCCAATGGTAAGGTAAAATGTAGGTTAGTGTCATTACTTTTCAGAGTCACCGTAACTCCTTCTTCAGGACAGCAATACATAAAAATAAGGTAATACAGGCACACAAGGTTTAAATACAAAAAAATTTGAAAAATGCGCCAAGATCAGAGGGAGGGGTGTATATATTTGTGTCAGAACAGAACGGATAGTAGCACCAATACTATAATGCTATATACGCACAAATTTTAAAAATAAGTGGACTGACTAGAGTTGAGCACATTTTTCAAAATTTGGCTCCAATTTCGATCGGCAGTGAATATTGTTTTTGCAATATTCGCCAAACACAGCTGAACGTCATTGGAATCAATGAGAAAATAAATTACAGAATGTGTTTGGAACCAATCATCAAGCAATAAATTTGGCACAAAAAGGGTAACAAAATGGCATGAATATGGCAAATTCAGATTCTGCGACCGATTCCGAACATATTCGCTCAACTTTAGTAATGAAGACAAACATATACTTAGATATACTGGAAAATAAATAGTTCATTAATAAATATATAGAAAACCGTGTCAGTGTGAAGTGATATATTTCATGGGATATGATCCTAGTGTTTGATGAAAGACAAAAAGATCCCAACAGGACAAGTTATTTGAGAGGCTATTTGTCAATGTGCTTCACTAGTGTGTCAGATTAATTAGTGTGAAAGTCTAAGCCGCTCAGTGACCAGAGTTGGATAAAATAGTGAGTGGTTGGGATCGTATCCCATTGAATATATCACTTCACACTGATACTTTTTTTTTTATATTTACTTACTATTTATTTTCCAGCACATCTCAGTATATGTACAGTATGCCTTCATTACTACTTATTTTACAATTTGTGTGTATATAACTTTATAGTGTTGGCGCTACTATCCATTCTGTTCTGACATGTGACTGTATTCACCCCCCTGTAACGTCTGCTTGAGGTCTCAGGCTCAAAAGACTGACTCGGACAGACTTGGCACAAGCCACTGCATCTGGCAGATTCCAGAGAAATCCCAATACTCTTTAACCCCTGCATAGGGATCTAGTTTTAAATGATATGTATATGAAGGCTTTGACTAGTCAAAGGGGTGTTATTGTCCCCGGACTAGTCCACCTACTTAGCATGTTATCATGCCCCTGTGGGAATGATAACATAACTTACAAGCGCCAGCGTCAGCACAAGCGCTATACTTACCTCGCACATGGGTGTGGCTTCTTTCCCACTCATCATTGATCCATCAAAAATATGCAATAATGATAACATATTTAAATAGATTGTGATATGTATATGTTATGCCTTATTGAGTGCATAGTGGAAAGCATATTGATAGCTTGGGTCCCGAATGCTGAAAACCCCACTGATCCGGTGAATGTGCTCCGCTCCATGCATTCTTTACAGTACTGATAGAGATGGAGGCAATTCCCAGAAGTCCCATACAGAATAAATGGAGGGGACCCTAACAGGTTAAGGTGGCAGTTACTTTGATGATATGGTGATTCGTATATAAATGTAGTAATAATTTAAATAATGCGTTATATTTTTAATATGGTTCCCTTTGCCTATTATATTTTGTTTAAGAGACAAAAATTATATTAAGTGGTGGATTAATAAGAAACATCTGGATGAGGGCAAATACTTTTTCCACAGTGCTGCGAAAGTATTTAACATACATAGGTGAAAGGATAAGCTAATACAAAAGTAATTCCTTTATTCAAGGATTTGTATCGACCCGTGTTAAGTTTAAATGGACTAACAGAAAAGAACACTGTATTTTTAGCAATGGTTATGGAAGCTGGAGATTAATTTAAAATTGATAAGCACGTGGCAGGCCTCTAACTTAACAAGCTTGAGGCCTACCTTGTGAAACCAGCTTCACCCGAGGGACCAGAGTTCAATTCTCTCTGCTGCCAGATGAAATCAGGAATCACAACCAAAGTGATTAGCAATGAATTTCCTGATCTCAGCGCCCGAGGCAAAAGAAGGAGGAAACACTTCCCCTCCACACAGCCAACCTAAAGTGGAAGGGAAAAAAAAGCGGTTTAGAAAGAATTTATTCTACTAAACTGCTGCCTGTTGTAAATCTAGAGCTGCGGAATGACAAGGTTTGGCCGTGTAAAGAGGTTAAATGAACATGAAGGCAACTAAAAGAGAATGTATCATCAGAAAATGATCTATTATTTAAAATAAGTTTTTAAGTAAAACTTTTGTTGTTGTTGTTTTTTAGTTTTCCATTTCATTTTCTATATTTTAAAATAATCTTGAAAAGTTACACTTTTCGCACTGGTCACTGAGCCCCACAATAGCCTGACTGACAGGATTCCAATGAGAGGTACCATTTCTGCTATTGTCCATCAATAACATAGATGGCCTCTGCTAAAGTCACAGAGCATGCCTAAAAAAGTCACCCACAGAAGTCAAGGAAAATTTGTAGTCTGTTGGCCTATGTGACTGCAAATCGCTGATGTTCACAGAGCAGAGCAGCAGCTTAGGAAAGGATAATCATATTCATAATCAGTTATTGAAAAAAGGATAAAAAAAATTATACACCAAAATAAAAACAGGTTAGTGATGTCTGAGTCCTATTTGGTGCCAAAAGACCATCATCAATAAAGAAGACAGTAGAGTTGAAGAAGATGCACTGAGTACCAGATATGCAAAGTAATAATAATAATTATTATTATTTTATTTTTATAGCGCCAATGGAGCAACCCGCTAGGACCTCGGGGTACTCGGTAACGGGTCCGGTGGTACTTAAAGGGGTGGTCACAGAAGCGGGGACCCGATCCGTGGCCCTGGGCATCCAATTCAAGGGGGTGAAGTGGGGTGGACAATAAAGTCTATGGGGAAATGTTCGTGACGCCACCTGTAGTACTCGACCAGGGATGGCCGACGCTGCTTAAAGGGGACCACTGGGGCTGATGAGGCTGCAGCAAAGTTGGTATAGCTCTCCACAGGTAGAGCTTTGTTTTCAGGGCTACCGATGCAGTTGGTAAGGGATGATAGACGGTGGGGTACAGGACTGAAGGTGCAGGGAAATGATTGGAGGACACAAGGGTTTGCAGTTTCCTTTACCTTTTACTAGTGAATTGCAGGTGCAGTCCGGGGCACAGGTTACAGGTGTTGATGGGGTCTGGGCAGCCTGGAGGTAACTTGGGATCCACCTAGTCAGGTGGGTTTGAAGGCCTTCCTTCTGCGCTGAATTCTCTGTCTCTGGCTGCCTGAAGCTCTGCACAATTTACTCTCAGTGTCTGTTACTTCTATCCCGTATGGTTGACAGCCTGAGCCTTTCATGTGCACTGCCTTCTCACTGGCAGCCCCAGGCTCCTGACCTGCTGTGGTGCCTCCAGGTGTTAGGTGGGCCAGGAGACCTGCAATCTCCTGCCCTCCAGTTCTAGTTGCTGGGCCTTTAGTACCTGTGCAACCACAGACTCCGGTGTCTGGTTTCTTTTGCGCTTAATCCTGCGGAGAGCTCAGTCACAGCTCTACTAACCAGTCTCTCTCCTCACATGCTTCCTCTCCCTTCACACTCTCACACTGAACTCCCTAACCCCGCTTCCAGACCAGAACTTATAGGGAAGTTCCCCTGAAACCGGGTTTAGAGCTCCCCCTTCTGGTCTGGAGTTAGGAAGGTGTTGTATGTTTGTATTATCTTCTAAGAGGATCCCTCCTTACTTCCAGGCATGACATCAGGGGCAGCACGGTGGCTCAGTGGATAGCACTGCAACGCTGGAGTCCTGGGTTCAAGCCCCACCCTGGACAACATCTGCAAAGAGTTTGTATGTTCTCTCCGTGTTTGCGTGGGTTTTCTCCGGGTTCTCCAGTTTCCTCCCACATTCCAAAGACATACTCATAGGTAATTTAGATTGTGATCCCCATCGGGGACAGCAAAGATAATGTGTGAAAACTGTAAAGCGCTGTGTATATGTTAGCGCTATATAAAAATAAAGATTATTTTTATCACCCTCTTTGGAGGAAGGCAATGCCATTGTGGCAACCGGACTCCTGGGGTGCCACACCAACATATTCCATAGCACTTTACATTTTAGAGGGGACTTGTGCAGAAAATAGACATTACAGCATAACAATAATCACATAAATCAACAGATACCAAGAGGAATTAGGGCCCTGTTTGCAAGCTTGCAATCTATGAGAAAATAGGGGAGACATGAAAGGTGGATGGTAACAATTGCTTTGATTGTTCAGACCAGCCATAGTGTAAGAATCGGGTGTTCATGTAAAGCCGCATGAACTGGTTATTGGCCTAAGTATGCAACAGCACAGATGCAGAGGCCTATTAATTGCATAAAGCATATGAGAACATGATGCGAGGAACCTGGTTATGGTAAATATTTTGAATGGGCAACACAGGGATAGTTAGATTAATGTATTGAGGTGGTAGGCCACTGTAGTACCGGTTGAGTGTCGGATTCAGGACAAACTTTTTGCAAAATTCTATGCACACAACACCCAAGGAGAGTGCATTCATCACAATACACTCTTCATGTAAAAACTATCCACACATCATACAAGCCCACAAACATAGTGCACAAGCAGAATACAAGTGTCAGCGACATCCCATAAGCCAAGCGCTCACTTTGCATAAGAGAAGCACCCATGTTTAATGTTTAATGTATTTGTCTATATTTGCCCCGTATTCACATGTAAAGCGCCATGGAATAAATGGCGCTATAAAAATGTATAATAATAATAATAAATAATAATAATGTCACACAAGCACAGGCAAATGTCAAATAGGTCACACAAGCAGAGAGAACATGTTGAATGTCACACAAGCATACCGTACAGAACACACAAGCAAGCACATACATCACACAAGCTTAGAACACAAAATGCACAAGCAGGGCGTACATGAGTGTAATGTGCTTGAACGATGTATCTGCCTTATAAAAATACAGTAACCTGTGCATAAAACACACTATAAACATGTCAGTAAAGAGTTAATTACACTGGTACTTAACATATTCAGTGCTGACCTCTAACAAGCTATATTTTGCATATAGACAGCTCTGTCTCTAATTATTAAGCTATGCCCACTAATTGTACTACGTTCTTCCCCTACCTGTATGGATATGCTAATAGCTCAGGTCAATAGGTTACCTAATGCACTGTAATGGGCCTATGTATTCCTTATAAAACTTTAGTTTTGAAGCATTCCCCTCCCTTCTAGGCCCCTTTGCAGCTGCACCCATTGCACAGGCTGTAGGTCCACCCCTGATATAACATGATATGTGATGGACAGCAGCACGGTGGCGCAGTGGATAGCACAGCAGCCTTGCAGCGCTGGGGTCCTGGGTTCTAATCCCACCCAGGACAACATCTGCAAAGAGTTTGTATGTTTTCTCCGTGTTTGCGTGGGTTTCCTCCGGGTACTCCGGTTTCCTCCCACATTCCAAAGACATACTGATAGGGAATTTAGATTGTGAGCCCCATCGGGGACAGTGATGATAATGTGTGCAAACTGTAAAGCGCTGCGGAATATGTTAGCGCTATATAAAAATAAAGATTATTATTATTATTATAGGAATAGCGGACCCTGGCCTTGAGGATTTACAATCTAAAAGGGCTAGGTTAATACGCTAGGAGGGGAAATGCATGCTGCTCATATGCCAATGTGGTGGCAGAAGGGATACTGTCCATTGTAGGCTTTCTGAAGAAGTCAGTTTTTAAGTTGCTTCTGATGGTTTTGAAGGTGGTAGATACTTTGACCGGTTGTGATACTGAGTTCCAGAGTGTAGGTGATGCTTGAGAAAAATCATGGAGATGCTTGTGTGATCTTATGTCCATATTAATAGGGGAGTGGTAGATTAACCAGGCAGCAGAGTTGAAGCTGGGTGGAAAATATGCAAAAAAGGATGTTGCGGTAATTCAGGCAAGAGATGATGAGGACATGCACTAACTTATCTTCTTTGTTGTATCGTTGTATGTATCCACCAAAAAAGCTTTGGTTACATTGCCCTATGTGTATGATTACCCTTTTTGTAAACATTTGTAATGTAACGGCATATGAACAGAGTTTAAATGGAATCTGTCACATTGTACATACAGTCCAAGCTGTGGACATCATGGAAAAGATGAGCAGAAGAATATATAGGTTTGTTGTAATATATTTAGTATATCTGGTATTTTATTCATTGAAATCCCTGGTGTTTGTAAATATGTGTCCAGTAGGTGAACCTGCTAATGATTGACAGGTATGTCTTCATACAAAGTCATACAGGGAAGCCTGTCAATCTCTGAGAATGACCGCCCACTGGGCTCGTATGCAGACAGACTCCAGAGATTTCAATGAATACATTATAAGTTATACTGAAACTTTACCCACAAAAATGTACATTAATCTGATCAGCTCCTCCAGCTCTATAACATCCTGCCTACAGATCTGATACCATTCTCAACATGACAGAAGGTTCCCTTTAGTTGAATATGTCTGCCACTGACAGTCATTAAAATGTATACCACAGACAATACTTTTTTGCATCCAGTTATAGAGTAGTGCATTGGATATTAATAAAAGTGGTAATACACTGTGTGCAGAATTATTAGGCAAGTTGTATTTTAGAGGATTATTTTTATTATTGATCAACAACTATGTTCTCAATCAACCCAAAAGACTCATAAATATCAAAGCTTAATATTTGTGGAAGTTGGAGGTTTTTTTTTTTTTTAGATTTGGCTATTTTAGGAGGATATCTGTTTGTACAGGTAACTATTACTGTGCAGAATTATTAGGCAACTTAATAAAAAAAATATATATTCCCATCTCACTTGTTTCTTTTCACCCGGTAAACCAATATAACTGCACAAAATTTAGAAAAAAACATTTTTGACATGCAAAAAGAAACCCCCCCCAAAATTAGTGACCAATATAGCCACCTTTATGATGACACTATGATGACACTAACAGCCTTCCATCCATAGATTCTGTCAGTTGCTTGATCTGTGTACGACCAACATAGCCTGCAGCAGCCTCCACAGCCTCCCAGACACTGTTCCGAGAGGTGTACTGTTTTCCCTCCCTGTAGATCTCACATTTTATGAGGGACCACAGGTTGTCTATGGGCTTCAGATCAAGTGAACAAGGGGGCCATGTCATTATTTTTCTTTCTTTGAGACCTTTACTGGCCAGCCACGCTGTGGAGTAGTTGGAGGCATGTGATGGAACATTGTCCTGCATGAAAATCATGATTTTCTTGAACGATACCGACTTCTTCTTGTACCACTGCTTGAAGAAGTTGTCTTCCAGAAACTGGCAGTAGGCCTGGGAGTTGAGCTCCACTCCATCCTCAACCCGAAAAGGCCCCACAAGTTCATCTTTGGTGATAACAGCCCATACCAGTACCCCACCTCCACCTTGCTGGCATCTGAGTCAGAGTGGAGCTCTCTGCCCTTTACTGATCCAGCCTCCGGCCCATCTATCTGGCCTATCAAGAGTCACTCTCATTTCATCAGTCCATGAAACCTTTGAAAAGTCAGTCTTAAGATATTTCTTGGCTCAGTCTTGACATTTTATCTTATGTTTCTTGTTCAAAGGTGGTCGTTTTTCAGCCTTCTTTACCTTGGCCATGTCCCTGAGTATCACACACCTTGTGCTTTTTGTTACTTCAGCAACATTGCAGCTCTGAAATATGGCAAAACTGGTGGAAAATGGCATCTTGGCAGCTTCACGCTTGATTTTCCTCAATTCACGGGCAGTTATTTTGCGCCTTTTTTGCCCAACACTAGTGTTGAGCGATACCTTCCGATATTTGAAAGTATCGGTATAGGATGGTATCGGCAGATACCGGCAAAATATCGGATCTCGCCGATACCGATACCCGATACCAATAGAAGTCAATGGGACACAAATATCGGAATGTATCCTCGATGGTTCCCAGGGTCTGAAGGAGAGGAAACTCTCCTTCAGGCCCTGGGATCCATATTAATGTAAAAAATAAAGAATAAAAATAAAAAATATGGCTATACTCACCCCTCCGAAGAACCCTGGCTGTCACCGCTGCAAGCATCCGCCTCCGTTCCTGAGAATTGCAGAGAGTGAAGGACCTTCGATGATGTCACGGTCAGGTGACTGACCGCTCACGTGACCACTCACCTGACCACGACGTCATCAAAGGTCCTTCACTCACTACATTCTCAGGAACAGAGGCGGACGCTTGCAGCGGTGACAGCCAGGGTTATTCGGAGGGGTGAGTATAGCCATATTTTTTATTTTTATTCTTTATTTTTTACATTAATATGGATTCCAGGGCCTGAAGGAGAGTTTCCTCTTCTCCAGACCCTTGGAACCATACGCACCGCACACTCCGATACCGATTTCCGATATCACAAAAATATTGGAACTCGGTATCGGAATTCCGGTACAGCAAGTATATTGGTAGGATCTTGTTGGATATATCCAAGTGGATTTATAGATTATTGCTTTTTTTACATACGATACCCGATACTTGCAATATCGGAATGCACAACACTACCCAACACGCTTCTTGCGACCCTGTTGGCTATTTGCCATGAAACACTTGATTGTTCGGTGATCACGCTTTAAAAGTTTGTCAATTTCGAGACTGCTGCATCCCTCTGCAAGACATCTCACAATTTTGGACTTTTCAGAGCCCGCCAAATCTCTCTTCTGATCCATTTTGCCAAAGGAAAGGAAGTTGCCTAATAATTCTGCACAGTAATAATTACCTGCACAAACAGATATCCTCCTAAGATAGTCAAATCTAAAAAAAGTCCACTCTAACTTCCAAAAATATTAAGCTTTGATATTTATGAGTCTATTAGGTTGATTGAGAACATAGTTGTTGATCAATAATAAAAATAATCCTCTAAAATACAACTTGCCTAATAATTCTGCACACAGTGTATAGCTGAGGCTGTGTAAATCCATTGTAACTAATGTATGCCATGCTTTTGCCCATTACAGTTTATATATGTAATGTTTTACCATTTTACTTTTGTGTATGTTGACAACGGTGTGAAATTAGCTTTGGCAGTCTCAGTAACCCTACAGAATAAATCAGAATCATGTGAGTTTAGATTAGAATATTATTCATCTATTTTTCTACAGGGAAAGAAAATAAGACCAGGGCATGGCTTCTATCCAGTATGTTAATGAACTAACCTATCTAAAGCAAAACAGCTTGTCTCACTATTATAAACTGAAAATCAATTTATATTATACAAATTCAATGCTTTCAAATCTAGTATTGGGCATGTCAGACAGAATCTTGTAATTTAATTGAGACTCTTTCCATCGTAATGGCTTACATTATTTTTAACATTTATTTTCCTCTGCCCACAGGAGGAGGTTATTATTTATTGTTTCTTCCATCCTGAAGCTCATTAGATCATTGTTAACTGCGTTTGAACATTAAAATCTACCATTATCCAGTAAACCACAAAGAGAATCTTTATTCTCAGTAAATACATTACAATGATAAAGATTTCCTTCAAAGTGAATACAAGACAGTTCCAATATAATCACTATTTTATGAAAGCGCACAACCACCAATTAGCTTACATGTATCTGATCAGTGGTCATGCCTTCTACCCTCTATCCAATCAGATTATCAGAAATTTTTCACACCTAGTGGTTAGTAATCAGTGAACCCGTGGAAGTTCAGTCTCTGGTACCTTACTTGAACCAAAGTTCAGTTTGGGTACCAGAACCATACACAAACTTGAACCAGAACCCAAACCCCAGAGAAAACAATGAAGACACCAAACTTTAGAGCAGGAAAATTCCCTCTCTCTGCAACGGACTTCTCCCGGACATCTGAACTTTGTACCGGACTCTCGGGAGAAGTTATTCTTTGGCATTCAGCACCGGGCACTAACTGTCCGGTACGAACTGTGAACTTTTAAGCTTGGGTTTGCTCATCTCTACTAATGGTCTGGAAATCCTGTGAACATTTAAATTCAATAGCGGAACACACCCGAGGGTATAGAATTCCTGTGAACAGTTTGATTAGATAGTAAGTAGTCAACTATGCTGGATATAGATGGCACAACCACTGATCAGATAAATGCAGGCTATAGATGAGCTGGTCGGGTCTGGCGGGCTCGAACAAATATTTAAAAAAGTTTGGTTCGGGTACCAGACCAGTACCCAAACTCAAACCCAAAGTTGGATCTTATTCAGATGAATGGGGGCCCAAACATCCGCTGTTCCTCATGCTTTCATCTGCGGTAAAATCTTTATCGCCGGTCAGAGTGCTGTGGTTCCCATGCTGTCAGATGACAGCATGTGAGTCATGAGTTGTGACTGGCAGTAATATTTTTAACGCTGGTCACAGGCGTCGGTTGATGAGAGTACTATTCTCATCATCCCACACCTGCTCTCGCTGATAGCAGCAATAGCTGGTGATGCCGATGAGAGTATTTATCAGCTGGCACCTGTGCAATAAATAAATGAATAGAAAAAAATGTCATGCTTTCCCCTCTATTTTTGATAACCAGCACAGGTAAAGCTGATATTCTGTGGACTGCAACCCCCAGCTTGTTCTCAAAAATAGAGAGGTTCCCATACTGTATTCTTTTTTTAAAGGCATGGGGTCTTCCCCATTTTTGACAACCAACAAAGCTAAAGCAAACAGTTAGGGGCTGGTATTCTCAGACTGGGAAGGGGAAATGGATATTGTCCCTCCCCAACCTAAAAAATAGCCCAATGGGCAAGTGGGAAGAGCCGGGCAAAGGGCAAGAATTGATGCATCTAATAGATGCGACTTTTCTGGGATGGCTGTGGGCTGTTATTTTTAGGCTGTGAACGCAGTATCCATGGACCCTTACCGCCTGAAAATACCAGCCCCAAGCTGTCGGCTTTAGCTTAGCTGGTTGGCAAAAGGAGGGGGGACCCCACACTATTTTTGTTTAATTATTTATTTAAATAATTAAAAATTACGGTTTGGGGACCCCTCTATTCTTGACAACGATCCTTACTGGAGCTGACAGCTGAGGGCTGCAGCCCGCAGCTGTCATTTTTGCCTAGCTGGTTATCAAAAATATAGGGGAACTCCACATCATTTAAAAATATATATATTTATAGCGCAGGTGGCAGCTGATTAATACTCTCATCAGCCATCACCTGCTCTTGCTGGTAACAGTTGAATACAACTCTCAATACTGTTCCCTGCTCACGCTGCGACAGTGATGTGAGCTGTCTTCACTTCAGCATCCGGCTCCTGGGAACAGCGCGAACAGTTCCACTGATTCCCAGGAGCTAGTACGTGTCACTCTGATGACACAGGGATGTCATCCTTGTGTCATCAGTTTGCATGGGTGCTGGAAGTTTTGCAGCCCATGCTGCTATCGGAAACACAGACATCTGAAAGATCTCTCAGTGCACTCAGTAATTTATTGAACTTTGGCCGATACTAGAAAAAAGACGACTGAGGGGCGATCTAATAACCATGTATAAGTATATAAGGGGACAATACAAATATCTCGCTGAGGATCTATTTATACCAAGGAAGGTGACGGGCACAAGGGGGCATTCTTTGCGTCTGGAGGAGAGAAGGTTTTTCCACCAACATAGAAGAGGATTCTTTACTGTTAGGGCAGTGAGAATCTGGAATTGCTTGCCTGAGGAGGTGGTGATGGCGAACTCAGTCGAGGGGTTCAAGAGAGGCCTGGATGTCTTCCTGGAGCAGATCAATATTGTATCATACAATTATTAGGTTCTGTAGAAGGACGTAGATCTGGGGATTTATTATGATGGAACATAGGCTGAACTGGATGGACAAATGTCTTTTTTCGGCCTTACTAACTATGTTACTATGTTACTATGTTACTTGCAGCTTTTTAGAAAAAATCTTGGAAATCCAAAGACTAATGCAAATGTGCAACGTTCATGCCGAATTTGAGATTGGCGAACATTTTCCGAACAAGTTCGCTCATCTCTAATCTTAAGGCACCTGATCATATAAGATAAAAAAATCATTACAACCCGTCAACTACAGTGGGGCAAAAAAGTATTTAGTCAGTCAGCAATAGTGCAAGTTCCACCACTTAAAAAGATGAGACGCGTCTGTAATTTACATCATAGGTAGACCTCAACTATGGGAGACAAACTGAGAAAAAAAAAATCCAGAAAATCACATTGTCTGTTTTTTTAACATTTTATTTGCATATTATGGTGGAAAATAAGTATTTGGTCAGAAACAAAATTTCATCTCAATACTTTGTAATATATCCTTTGTTGGCAATGACAGAGGTCAAACGTTTTCTGTAAGTCTTCACAAGGTTGCCACACACTGTTGTTGGTATGTTGGCCCATTCCTCCATGCAGATCTCCTCTAGAGCAGTGATGTTTTTGGCTTTTCGCTTGGCAACACGGACTTTCAACTCCCTCCAAAGGTTTTCTATAGGGTTGAGATCTGGAGACTGGCTACGCCACTCCAGGACCTTGAAATGCTTCTTACGAAGCCACTCCTTCGTTGCCCTGGCGGTGTGCTTTGGATCATTGTCATGTTGAAAGACCCAGCCACGTTTCATCTTCAATGCCCTTGCTGATGGAAGGAGGTTTGCACTCAAAATCTCACGATACATGGCCCCATTCATTCCTTCATGTACCCGGATCAGTCGTCCTGGCCCCTTTGCAGAGAAACAGTCCCAAAGCATGATGTTTCCACCACCATGCTTTACAGTAGGTATGGTGTTTGATGGATGCAACTCAGTATTCTTTTTCCTCCAAACACGACAAGTTGTGTTTCTACCAAACAGTTCCAGTTTGGTTTCATCAGACCATAGGACATTCTCCCAAAACTCCTCTGGATCATCCAAATGCTCTCTAGCAAACTTCAGACGGGCCCGGACATGTACTGGCTTAAGCAGTGGGACACGTCTGGCACTGCAGGATCTGAGTCCATGGTGGCGTAGTGTGTTACTTATGGTAGGCCTTGTTACATTAGTCCCAGCTCTCTGCAGTTCATTCACTAGGTCCCCCCGCGTGGTTCTGGGATTTTTGCTCACCGTTCTTGTGATCATTCTGACCCCACGGGGTGGGATTTTGCGTGGAGCCCCAGATCGAGGGAGATTATCAGTGGTCTTGTATGTCTTCCATTTTCTAATTATTGCTCCCACTGTTGATTTCTTCACTCCAAGCTGGTTGGCTATTGCAGATTCAGTCTTCCCAGCCTGGTGCAGGGCTACAATTTTGTTTCTGGTGTCCTTTGACAGCTCTTTGGTCTTCACCATAGTGGAGTTTGGAGTCAGACTGTTTGAGGGTGTGCACAGGTGTCTTTTTATACTGATAACAAGTTTAAACAGGCGCCATTACTACAGGTAATGAGTGGAGGAAAGAGGAGACTCTTAAAGAAGAAGTTACAGGTCTGTGAGAGCCAGAAATCTTGATTGTTTGTTTCTGACCAAATACTTATTTTCCACCATAATATGCAAAAAAAATGATAAAAAACAGACAGTGATTTTCTGGATTTTTTTTTTCTCAGTTTGTCTCCCATAGTTGAGGTCTACCTATGATGTAAATTACAGACGCCTCTCATCTTTTTAAGTGGTGGAACTTGCACTATTGCTGACTGACTAAATACTTTTTTGCCCCACTGTATGTTAAGAAAAGCCAAGCATCTGATGTGTATTGGAGCTTCCCACCCCATTTTCATCTGTCAGTATGACTAATTTTATACTGATTCATACAGTTGAGCTGTAGGTTACCATTTAAAAGTCAGGCATTGCATATTTTACATTTTAAATTGAGATGGAAGAATCTGTTTTTTTTACAAAGCATTCGGATTCTCCTAAATCTAAATTTTTGGTGATTCCCCTTTTTTAAAGTTCAGGAAAAATGGAGACCAGTTGATTTGTTGAAGACGAGAAAAGAGTTGAAAACATTTAAAATAATAATACTCACATAGCTGTTCACCTATCCATTCACTCCACAACTCCCTCCAACATCTTCACCTCTCATATCGTCTGACATCTTCACTCTGCACTAGGATTTCTTGTGCCTAGAAGGCCTCTTACATCATGACATCTAAGATCCTATGTCAATAAGACATATGCATCCCTCAGGGAGCTGACTAGGTATCAGGTGACACACAATATAACATCATGACATGCAGCATGATATCATAATGGTCAATGTGACTTCAGGGTCATTTTAGCGCCAGAAGCCCCAGTGCAGAATAAAGATGCTGAAAAAAGAAGTTGCATGCAGTGAAGAGGCCAGAGTGAGCAGTGTAGAGGACAGATGAGTAGCTAGGTGAATATGACTTTTTTTTCCCATATGTTTATTATGCCTTGAGATCTGGTAAGACCGCAGAGCATAATGAAGATGTGCTATGAAATACTTTGATGTGAATCAAATTTCCTAGACAAATTCAAGAGAACAAACTTTTCAAATTTTTAGCTTTTACTGTTGATCTACCCTGATAAAATCTTATAAAAATGTTTGGAAATATTGTTAGAAATATTTGGGCACATTTGCATAAGCACCACATTTTGCCCAATAGGAAAAAAAAAACAATTGGGAAGTATGATTGAAGTCAATGAAAAAAAAAAGCCCAAAAGCTGTTTTAGGCCTCATTTAGATGTCAGCGATTTTTCTTTCACGCAAAAAGCATTCAGAGTTTCTTCAATGTTGGGTCAGTGTTTCAGTTTTTGCCATTGGAGTTTCATCAGTAATTTTTAAAGTATGGAAACTGATAAATTGTGAAGTTTCTTCTGCCCATGTCTTTGATAAACTATAGACTTATAGGCGTAATTTTGATTTGTGAGGAAGTCCATAGACTACATGTTCTATCTGTGAAAAATGGACTTCTGAATGAGGCTTTAGAGTTTGCAAACCTTAAAAAAATACCACAACCAGCTAACACAATGCGGGAAGTTTAATAGATGTGGATCAGATAAAAATAAAACTATATTGCCCCTTCACTGGAACCCAGTGGCACACCAAATACATGTCATTCCAAGAAGCCGCCTTCAAGACCATTTTCATTTGGCATTACACCTTTTTTATTATTATTATATATTTATATAGCACCATTAATTCCATGGTGCTGTACATTAGACGGCGTTACATCAAAATACAAATATCACTTACAGTAAACAAAACTAGCAATGACAGACTGGTACAGAGGGAAGAGGACCCTGCCCTTGCAGGCTTACATTCTACAGGATTATGGGGAAGGAGACAGTAGGTTGAGGTTTCCAGTAGCTCTGATGGTGTTGAGGTGGCCGTGTGGTCATTACAGGCTGTAAGCTTCTTTGAAGAGGTGGGTTTTCAGGTTTCTTTTGAAGGATCAAAATGTGGTGGATAACCCAATGTGTTGTCGCACAGAATTCCAGATGATGGGGGATATTCTGGAGAAGTCTTGGAGGCGATTTGATGAGGAGCGAGTAAGCGTGGAAACACCTCCACTAGATTCTATCTCATGTTTATTTTACTCACTTATATAGTGCCATTAATGCCACAGAGCTTTACAAACATCATCATCACTGTCATCAATGAGGCTCACAATCTACATTCTCTATCAATATGTCTTTCGAGTGTAAGATAAAACTTGGGCAAAAACGGGGAGAACATACAAACTCTTTGCAGATGTTGTCCTTGGTGGGATTTGAAAAGCGACAGTGCTAACTACTTAGACACCATGCTGCCTCATCTGTGTTCTGCGGGAGGCAAGATATCTTGTCCTGATCCCCACTATGGACAGCTACCTCAGCTACCAAACTGAATCTCCAAGCATCCGCAGATATGCATTACTCCTCATGGGCCTAGATAGCTTACTCGACTCAGTTTTGTTGATCACAGCCTATATCTTTATCACAAGGAAGTTTGCAATAACTCACGGTTTCAAATCTTTATTTCCACCTAACTTCCAGGAAATGGTCAGACTGGTCAACTCCGCATGCAACTATAAATGCCTCCTAGCCCTCCGACACTTGTCATACTCAAAGTTCATTAGCGAATGGGATTTTTGGATCACCACTTACTACTCAGATTATTTTAGATTACCCCTCACCTCTTCTGACCAGAGGACTTACAATTGTGTCTAGACCAATAACACCAGGACAGGACATTGCAAATCTGCAATCTCTTGCATTCCTAGGCTCTTTTAGTGGCATATGGACATGATATGGGTACCTGACATTTTTTTCTCTGATTGTTTAACAATTTTTTAATGTGTCTTTTCATTGAAACCTTGTCAACTTTCTTTTAAAATTGAAGGAAATAACCTGATCTGTTGTTTGATGTGGATAATTCTTTGTCTTTGCTGTTTTGCATTGGTTAGGATAAATCTTCCCTATGTGAGACTAGGAAATCATGTATTTTCCATTATGATAATAGAACATAGAGGATAGATAGATAGATATGGGATAGTTAAATAGATAGATGATAGATAGATATGGGATAGATAGATAGATAAATAGATAGATGATAGATAGATGAGATAGATAGATAGATAGATAGATAGATAGATATGGGATAGTTAAATAGATATGGGATAGATGATAGATAGATTGATAGATAGATAGATAGATAGATAGATAGATAGATAGATAGATAGATACGATAGATAGATAGATACGATAGATAGATAATAGATAGATAGGTAGATAGATAGGTAGATAGATAGATAGATAGATAGATATGGGATAGTTAAATAGATATGGGATAGATGATAGATAGATAGATAGATAGATAGATATGAGATAGATAGATAGATAGATAGATAGATAGATAGATAGATAGATAGATAGATAGATAGATAGATATGGGATAGTTAAATAGATAGATAGATGATAGATAGATATGGGATAGATAGATAGATAGATATTAGGTAGATAGATAGGTAGATAGATAGATAGATAGTGATGGATAGAATTTTATGACATCTTGAAAGATATAACCTTCTTTAAGGGCAGACTCACCTTTATCTTTTTTCCCAGTGGAGACTTTACAGAGAGTGATGAACACCAAATGTTACTCTCTAGCACTGGTTTGACGGTTATGAGTATGGATATTTCATCAGTTCAATACCTTGGAACGCAGATAATGCTGGAAGCAATTTAAAATGAATGGCATTCTGTTCTCATTCATTTCAATGAAAAAAGACGCACCAAGGCAAAAGGCATATTAGGATGCTAGCAAAGCGTAGCAGGCATGATATGTTTAATGCCTCAGGGGACAACCCAAAGTAATTGAGCCAAAAGCATTCAAGGTGATACTATGGTTATTTTGAAGCTTTGAAAGTACCATTGTATATATTTTCAATGCGTGCAATGTAATTAATGCTCCAAACCATATTTACAATAAGATGGCTAGCAATAAGAACTGATATGATATGCTTTATGAACAACACATTTCCACTGGGTTCTGATAGTACTGTAAAAATGTTTTAGGAACGGTAATATCATCTGTGTTTCTTATCATTACCACAATTATCGCATAGAAGAAAAATGGAGGAAAGGTCTGAAACAGAACAATATAAAACAGATACGAAGCCGTTATCTTGGCATGTTATTTGGTGATGTATACTGTATGTATATTATATGCACAGGAAGATTGACGTACTATTATGAAAAGTGAGTCTGTTGGGTTTATTTTCATTGTATCTAATTTACAACATACCATAAAAAAATAATATTCTCTGCACATAGGCTACATAATGAGATTCATACATCTTAAATTGATACATTTACTTAAAGGCATAGCTCCGTCTCTCATTATGAGCTTTATAAAGGGGCAACAATGGAGAGATAACAACAACGATGAACCACAGTGATCAGCTGATCGCTGGTCTGATCTTAAAGTACCTTCCAGCGTTTTTTTATTGCACTGCTGGAGTGGTGCTTTAAATGTAATTCACCTGCCCCCGTCTCATACTCACCTGCCGCCTTTATCCTTCTCCAGTGTCGCGCCCGTCGGTCTAACCTGCTAGAAGCCCCAGTGTTTCATGGAGCCCGCCGGAGGTCATTTTTCAATACATCTCTCTGATAGTCACATTCTGGCTGTCATTGTCTTGTTTTGAACTCTTGTGATGTAACTTCTGACTTCCAGCTAGTCAGAAGTAACGGGCATGAGATGGTGTCTTGGGACTGGGGCAGCATCGGTGACAGGTGGAGCCGGTGAAAGGTGAGGAAGGGGACTTACTGGGCGGGGGACTTAAATTTAAAGCGCCACTCCAGAGCTGAAAAAAAAACAAACACTGGAGTGGTGCTTAACAGGCATATCTTATGAAGCAAACCTCTTTTTAGTGGTATTTCAGTCCATAACTTTGGGTGCAAAATTTAAGTAGAAAAAGCAGAAGTCCAGCGCGGGTGATGTCCGTAAAAAATACCTTTTATTCCATATTCGTTAAAAGCACATAAATCCAAAGTCCATCTTCATATCCATAGACACAAAAACGGGTGATTCATACCAGTGACAGTCACAGGCTTAAAGTGCATTAAAATCATACGCGTTTCAACGGTCGTGCCGCCTTACTCATTGTAAGGCGGCACGACCGTTGAAACGCGTATGATTTTAATGCACTTTAAGCCTGTGACTGTCACTGGTATGAATCACCCGTTTTTGTGTCTATGGATATGAAGATGGACTTTGGATTTATGTGCTTTTAACGAATATGGAATAAAAGGTATTTTTTACGGACATCACCCGCGCTGGACTTCTGCTTTTTCTTCAAACTACTTGCTGCACTGCATGATCCGTGCGCTGGGCCTGAGAGGAGGTGAGCTGATCTTCGTTGCTTTTTCTTTTCCAAAATTTAAGTAATCCAGAATTTTATGTCTTGGTTCCTTGGAGAAAGGTTGAGCTTGATAGACCTAGGTTTTTCTCAACCTATGAAATTATGGATCTAGAAGCAACTCTCGCAATTGCTGTCTAGTGGCCTGCTCTGAAAGGATGACCAAATAGGCTAGTGGCAGAGATGCCTTTGGCCACATGAGTCTGGGCACTGACTGACTTCCGAGTCGTATATGCCAGCATTCATTGATACTGACAAGAAGTCTTCCAGCTTGTACTCCAAATGGGACACACTTGTTTATATCTCATGAAGATGGAGGTAGTCAGTAAGGATGAACAGGATAACCGAATATGATTTAATGGGAATCGGTCACCAGATTTCACAATACAAGATACATACAGTACATTGCTAAGAAGATCTCTTAGACTTGATGAGGCTGTTGCACTTATTCTGAAATGCAATGCCAGAAGGGAAGGGAAAACTTTTTTGAAAGTTTATCTTCTTTACACTTATTGAGATTTATTATTGCTCATTTTAATATTAGAAAGGAAAATGTAAGCATTATACATCTATTCTGATGTACATTTTAAAAGTAAATACAGGTCTAAGAAATCTATTTAATAATGTATGCAATTTGTATTGTTAATCCTAGTGACAGGTTCTGTTAAAGGGAAACTGTCAGCAGGTTATGCTGTGTAATCGGCATGAGGTAGGAGCTGAGACACTGAATTTTTTTGGCTGTGTACGGTTGTATACTTACAATGAAGGTTTTATCCCTCACGGGCTCACAGGCTGGACAGCAGCACGTCAGCCCTAGTCTTCCTCCCCCTTTCTAAGCAGCTCACTGTCAATTCACCATGTACATAGAGAGCCTGGTGTGGTAAGAAAATGATCTTTATGTTCCCTTCCAGCTTTCGGTTTCAATCATGAGAGCGAGAGCCGCGCTGGTTCAGTCACCGCTCTGAATATACAGAGCGGCCGCTGTAACTGCACTCTGACCTTGACTAACAGTCGACCTCAATGTAGAGCGAGTGTCGGTAAGGGCCGGGGTTGCGGTAACAGTGGCCACTCCATATACTCAGAGCGGTGACTGAACCGGTGCTGCCCCACCTCGATTACTGAATACACAATGCTGGTGGGGAGAGTAAAGATCATTTCTTCTTGCTGAATTCAGTAAGTGTAGATACTGGACAGGATCATAACCTGCAGATTAACGGCATTGTTTATGGTGACAGGTTCCTTTTAAGTGTTGTTATGGCCCCTGATCGTTGGTAATTATAAAAGATAGCTTCATCTACTGCTCAATTTGTTAGTAGTCATCTCCCCAAATTTCCTCTTAATGTGCAAAATTGGTTTAGCTAAACTTGTATGTCTATTTAATGGGATAACGCCACCGCCAGAATCACGAGTAGCACTTTTCGGCCGGGGTCACACTTGCGAGTGTTATGCGAGTAACTCGTGCAAGTCTCTCGCGTCAATACCCGGCACTGCCGCCGGCACTCAGGACCAGAGCGTGCGGCTGCAGCGCCGGATATTGATGCGAGTTCCTCGCATCACACCTGCAAATGTGACCCTGCCCTTCCCAGTAGCAGCCGCCCTCATACTCGCTGGATATCAGCAGATCCTAGTTGTCTATGTGCGCGGCCAACTTTCTAAATCCTCCATATTTTGGAAATGTATATGTAAATGAAGCATTATTAAAAAAAACAAGGATCTTTTTCATGAAAACCAGCTGATATTATAGACAAATTGGTGTGAAATATGAAATGTATCCTTTTATAAAACCATGGAAATACATATAACTGCAGAACTACCACAAAACTACTTATTACCTTTCCAAAAACATTAACACACACCCATACTTATATTGTCATCTCCCATAGCAGGATAGATACGTCTGATTACACCAGAAGATCCACTTAGAAGTTCAAAGTTTAACCACTGGAAGAAAAAAAACTATCTGTTCATATGATTATTATTGGATTTAGCCTGTCATAATGTGAGCTCCGTTTACCACAGCCATCAATTTCAAGCTTACACTGAGTGGTTCCCATTGATTATTTAATACACTCTCTAAACTCATCCTGTAGTTTAAAATGCGATGTGTCCAATCTCATCGTGGCTGCATGCAATGCTTGTTGTGGCATTCCATTAAGGGAGCCAAGGTTTAGTGGTGTACGTGTACTCCGCTGCGCTTAGATCTGTTCATGGACACCACACTTAATATTTCTGGCTGTTTCTTTCAATATCCTTATTATCTTTAGCATCCTTTTAAAAATTTCAGTTCATTTTGCCAACAAACTAATAAACATCCATTGCAAATGGCTTAAGGGAAATATGGCAGCGTTTTTTTGCTATGAAATTTGAGGGCCGCATTAAGTTTGGGCTAAGACACAGATTTCAGCGATGTGTCACTTACTAGGCTGTGTATTGTTGTTTCAATACAATGAGTGTTTTATTAGCAGGAGATTATCATTGTCAGACTAGCTGTGCACTTGTATCCTGATCCAGCCACGCCTCCCCCCACTGATTAGCAGCTTACTGTCACTGTACAATGTACACAGAAAGCTGCTAACCAGTGGTGAGGGCGGGGTTAGCTTTATGAACATTGCTACATGCTACATCTAAAAACTCTGATTGTACCACACCCGCTGCATACCTAAGGGTATGTGCCCATGATCAGGAATAGCAGCATTTTGGGCATAGCTCACTTACGCTGCGTCCAAAACCCTACGTTCTACGATACTGGCACAGTGTATGGGAGCTATAGAAATCTCATGGCCACTGTGCTTCTATTTGAGCTGGTTTATGAGCCGCAGCATATCCAATTCTGTTGCGGAGATATGTATTGGATGCGGTAAATATAAATTGTTCAATAAACACATGCAGATTTAACTACGTGATTGAATGCAGCATTTTGGACACAGTGAAAATACGTTGCGTCCAAAGCGCTGCTATTTCCTTATCGTGGGCACGTACCCTATACGTCCCACCCATATTGTGACTATTAACACAATATGAAACAGAAACATTTCAAAGATATGGATTATTAATTTTGTATGGCTCTAAAACTAACACCAATATTATTGTGACATATAACAAAACACAGGAGAAATTATACATATTTCCATAACTATTGAAACAGAAATCGTGTTACATGAGCTACGCTTTCGAAATCTGCCTGCTGTATATAAAATAGAATCATTTTTAGCACCAAGAAATACATTTTGCGGAAAAGTCAACTTCAATTAATTTGTGATTTTATATTTATTAGTAGCCGTATTTTCAAATTGTTGTTGTGAGTACTTTACAGCTACCTTCGAATAATCCCTAGGTCTCGTTCTCATCTGATGAGCTTAGAAAGAACACAGTTTGACGTGGAGCAGCAGTGTTCTCAACATGGTCTAGCCTATTAAATGAAAGGCTAGCCTGCTGGGCCAATCAGTAAAAACTTGGATGGAAATCAAACTCTTGTCTAGGCTAAAAATCCCAACCTTGAATCTGCAATCTGTCAGTTAAATCAAGTGTGCGGCACAGTGGGTTAACTCAGAGGGGAAGAGGCCTTGGAGCTGCTCCTGCTGAATCTTTATAGCTGGTGGTAGAAAGTAAGGCTTAGCTGAGATACTTTATGAATCTCTTTTGCTAGTTTGAGAATTCTCTGGCTAACGGGATTCTGTAGGGAAATGTACAGGAAATTAGAAAGCCGGGGCAAAATATTAAAGATACAACAGGCATCACCAGGAGGCTGGCACGGCATGCTTCACAGGCTTGTTATTCTCACTATTGGAGGCTGCCTTTGATGCAACTACCGTTATGTGCGACTATTTTTCCTTTTTTTTTGTTGTTTTTTTTTAAAGCAAAACACATTTCTGGAAAGTGTAACTTCTTTTGTCATGCAGGTAAAATTACATTCCACTGGGATAGTGTTCAGAGGTGCAAAGGGAAGCCTTAGGCCGTGTGCCCACCATGAGTTTTTGATGCTGCTTATTTTCATTGCGTCAAAGACGCAGCGTCTTCGGACCACAGGAAAGTGGATGAGATTTGAGGAAATCTAATGCCCTCTGCGCTTCTTTTATGCAGCGTAAACTGACCTGTGGTGCAGGTTTCAAACAGACAAAATTTCAGTTTCTCTGGCGGCTAGGTTTTAGTGCGTCTTTTTCCCGTAGACTTGAATTAGATGCAGAAAATCCACAGGTAAAAAAGGACATGCATTTTTAGTGGGTTTCTGCAATGGAAACTCATGTAATCCGCACATTACTGTATCAATACCAAAACACACAAAGACGGTAACACCCTGGACCTGGTTTTCGCCCAGCTCTGCTCAATCTCCTACCTTGATAACTCACCGCTTCCCCTCTCTGACCACAACATCCTCTCTTTCACACTCACAAATCCTCGCTCACCCCAGCACCCTCCTACCTACCATTCAGTCAGAAATCTACATTCCATTAACCCTCATACACTTTCAGACTCCCTACACTCATCATTGTCCCCAATCTCTTCTTTTTCCTGTCCTGATCTGGCTGTACATCACTTCAATGACACTCTTAGAAGCACCCTTGACCAAGTAGCTTCCCTCACCCTCAGAACCTCCAAACACAGAGTGAAACAGCTCTGGCTCACATCGCAAACCCGATTTCTCCAGCGATGCTCTAGGTGTGCTGAATGCTTATGGAGGAAAACTCACACTCCAGAAGACTTCATACACTTCAAATTTATGTTAAGGACCTATAATTCTGCCCTTCACCTCGCCAAACAGACCTACTTCACCACCCTGATCTCCTCACTATCCAATAACCCCAAGAAACTTTTTGACACCTTTCACTCCCTCCTCAGGCCAAAAGCACAAGCTCCTATCACAGACATTTGTGCTGATGATCTTGCCTCCCACTTTATAAAGAAAATAGACAATATCCATCTGGAAATCCACTCCCAATCACCAAGTTCAGTGACTCCCATCCCTCCCTGCATTTCCCCTGGCTCATTCTCCACATTCGATCCCATCACAGAAGAAGAAGTCTCCAGACTCCTCTCCTCTTCTCGTCCGACTACATGCACCACCGACCCCATTCCCTCACATCTCTTCCAGTCTCTCTCTCCAGTCGTCACAACTCACCTAACTACAATCTTTAATCTCTCCCTCTCCTCTGGCATTTTCCCTTCCTCCTTCAAACACTCTATCATTACTCCATTACTAAAGAAACCCACCCTCGACCCATCCTTCACAAACAACTACAGACCAGTCTCCAATCTCCCCTTCATCTCTAAACTCTTGGAGCGACTGATATACTCCCGCCTTACCCGTTACCTCTCCACTCACTCCCTCCTAGACCCTTCATAGTCCGGTTTCCGCCCCCTAAATTCGACAGAAACTGCACTCATCAAAGTCACCAATGACCTTCTGACAGCAAAACGTACCGGTGACCACTCTCTGCTCATTCTTCTCGACCTTTCTGCAGCTTTTGACACTGTTGACCACCCTCTCCTACTCTCTAGGCTCCAGTCACTTGGCATTAAGGACACTGCTCTCTCCTGGTTCTCCTCCTATCTTTCTGACCGCTCCTTCATTGTTCTGTTCTCTGGCTCCACTTCATCTCCTCTTCCTCTCACTGTCAGGGTACCTCAGGGGTCAGTTCTTTGCCCCCTTCTCTTCTCTCTCTACACGGCCCCAATTGGACAGACCATCAGCAGATTTGGCTTTCAGTACCATCTTTATGCCGATGACAAACAACTATACACATCCTCCCCTGACCTTACCCCCGCTGTACTACAGAACACCACTGACTGTCTGTCTGCAGTCTCCAACATCAAGTCTGCTCTCTATCTGAAACTCAACCTCTCCAAAACAACTTGTTCTGCTCCCGCCATCTACTAACTTCCCTAAATCTGACATTTCCCTCTCTGTGGGTGGCACCATAATAACACCCCGGCAGCAGGTGCGCTGTCTGGGTGTTATGTTTGACTACGATCTCTCCTTCACCTCCCATATACAATCTCTTGCCCGCTTGTGCCTCTTACACCTAAAGAACATCTCTAGAATCCGCCCTTTTCTCACCATGGAAACAACAAAAATCCTCACTGTCGCCCTGATCCACTCCCGTCTGGACTACTGTAATGCTCTACTAATTGGCCTCCCCCTTACTCGACTTTCCCCTCTCCAGTCTATCCTTAATGCAGCAGCCAGGGTCGTCCATCTGGCTACTCATTACTCAGATGCATCCGCTCTTCGCCAGTCGTTACACTGGTTGCCCATTCATTACAGGATACAATTCAAAGTACTTGTTCTCACCCACAAAGCTCTCCACAGTGCGGCACCCCCATACATCTCCCTCATTTCGGTCTATCGGCCTAGCCGACCGCTGTGCTCTGCAAATTACTTTTGACTAACCTCTGCACTAATCCATACCTCCCACTCCCGACTCCAAGACTTCTCCCGCGCTGCGCCAATCCTCTGGAATGCCCTACCCAAGATATTAGGACCATCCACAATTTGCATAGTTTTAGGCGCTCGCTCAAAACACATTTGTTCAGAGCGGCCTATCACATTCACTAATCAAAGTTATGTTATGTTTGTGTGTGTGTAGCCCATTCACTATCCCCATCTATCCCCCACCCCCTGAAGATGGCTGGACCATCATTGTAAATACATCATTGTAAATACACTCCTGTACTTTGTATCTCCCCCACCTCATTGTAGATTGTAAGCTCTCACGAGCAGGGTTGTCTTATTTCGCTTTAATTATTGTATTGTTAACATTGTTACTTATGACTGTTGTGTTTGAAACTGTTAAACTGTAAAGCGCTGCGGAATATGTTGGCGCTATATAAATAAAGATTATTATTATTATCAATAAAGTTTTGTCAAATCCAAATACCAGGAAGTGTCAAAACCAAAGGAGCTTTATTTCTAACATGACATGCCAACAACAGACAAAAACGCAGCGATAATAATGCATATAAACAAAACGCACTCAAAAAGGCAATGAAGAAATGCAAGTAAGGTGCAGACATTCTGCAACATCAAAAACTCAAATGCTCATCATGGGAACGTAGGCCGAGGCTAGTGGATTTTGTTTATCTATAGCCACCATATCCATATGATGCCCTATCAAGCTCATTTTGTATTATTTTTCTCTTTAATTGGAACCCAAAAAGGTCTGATCCAAGAATGGTGCAAGGCCAGTTTAGCTATGAAGACTTGAAAAAGGTCCGACATAAATAATAATAAAGAATTTCACCTTTCGCAGGGCGTTTGCCTTTCATGCTGGAAGGTTGAGAAACGAAGACAAGTGTTGTCATCACATATTTTCCCATGCAGAGTAGTGCATCATTATTCATAGTTGGGTCAGGTACTGCAGTAAAGCTCTTTTCATGTGAACATATGAATGATGATTAGCACTGATGGGACCACAGGACCCTTTCATCCCTTGGGTTAGAACCCACCAATCACACATTAATGAATTATCCTATTCTCCAGAAACATTATTAAGGATACCCCAGCATATTTTTTTATATATTATATTATACGTACTCTTATAAAAGATCAATTAACAGCAATAAAAACAAATGTGAACACCAATATACAGTAATTGTGAACTTCTATAGTACATAAAAAGACCAGTTATATGTTATCCCTTTCCCTCTAGGATGATATATGTCTTCAGTGAATGAAAGAAGTGACCTTTGGGGCTCACATTTATCTTTACTTGTTCAAAAACTTTATGATCTCAATGACTGAAAAATAGTATGTTAGCAGCTTGTATATACGAGCAACTATATTACAAAGTGACCTTCGCAAAGGTGCCCATCAGATTGATAGTTTGGGTCATGCGGGCTCTAACTGATCATCACAAAGGAGAAAACAAGACCCCATCATAAGAGCTCAATAATTGCAGGATGAACGACTGCTGAGACTCATTTCTGAAGGTGATCTCACTCAAAGTGTGATATTGTTACCCGCTGTCTTCTCTTTTCTAAATCTGTATTGTGAAATGGTCCAATGAGTTCTTATAAATTAAAAGAGGAGTTATCTTATATTCTTCTACCGCTCATGAATTAACAAACAGTCCAAATCAGGAACTGCTTAATATGCAGAAAAAAAAAGATTGGTAAAAGAAAGATATTGTTTGGAAGCAATTTAAAATTAAATCACTTTGCCATCATTGTATTATTAATATTATTATTATTATCCTAATAATATTTTTTATTAACAGGTTGATATTGCACGTGCTTTAGCAGTCGCAGGTAGTGGTGGTGATTTACTGTAATGGCCATACTTCACTTGTACTTCCAAGTTGACACAATAGCAAGTCAAGGTTCAGCATGGCAAATAGTAGTAACCCACTAAGTAACATTGACCTTAGACAAGTCGGAGTTATTATTCTGATATTAAGACTATTTATGTTTAGGCAATTCAAATACCCTGCCACTGGCTGAATACACCATTAGTAGAGTACAGATACCATGTGGAACTGGAGTTGGCAAAACCAGGTACTGCCCAGTCCCTGGGTTTTGACTCTCAGATTTCGCCTCCAAATATACACCTGAAGAAGCTTGAGAGGTGAAACCCATAGTCAGGCTGGATAATTGCCCACCTAGATGTGTTTTATACTTTCACATGAGTACTTTTTATCGTAATCTTTGTGAATATACTAAAACATAAGAAAATATTACTCTGCTGCACTGTGTTGTGCTATCTCTGGGACTGACAACTGAGGGAGCAGTGGTGGCTAAACAAATAATTTGATACCTGTCCACCGGGAAACTACAATACCAGAGCAACCAGTGGAGATTTGCTATACTTCTATTGCCACTAACTTCTTTGTATGAATGATAAGGTTTTTTCCTTTAAATACTTAGTTTAGATGAAGTCTTGTGTCAGTTTGAGAAATGAAACTTTTTTTTAACTTTTATTAAATATAGAAAGAAAACATTCAGATTTTTCTTTGTGTTACATCCTGATTTTTGTTGTTAGAGGTCATAATCTAAGTTTGAAGTTGAGGATCACATCCATGTTCTTCTCAATCATCTGGAAAAAGAAAGTTCTTTTGAGAGTTCCCCTTTTTGTTTTCGAGCAGGACTGTCTGCAAATTGTAGAGAATCGTGAAAAAAGAAGGCTATGTATATGTACAGCACTTGGCTGTAAAGGATTTGGCAACTCCCTATAGTCTAAATGCACATCTGATTCTACCCTATTTCCCTTTGTTATCAAGCTCAAAGGCTAAATGGGGACACAGATCCCTCAATAGTCTTCACAACTACAAGATATTTGCAGCCAGAGGAGGAACATATGGTTGCTAAGCTTCAACGCAAAACCTGTAACAGAGCCTTCCACCTAACATGTGACATTTATAATACAGGTATATTTTCATAGGCCCTTAGATCTTCTTAAACACTAGGGTCTGGGTGCAATTATTACCTCTGATCCCCCACAGCTATTGTTAAGTTGTCCGAGTAATATTTTATACATTTCATTTCAGCATGACACTTTAATATTTAATTTCATAAATATAATGCCTAAATCATAACATTGCATGAAAATCCTGAAATAAAGAACCTCTAGACCACTCTTTTTTTTTTAATATGATACTTGAATCTTTTTTCGCAAACCTAATAAACAAAGCCTACTCCGTCTCCAGCACAATATGATCAATATACAGTACTTCTGGATAACTTTAGTCTTGGAATCAATTTCCAAATGTAAATTATAACCTGATGATGTCTTAATGATGGATTTTACATATTGTCAAATAGAAATTGGATCCCTACCTTTCTAAACTATTCCTTTGACTTTGAAATCTAGCAATAGGCATATAGTACCGGCAAGCAATATTCGGAGCTTATATTCATAAACCTTGAGTTTTTACAATTGTCCACTAGAAACCGCCTAGTATATCATAAAAAAGTAGGATTTTATTGGAAAATTTGCATTTAATATCATTGGAAAGTGGCTGGATTTTTGAAAGGTCTATTGCTTTTTCCAAGAAAGATTTAGTGTAGCATGAGTGATTTGTAGACAAAATTTTGATTTCCGTATCTATTTTGCAAGGTTGCACTGGCTTATTTTTATCACTGAATTTTACAGGAAAATAAATACAAAAGTTAAAGGAAAACTTATTAAAAGAAAAATCATCAATTATGCATTAATGGATATTAAAGGGAACCTGTCACTTCAGATAATGCTATTAAACAGAAGATGCAGGGTTAATTGGCAGGTCATTGGTGTTATAAAGATGTCCGGCCACTCTACTTGCATCCAGACTGTCAGTCCAGACTTCAGCTCCTGTAAAACTCTTAGGAACACTTCCCTGGTTATCTCCGTGAGGCTCAATCTCACATTGATACTTGTAACTGCTGTCTTCAATCCAGGCCCTTGCCCTCACAGTGGCACTTTGTAGAACTAGGCAGTCCTCTCCTGAACATGAACTCCAAACCCTCATCAATACAGCACCACTTGCATAACCATGTTGTTCCACCCTAGATCACTAGGTTCTTCCACCCATATTTGGCCCTCTGACTACTTCAGTTGCATCTATGTGTCCCTGTCTTGCTTACTGGCTGTCCTCCATGGCTTTGACTTTGGTAGCTACTTCAGGTAACTCGCACTTGCACACTCTCAGTTCTGCTGACCAAGACTTTGGCTGTTACAGCTTCTTCACGCAGCATACATTTGCACTTCTTTACTATTTCCTATCTTCTCTTAGAGCGTGAGGAGCAATTCTCTATGGGGATGCATTCTTCCTCCTCTCTTTTATGAGCGACCAGTCTCCTAAACCTGGCCAATCAAGCAAAGGAGCCCCAACCAAGTATTGAGTGCATTTACTGAACATACATTTCCATAGGCCAACATTTCAGATTTTAAAATCATTTTTCAAGCTGGTGTTGTAAAGTATTCTAATTTACTGAAATAATGACTTTTTCATTGGCTGTAAGCCATAATCATCAACATTAACAGAAATAAACATTTGAAATAGATCACTCTGTTTGTAATGTCTCTATTTAATGAGTTTCACTTTTTGTATTGAAGAACTGAAATAAATTAACTTTTTGATGATATTCTAATTTTGTGAGAAGCATCCGTATTTTGTAAGCAGAACATCTTGTTTGCCTTGCTGCACTTCACATGCTTGTTCAGTTAAATTGCCATCATTCATTCATACACATACATATGTTTAGCTTTTTTAGAGATATGTAAAATAAAGATAAGATATTGAGATAAGTTTTTTGTGGGCTTCATGTAAGCAATTCAAAATGCACTATAAGATAATACTATACGTCAGTCCGCGAGAGTTGTAATGCCAGAGCAGGGATCCAGTTCATAACATAAATAGAGAAAAAAATGAGCACTCAGAGGTTCAGCAGTAGAACAGTGAAAATATTTCAATTATGCTAGGTTCACATTGCGTTAGTGCAGTCCGTTCAACGCATACGTTAAACGGACTGCGTTAACGCAAGTACCAAAAAAGATCGCGTTTATGCGATCGCGCTAGCAGAGATGCTCTATCTGTGCTAGCGGTGATGGACCCAAAAATGCTGCAGACTGCGTCCGAGTTCCGTCACAGAATAACGGCACATCACTAACGCATGCCGATTATGGCATGCGTTAGCGATGCGCTACATAATGGCAGTCAATGGGTTCGCTAACGGATCCGTTGCATAGCGTTAGTGCCGCTTTGTAACGGATCCCGCTAGCAGACTGCCATTAACGCAATGTGAACCTAGTCTTAGACAATCCAATTGCACAATATATTTGATGTTTCGGTCCTACATTCCGGACCTTCATCAGAATCGAACGGATTGCCATGGATGTGGAATTCCCAGGAGATATAGCGCAGAGGAATCCCAACAATGGTCTCCTGTGCAGTAGAACCACTGAATGTGGGACTATTGTTGCAATTCCTCTGCGCTGCATCTTCTGGGAATTCCACATCTATGGCAATCCGTTGCCTTCTTATGAAGGTCCGGAATGTAGGACCGAAACACCAAATATATTGTACAATTGCTTTGTCTAATATATTTTCAATATTCTACTGCTCAACCTCTGAGTGCTGATTTTTTTTTTTTTATCAAAATGCCCTAGAGTAATCCTTCCTTTCGAAATGGGCGTCCATGTAATAGATTCCATTTAGTTTCATAGCAACTTTATGGTAGATCCATGAGGGATATTTTTCTCCATGCATTTTTGACACAAATCAGTATCAAGTCCACGAATAAAATCAGCATGTATTGCAAGTGGATTGTGCCAGATTTTGCTGCAGATTTACAGTCACACTCAGATTGAAAATTTGCAACACTTCCACAACCACGTGAGCATGCTCTGAAATCTTTATTGTACGTATGCATTGGGTTTTGAATGGACATTCTCATATATTGTACTTTTCTGTGTGGAAAAAATCTGCAAAAATAACTCCGGGTTCAAGCTTGCTCCTGTCCCTCTAAAGCGTACCTTTTCTAAAAAATTATTATGAAAATGATCAGCAATCGTGTCAATGTACAAAAATTGAGAAGTGACTGTCTTGTTCAAGAATTCATGAGAAAATCAACTTTTCAGGATACATATTTCAGTAATAACACAGACAGTTTAATGTAACATGTGAAATAATATGTTTCTACAGTAACGTGATAGGGCTGGCCTTGCAAGATATTAGCGAGAGCTATGTCACTGTCAAAATCATCATATGCTAAATCATTCCTTCTCATTACAATGTACTATGCGATATTCAAAGCAGCAGAATCATCTGATAACTTGGCCTCTTTTGACTCTTCTCTGCTAAAAGATCATTAGCAGTTTGGGAAATAAGGGCCAACAGTCTCAGTGGCACAGGTTATGGTTTGTTCATCTTTAAGAGATTTATGTTCTGGCCTGAGCCAAGGAGACAGCACTGTGGTACATCATCATGCAGGAGACATCAGAGACTTTGTTCTCCGCTCCGATGCATTATCATAAAAAGTGATTTAGAGCTGATTGATGCAAATGGCTCTCTGTTCTTTTCTATCATTAACGGTCTCTCTCAGTGGCCAGAGGCAGTGATTAAAGCTGTCATTTGGAGCTGCTCATTAAAGACAAGCACACGAGTGGCAGGAGGGAAAGACTGTGAGGATGCTGAATTTTATTTATTTTATTTTTCCATTTTTTATTCATTCTGTTCCTTAAAGGGACACAGCTAAGCTTTAGTCCATAGACATGTTTCATCGAAGATCTAATGTCTAGCTCAACAACTACACTTAACGTCTACATGGCCGCTGCTGTGACGTAATCTGCTGATGCTAATACTTCTCGAAATTGCTGAAACCAATTTACTGACACAGAACCCCAGACCTCCACAGCAAACTACTGATCAGGATTATTTTCTGTATTGTCACAGCGGGCTGTCTTCTAGTATATTGGCAGGAATAAAGCCTGTGGAATCTTATATGTCACTTCTAACCCCAAGCAACAAATTACCTATATGTACCTAATGCTTTCCTGCATTCAACATTGCCAGCTTCTCAGCAGGTGCAAATAAAATGACAAGCCACAGGTATACAGGATCATTTACTGACCTCATATATTCATATTTTCAGTTCATATTAGAAATAAAATGCCTTTTCCGTCTCTGCATGTGTGATAACATTGGCTTAAAAATAATGCCTGTGTGATATGTCATTATTATTAGCTCCATCAAGATTTAAAAAATTATCTTCAAGACAACATTTTACCTTCTAAATTCAATTTTCAGAGATCCAGGTAGATCTGTGGCTAGTTATCAGTCCTAATTTGGCATGATGCATTAAAATATGGATTGGGCATGTTGCATTTCTAAAAAAAAAAGATTGAGCATGATGCATTTCTAAAAAAAAGATTGGGCATGTTGCATTTTATAAAAAAAAAAGTATTTTTATAAAAAATGGGTTGAGCATGTTGCATTTCATTAAAAATAATTGGGTCTATTGCATTTCAGAACCCGCCACTTTGTTCCTGGAATGAAGCTGCCTACTGGCCACCTTGATTCAGCCATGGTCTTTTGATGTGGAACTCACAAAAAGAACTGCACTGGGTCATGGAATGCCTAGATACTAAATGCAGTTCCCTTCACTAAAATAATTCTATCAAACACTATAGAAGTGAGATTAAAGGTGCCCAACAGTCATAGCAGGACCGCTTGACTATTTATTGCGCATAAAATATTAGTCCAACATGTTTTATCCGTATGTCAGCAAAATTACAAATTGGGCATGTGTAATTTCAACACCCAATACTTTTTTTTAAGGGAGAAAGCTGCTACTTTGTTATGACCAGGGGGTTTTTAGATACAGTTCTCTGGCAGCAAACTTAGCTTTTGTACAACATGAGGGAAATGGATTTTCAGGACCCGTCTGGCCATCAAACGGGAACCCTGTGAACCGCCTCTGGTGGTTTCTTCGTCTTATCTTTTGATGTCATCATTGCAGCATGACACATGTGATGTTGTGCCAGCTTAGCGAACCAAAAAAAGAACCATGGATGCTGGCAGAAAGGAGGTGGTTGTTCACAGAGCTCCTGTCCATCAGCCACAGATTACTGATGTGTTCACCAAATGGAATCTTGCTAATCGATTTGCATCATCTCTACTAGTTCCACAATAATGTACGGTTTTTTCAATATATTATTCTCATTTATTGTGTTGCTTTTCCTTGTACAATAGAAAAGAGTTGAAAATGCACAGGTAGCTTGGTTCCTCTAAATGTTTCATGGTATAGTTGGAACCCATTCATTATTTTTTTTGAGCAGTGGTCTATCGTATATCATTTAACGGTATTTGACCCTGACTACATAAATAACAAATTTATTATGGTTTTTTATATAGCGCTATCATATTCCACAGCACTTTACAAACATTATAGGCACTGTCCCCATTGGGGCTCACAATCTAGATTCCCTATCAGTATGTCTTACTTACCTGGAGTAAACCCACACAAACACGAAGAGAACATACAAACTTCTTGCAGATATTGTCCTTGGGATTCAAATAGTGCTAACCACTGAGCCACTGTACCACTAATTTTTCAGTCTCTCCTACTTGAGACTGGCAGATCATATCGGAAGCGTTCTTACTACACTAAAGGTGCTCCTAACACACATATCTGTCAATATCTACTGTGGAACGTCTACAAACATACAACTCTTTGAGAAGACCGTTCTCTAATCCACCACCCCACGTCCTGTAACATAATTTAGATCCATCATACATTGTACATATTGGCCATCTTCTTTAACATGTTCACCCTCCAACAATATGACTTTTCAAAGCAATTTTGGGCTACCATATGTTAGGAGTCGAGTTTCCTCTGCTGCACAGGGGGAATCTCGATCCGTCTCCGCTGCGGTCTCCCATTCTTCTCCAGCCGCAGTGGAGTCTGCTCAGCAGGGACGTCGATCCCAGCGTCTCGCTCAGTCTGACTCTGTGCGAAGAGTTACTGCTGCTTTTCCTGCTTCTGCCATTGAAGCCAGTGCTGGGCAGCGGCGAGTGGACGTTTCTGGATCTAAGTCCTCCTTTTCTCTGTCTGAGCATGCCCAGGGCAGGATCTCCCGTTGGAGATCGAGGGTCACATGCTCAGGTACTGCAGCACATCCCATTGGTCCTTTTGGCAGGTCCTGAAAGGGCAAAACTTCTGTAGCTGTTTCCTGTGCTGCAGCTATATAAACTGCGCATGACCGCACGGCCATGCGCTAGTATTGTCTTGTAAATATGTGTGTGTGTTGTGAGTGAAAGTCGCTCTTTAAATAACCCTCCCTATTGAATGATTGTTCGCGGAAGGTGTATGTTTGCTATCTAGCGCCCGACTTATCCAACAGCACGTAACACACATTACAGCTACCAGTTGCTGTGTCCGCCTGTACGGCGCCGTGCGCTTGCTCTGCGCTTTCCTGACCCAAGCCTGGGTGGTTAGTGGCATCCGTCAGTGCGGCACCGCACGCACTCTTGTGCCTTTATATTATTATATAGTTTCCTTACACACCCAGTTGCGGTGTTGTGCCAGCAAGTGTCTAATCGGACTTCAATCCTAGTTGGGGTTGAGTTCGCTGACTTTTTGCTCGCGCTCTATGTGCGGTACCGCGGTCCTGTGACGCAACAGGATTGCTTCCTTCACGCAGGGTGAAGTTAACCCATGTGTGTATACTTATAGTACCACCATATAGTCCGTCTTACTAGCAGCAGGGTTTTTACCTGCACAGTGGACCTCGGACTGCGAACGCACCTAGTTCCATTTCATCTTGTACTTGGTGCGTTCCGCCAGTCCTTAACACCATATCAGAAAAATATTACTATATTTCCCCTGGGGTCTTCATAGCCATACAAATGTCCAGTTGGCTTCTCAAAATGCCCAAGAAAGTGTATAAAACTGATGCCACACACTACAAATAGTGTCTTATCTCCTACAGTCATCAATGACAAGACATGATAAAACACAACATATCCGATCCTTATTTATCCCAATGTTTGGGACAGAGATGAGAATGGGACTGATTTTTCATACACTAGTGTGAGCGAACCCTAGCAATACGCAGATCTTTATATATATATATACTTACCTTGTAATGTCTTCACATCCTGTTCCGTCATGATGTGTCTGGATCCTAGAATTCCAAGCGGCAGAAGTTCACCCACTGCCATATTGGGACACCCAAGTGATGGGTGTCTCAATATGGAAACTGCTGGTGGTAAAAAAAACAAAAACACCAGTACACAGGCAGAGATGCTTACCTGTTCAGGGCCTCCAAACAATTGCACTAACCAAGGTGCAGTGGACCCAAATAAAGATGGCAAATACACAGGTGCAATAATACCGATTAGACAGCCAGCTTACAATCAGGAATTGGCCGCTTGGTACACCTGTGCAAACAAATAATCTGTATGTGGCATGTTCACACAGAAATGCAGAGCATTTGGCTCAAAGCCTGTTAATGACGCCATATAGCGGGCTAACCATTGCTGACTGTAATGCATCCTGTGTGAATAGAGGCCACAATTTACTGCTGGTGGTACCAGCCTCTTGCGCGGTGCCACCAGTGGAACACCATTGCACCACACACACACACACTGTATATGCCGTACGCACCACACACACACACACTGTATAAGCCATGCTCACCACACACACAATCATTCGGCTGATCCCGGCGGCAGATGCACGACGTGTCTACAGGCAAAGGAAGCCGGTCACATTAAAGGAGTTTTCCCACGAATGAAAATTCATTTTAAAAATTGTCTGTGTCTGACCGTGTACGGAGCATACCACATCTCCTGGGCAGGGGAGGAAGCAAAAGACAATACTGACATTACAGCAGGGGATCACAGAGGATTCATTGTGTCAGGTAAAATATTTCACTGACTGTTTTTAAACAATATTTTACTTCACAAAATGTATCCTCTGCAATCTCCTGCTGGTCAAAGAAGTGATGACATGAGAAGAGGAGACAGCAGATGGGGAGAGAGAAAGCGCACAGGGGTGAGAGAGACAGCACAGGGGGGAGACACCTCAAACAGGACAGCACATGAGGGGGGAGAACACAGCACAGGAAGGAGAGAGACAGCAGACAAGGGGGATAGCACATGGGGTAGACAGGTCAAAGAAGAGAGCACAGACGGGAGAAGTCCACACTTGGGGAAAGAGAGAGTGGATAGGTGGGTGAGCACATGGGGGGAGAGATTCTCAACGCTGCAAAGCCTGCCCCCATCATGACATTACCACCCTCCCGATGCGATAGCATCGCACCTCCATCTAGTAAAGTATAAAAGAAGAATCTATCGTTTATAATGTTTTTATTTTTCCTAATCTCTAAAATCTAAACCTATGCTTTGAAATACACCATGGAGCAACATTACATGTTTTACTATTTCAAAAATAGTCCATGGAAATATCTCTGCCAGCATATAACACTAAGTAAAATGAAAATCGCTATTGTTAACATCACTGAAAACTGGAAAAACTTACCGTAGTTTAAAATATTTCAAATCGATCTTACAAAAAAGAAATCAAAGATTTACTAAAACATTGCTGGGAGAATAGTAGTGGGATGTTTAATAAAGTGCAGCTGTACTGGAATTAAGACGTAAAGATGCAGAAATGCCCACATCTCACACAATCACATGCATATTTAAAGACTTGCAGCTGCACCAGCCTGGTCCGCACACTACACACGAGTAACACAGACAGGCATAATTTGCACTAACAGATATGGTTGTTGGCCATAACCTTTATGCAATATTATTGCTCATTTGTGTAAGTGAGAAGTACCAAATTTATAGTGCACATAAAAGACCTTTTATAAGAAAAACAATATGACTCTTTTGGAATGCAAATGATTTACATATTTGTTTTATCCCGGAATGTGAAGAGAAATGTAACCTCTGTACCATTTATACTGCTTAATAGATGTCAGCTTTCAAAAGGCTCATATCTGGAGTTCCCAGAGAAAATTTTTCTGTGTACCTGAATGCTGTCGGCTTTGGCATGCTCTTTTTCAAACTATATAAAAAAGCAGTTATATAAAAAGGTTTGTAGATACAGTTCACCCCATCCAATACATGCACAATATGTTGTTCTATTTCTATGATTAAGAGTCAACTAGACTCGAAGAGCATCAGTATATGTTATGCCCATGCTACTATTTTAATAAAGTCACAATAAAGTATGTTTGCTTTTAATTCCCTTTGCTGGATTGAAAAACCTATTTTCACAACTTTATATATAAAGGGTTATCAAAAATATACATTTATATTGGACCAACTGGATAATGTGCGCCACTCTTTGCCTATACAAAGGCATTTGGCATAGCCTTCTTTTGCAGGTATATGTTAAGGCTTTTTTTAGACATATACCTCTGACCAGAGACCCAGAGAAAGGGCTCGCTCACACTAGAGTATAGCAAGGACAAGTGCAATGGGTTGTTTTATTGAATAGTACTCAGACCAATGTTATACTATGGGGCGGTGCAGATCTGTGATGTTTTGTCTGATAGCACTCGGACCAATGTTATACTATGGGGCGGTGCAGATCTGTGATGTTTTGTCGGATAGCACTCGGACCAATGTTATACTGTGGGGTGGTGCAGATCTGTGATGTTTTGTCGAATAGCACTCGGACCAATGTTATACTATGGGGCGGTGCAGATCTGTGATGTTTTGTTGGATAGCACTTGGACCAATGTTATACTATGGGGCGGTGCAGATCTGTGATGTTTTGTCGGATAGCACTCGGACCAATGTTATACTATGGGGTGGTGCAGATCTGTGATGTTTTGTCGGATAGCACTCGGACCCATGTTATACTATGGGGCGGTGCAGATCTGTGATGTTTTGTCGGATAGCACTCGGACCAATGTTATACTATGGGGTGGTGCAGATCTGTGATGTTTTATCGGATAGCACTCGGACCCATGTTATACTATGGGGCGGTGCAGATCTGTGATGTTTTGTCGGATAGCACTCGGACCAATGTTATACTATGGGGTGGTGCAGATCTGTGATGTTTTGTCGGATAGCACTCGGACCCATGTTATACTATGGGGTGGTACAGATCTGTGATGTTTTGTCGAATAGCACTCGGACCAATGTTATACTATGGGGCGGTGCAGATCTGTGATGTTTTGTTGGATAGCACTTGGACCAATGTTATACTATGGGGCGGTGCAGATCTGTGATGTTTTGTCGGATAGCACTCGGACCAATGTTATACTGTGGGGCAGCACAGATCTGTGAGTTTTTTTCTTATGCCAATTCATCATGAAAATGCAACTGCAGCATGCTGCGGGTGCATCCAATCGGATCACTTGCACCCATACGAGTCTATGGGTGCGTGTGAAACATCAGACCGCACTCAGATGATATTCGAGTGCAATCTGATTACAACAGACACAGAAAATGGAGAAGATGGAGGAATTAAGCAGCTAAAAGAAGTGAAGTGACCTGGCCATTTTTTAGGTGGCTTCCCTGGGCTTGAAATTTATTGTTTACATTATGAGAGGTGTAGCCTCCGCAAAAATGGCTATCGAGACACTGGAGTAGAAAAATCCCCAGTGTTTTCAGGAAGTGTTTTTGTCTTGAAAGATTTCACGGGTATGCCAATGTCTTGAAAAGGTTATATGTACATAACCTAGTTTTGTTTACACTGAGTCTTTTTGCTGAGTTCTGGAGTGACAACAGGAGATTTCAGTTTTTTATGAGGTGATTGGAGACTTTTCGTTCAGTTTCTGCTCCAAACTCAGCAAAAAGACGTAATAGTAAGGGCTCATGTTGGAAACCTGCCCTGCAGCCCACTTTCTGAAGGGAGGGGATCATGCTCTGCATCAGTATGTCTCAACACATGTTGGCATTCATGGTTCCCTCAATGAACTGTAGCTCCCCACAGTCGGCAGTACTCATACCGTTCTAAATCATGACACTCCCACCACCATGCTTTACTGTAAGTAAAACACACTTGTCTTTGTACCCCTCACCAGGTTGCCGCCACAAACGCCTGACACCATCTGAACAAAATACATTAATTTTGGTCTCATCAGACCACAGGACATGGTTCCAGTAATCAGTGACCTTTGTCCGCTTGTCTTCAGGAAACCGTTTGCAGGTTTTCTTGTGCATCATCTTTAGAAGAGGCTTCCTTCTGGGATGAGAGCCATGCAGACCAATCTGATGCAGTGTGCATCGTATGGTCTAAGCACTGACAGGCTGACCCCACCCCATCCTTTAACTTCTGCAGCAATGCTGGCAGCACTCATACGTCTATTCTGCAAAGAAAACCTCTAGATATGACGCTGAGCACATGCACTCAACTTCTTTGGTCGATCATGGCGAGGCCAGTTCTGAGTGGAACCTGTCTTGTTAAACCATTGGTTTTCAGGACAACATGCTGCAGCTCCGTTTTAGGGTGTTGACAATCTTCTTATAACCTAGGCCATCTTTATGTAGAGCAACAATTCTTTTTTTCTGATACTCAGAGAGATCCAGTGACCAGTATGAGAGAATTTGAGAGTGATAACACCAAATTTAACACACCTGCTGCTAAATCACACCTTAAACCTTGTAACACTAATGAGTCACATGACACCGGGAACAGAAAATGGCAAATTGGGCACAATGAAAAGATATAATACTGTGCCCATGAAAAGATATAATAATAATATAATAAAATATTTACAAAAATGTGAGGGTGTACTCACTTTTGTTTTATACTGTACATGAGATAGAATAGTATAGAAGGCAAACTTACATGGTAATAATTTGAGCCCTGTTAGGAGGTGTGTAGCCCTGTGGCCCAACGCGCGTTTGATCCAGCTTTTAATTTTAACTGCGTCACAATTTCCAAACCATGAAGCTATTCAAAGATGTAAGAAAAGACTGAACATTTATACAGCAGTGTAATTTTTACATAGCTGTGCATTATGCACACTTTTTGGAGTGGCTTGCTGTGCCTATTCAGTCAGTTTTCTGGTGAAATCTACCTGAAAGAGAGGTCACACACTGCATTTTGTCCGCTGGTTTTTCCAGGGTAAAAAAGCTGCACTTTACAGTACCATCAAAGTGAATGAGATTTCTGAAATCTCATGCACGTTTTTTAGTTTTCCTTGCAGATTTGAACCATGAAAGCACTTTTTTAAAATCTACTTTAAAATGTTAGTAAAAATGCATAGAAAACGCATATAAAAACATTTTAATAAAGGCACATCTTTTACTCAGTGTTTTTCCGGACAACACTCTGGTTTTTGGTTCAGAAAAATCTGCTACAAACACTTAACATGTGAACATACCCTTAGGCCACGTGCACACGCTATTTGGTGAGTTTTTTTACCTCATTATTTGTAAGCCAAAACCATCTGAGTATAACAAACCTTCTTTCCCTGTTTAAAATTGGGCTGAACTGAACTGAAGAATTCCAACCATTGTTCCAGAGACTCAGCTGCCCCCATTGTAAATTATGTGCTGTTGCTGCTAAATATAAAAGCTTCACTCTATGGCTATAGGGTGAGCAATGCTAAGCTTCCTATGTGAATGTATGTAGGATGGCATTTGAACAAGTAGTTATTGTTCTTTATTTATATCGTAACACCACCATTTCAGAGAATTAATCCATCTCGGAGCTTAGTGATCTCCTGATATTGTTTGAGCAAGAAAACAAGATTTTTCTTGTATATGCTCCAATGTCAGTGATCTCTGTTTTGAAGGCAGCAGTGACATCACATCAACAGCTCACATGACATCACAGCCAATCACTGAGCTCAACAGCTTGTGCCATCTACATCACCAGAGCTGCTGAGCTCAGTAGTTGGCTGCAGTAGTAATGTGCATTGTCAACATGACATCATTGCTACAGCTAAGCCCCAGAGACCAGTGCAGTAGCAGGAAGGCAGAGCTGGAGTTGGGGTAGGTGAGTACTATTTGGCTTTGCGATTTTACTATATATAGAAATCTTTTGGGGTTAATTTTTAACTGGGGTACGTCAACTTGTGGCAGTTTCGAAAAGAAAGGTGAATAAAGAAAAGTGGCAGTGCTTGGAGCTAACAACATTTTGGACATTTGACAGTCTTGGCGCAGTGGTCAAATAATGGAAAAACCACTGAGCTATTACCCAGGTAGCACTAATATAATCGGTTGTGTCCATGAGCCCTTTGGGTGACAGGTGTCTGGGCACCTATAAATATTAGTCCTTTTGTCCATGAACATTTATAGATGTCTCTCTTGGAAGTCACGCATAAACAATGTTTGGTTACATTATTGAAGAAGTCCCGAAGTTCAGTATGGAAAAAGGGTCCGTTAGTTCTTTAGCTTGATGATTGCAGTCTATTAACAGTCTTAAGCTGCCTGTATAATAGCATTAGCATTAAATAAAAGAGAATGACACAATTACTAACTTTATATTTTATATTCAACATATCATATCTACTGCTAAGGAGATCAAGTCCTCATAATGTGTTTACTGTACAGTAGTTCTTCAATTCTTGTTCGTCTCTTTATCTTGACGATTGTTCACATAATGAGGCACATTCCGATATTGCTGCTATGAAAAGCACATGATTGCACATGTATCCTTTTTAATGTATATTTGCAGCTCAAGATACTGGATTCTTAGTAACTTGAAAGCAGACACACAATCGTACCATTACCAATCATCAATATGTAAAGCAGAGACCCTCACATCGTTAATGGTGATGTGAACTCATCATTTTGGTGCCAGATGTAAAACTACCTTGGCTTTAAAGTACAGTAATTGTAATGACATAATTCTTTTCTTCTGGAAATCATATTCTTGCCGTTTTTCCCAAATTCATGTATATATTAAGAAAGCCAACTGTTACCAGTAATTCAGGTGCACCAATGGAAAACAAAGCGCTGAGTAATTAGTATCGGTACCTTATGTTTTAGCATTGAAATGATTCTCTACTTATTACTGCAGTTATCATTTTATGTAGCAGGTATCTGAATTAATTTCAGGAAAGCGTGCAGTGAAAATTGCCAGCACGGCTATTTTTCTTTTACTAGTTTTTCCAAAAAGGTGTCTGAGGAATATAAGTAGTTTCTTTTTGGCCTTTCGTTTGTAAATGCATCCAGAGAATAGGTTATGTACATGCTGATTGTGCCAGCAAGACACTTCCAAGAAGAAAATTCTGCACTGCCAGCTGTTAAGCTCCAAAATCTATTAATTTTAAGTATGGGTGGGACGTGCAATTGTTGAGCAAGGATCACAATGTTTAAAAATGTGTCTCCAATATATGAAACTCTTATTATCAGAGGAGAGATCAAGGCCTGCCTGGCACTCACAGCAGTTTCTAACTGTTGGCAGACGGGATAGTAAATGCATTATTTATTACAAACAATAAAGTTGCAGTAAACTAGTTCCCTGTCCAAAAATATGGATATTTCCAGAGCCCCTTTACAAGAAAACTGTAAAATGTGTCTGCCAAATTATGAATTGAAAATTCCATTTTTCTGTGTGCCTAGTGGTGATGAGAATTCGTTCTCATAAATCTTGAATAGATTAAAGTAAAAATTAAATGCCTTCTTGAGGAAGCTGGCTTAGATATTAACTTTTTAGTGATAAAATCCCAGTCCGTCCTCTAACAACCTCTTGTGACGTGAGGACTACAGCATTTTGTATGTCCCACTGCCTCTTCGGGAAGGTCTGTTGCTGATAAGTGCAAACTACTGTAGTCAGCTGGGTATCTTGTAGTTCATCATATACAAGAAGGAGGAGAATTATAATTTATATGCCAATACGTTGCAATAAAAATGTCATAAAATGTTGGAACAAGACAAAACATTTCTAAGAAGAACTGAATATGCCATGAGTAATATCTGAACTGCAGTTGGAACCCATATCTATGCTAGAATAAGATGACGTTTATTACTTGAATATGACCACCTCATTGTAGACATTGGCAGGAGCTTCTTCTATCATGTTGCCGCCCTTGTGACTCTAAAGACATGTCTAAATAACATGTGAAAAGAGAATTCATAGGAAATATGGATAAAGTTTTACTAGCTGCACTTTATAGTTGGCAAAATACCAACAACAAATTTCTAGATTTGGAAAACACTAAATTGCTTAAATGATCCTTTAGCCTTAATCTGATGACAACATGTCTCCCTGTTTAGCCCTCACCAATTAGCTGTTGATATGGAAAAACCTGGCAGTAAGAGCTCAATTTACTTGAGCACCACCAAAGCTAAAATTAGGCAGTACACCATTACACAAATCCATTTCAATTCAATTATGTATTTATTAAGCTCGTTCATATAGCCCAAAATTTTCCACAATGCTTTGCAGACATTATTATTACTAACCCCATTGTGACTATCGATCTAAATTTATCACTATGTCTTTAGAGTGTGGTGGGAAACTCCATGCAAACTCGAGGAGGACATAAAACTCCTTGCCGATGTTGTCTTCGGTGGGATTTGACCCAGGCCTCCAGCACTACAAAATAATAGTGCTAACCACACAGGCACTTTTCTGGAAATTGGTTATGCACAACAGGGCAGTTTATAAGCATTTTTATTTTCATCTCTTTTTTACAGAAGTTACATACTTTCATCCAACCAAACATTGCCTGTAAAACTCCATACAGCTGGATCTCAACGAGAACTAGTTTAACCAAACTGTGTGGATGGCTTCTCATCCAGACAACTCTAGGTGAGGAGCAAGAAACCTTAAACAGATATCTAAATATTGGCATGTGATTTGGCTAACGTATATCATCACCTCATGTTTCAAAGCCCTTGTATGAGTCAGACATTGACGTACATGGTAGATGTCATGCAGCCACTGTTCATAGTCACATGTTAGCTCCAAAATGGCTGCCATAAACAGGCTTGGTGCAAACTGTTCAGTTTCCCAAAGCCCTGTATAGTGATCTGGACTTACACAGGGGTTCCTGTACAAGGGTCACAGAGTCAGTGACTGTTCGGTGGCACAAGCTGGCAAGAAGGGCCGTCAAGCAGGATCAAAGTCAAGAGATCATGTCAGAGACAAAATCATAAAGCAGGTGGGTAGTCAGAAGTCAAGCTGAGCTCGAAGAACAGGAATAATCAAAATAACAGACAGGAAAGGAGTACAGCAGTATTCAGCAGGACAGCAATACTATTACCTGTCGGAGAAGTTAGAGCTACAGAGGTTTAAATAGCTGACTGCTCTAAAGCCCTAAGAAAGGAGTGATCAAAACCTAAAAGTCAAAAGTAACCCCATAGGTCCCTAATAATGCAGCACTAATAGTCCCAAGGAAAAAACAGGACTGGTGCTGTCATGCGTTACAAGGAACAAAGGTGCGCTGCTGCATAGCGGCCAAAGATGAAACAGAGGAGGCACAGATCAGCACAGGATGTTACAGTAGCTATCTATATTTGATAACAGTAACATTTCCATTTCTGCATGAGACAAGCTGCTTTTGGATACTTTTTTCAATAAAACATTTCCTGGAAGATTCTATACACCAGCTGAATATCCCAAATGACAACCGAAGAGGAGTTGCAAGTGTCATTCATTTTTTAATGGCAGTAGATTACTTTATGTCTCAGTAGGAGTAGGGACAACTGCTGAATATATTACCTATAGCTCTAGGATGGATATCAACTTGGGACGGCCCCTGTGCAGAATGTGTTCACGACCCCCTCCATTATGCCCCTCCAGTATTTAAGCACGCACTTGACTTATTGAAGTCATAAATATATTTTCATGTAATTTCTACCAAAGAAAAAGGCAAAAAAATCATCCATTGTGTTGAAACATGAACCAAAAAAAAGGCAGGTAGTTGTTTGCCACAAAGTTTGCAATTTAACTAAATTACTGATAGAAATTTTGATGCTGCTTCTTCCCACATTTATAGCCATGAAAGAAATAACTTTTTTATATTTGAGTAAACATCACTATATGAGGTTTTGTTTGTTAGACTTCATTTTTCCCCATGTACAGTATATGTAAGTTTACATTATCAATCATACATTTTATTATGGGTAAGAGTAGCAAAAAAGAAAAACCTACTGTACAATTTTTAATTCCACCATTTAAAGATCATTATCATATAATATGTCTTCACTGTATTATACAGATTTTTACAGTCACAAGGGTACCAAATATGTCCATGTTTGTTACTGTCTTATCACCTTTATTTAAAAAAAAAGTGTCTTAAAAATGTGAAAAACTGTTGTTTTTAAATAACTTTATGGAAAGAGAAATCTGTGACTTTTCAGCTTTTTTTTTTTAAATTTATAATGTACTGGTGTATACAGCTATATCTATCCCTAGCAGTCTGTGGCTCTCTGTTAGTGTTACTGCCTTTCACACCACATGGCTTATGATTGAGTCCTGGCAAAGACTGGTTACAAAAAAAAATTAATTACATTTATAGAGACATATACTGAGCACAGTCAGAGTGCTGGGATTGGAGGGATCCCTCTTCCTGTGACATCAAGAGGAAATCTTTATGGGAAGATACACAGATGCATCCCCTCTCAGAAACTAAACAGTTACTGTGAACCCTATAACATTAAATACCTTGGTCCTCCTCCACCATGAGCTCATGTGCAGCTGAACCAACTACACATCGGACCAGCAAGAGTAGTGACAGACATAGTGGTGCAAACCACCACTTCTAGGCAAGTCCTTAAGGACCAGGATATTCTTCACCCACTTCCAGAGGGGAGGTGGACTTTACAGCGACCTCCCGAGAAGAAAAACCAATAAAGACCTTTAGCAACTACTGAGAAGCACCCAGAGCTGGGCCATGAAGCACTCACCATACACCTATGCAAGGGACATGAATAAACAGCACTGAACTGGATTAGAAGCAGGACTTACTAAGCCAGCCCTAATCCTACGGTAATAATTAGGTGATGCATTCCTCCTAGTCATGTCCAGGGAGCCACTCCCTGCTCACCTGAACAGCAAGGTGCACAATCTCCCACCATCCTGTGGACAATGGGTGCACAATTTTCCCACCATGTGGTGCGGAGCAGTCTGAAATCTGGAGGAGGATGACTGCGTGCACGGCAGGTATTCTTAACACATTGTTCTTGCTTTATTATCCTTTGCGTATGATAAAAGGTTGCTACGATACAACTTACCATTTATATTTATCGTTTGACTCGTCATCCTTTTTGCAAATTTACTAAGTACATCTGCAAGTTCCTATCAAAGCAATGGTCAACACAAAAAATATCTTACAGTATGTAGATTTATACTTGGCATTCACGCTGTATTATATCATCCTCCAAGGACCCTTACACATAGTCTGATTACGTGCTGCATAACTCTCTTCCTGTCAAGCTGTCAAACTTTAACAATACTTTCTTCACGAGATTGCTGCTCTTTACAAATGCTCGCTTTTTGGCAGACTAATGCTTTCAAAATATGAAATGAACTAAAAAGTAGTTTATCAATAGAATTAAATGACGAAAGACAATTCGAACCCTTATTCAGTGACTTTACTATCCTTATTGAGGCCATTTCACCAAAATTATTATTATTATTATTCATTTATATAGCACCATTAATTCCATGGTACTGTACATGAGAAAGGGATTACATACAGTCATGGCCAAAAGTATTGACACCCCTGCAATTCTGTCAGATAATACTCATTTTCTTCTTGAAAATGATTGCAAACACAAAATCTTTGGTATTATTATCTTAAGTTAATTTGTCTTAAATGAAAAAACACAAAAAGAATTGTCCTAAAGCCAAATTGGATATAATTCCACACCAAACATAAAAAAGGGAGTGGACAAAAGTATTGGCACTGTTCAAAAAATCATGTGATGCTTCTCTAATTTGTGTACTTAACAGCACCTGTAACTTACCTGTGGCACCTAACAGGTGTTGGCAATAACTAAATCACACTTGCAGCCAGTTGACATGGATTAAAGTTGACTCAACCTCTGTCCTGTGTCCTTGTGTGTACCACATTGAACATGAAAAAAAGAAAGAAGACCAAAGAACTGTCTGAGACTTGAGAAACCAAATTGTGAGGAAGCATGAGCAATCTCAAGGCTACAAGTCCATCTCCAAAGACCTGAATGTTCCTTTGTCTACTGTGCACAGTGTCATCAAGAACTTTAAAGCTCATGGCACTGTGCCTAACCTCCCTAGATGTGGACGGAAAAGAAAAATTGACAAGAGATTTCAACGCAAGATTGTGCGGATGTTGGATAAAGAACCACGACTAACATGCAAACAAGTTCAAGCTGCCCTGCAGTCCGAGGGTACAACAGTGTCAACCCGTACTATCCATCGGCATCTGAATGAAAAGGGACTGTATGGTAGGAGACCCAGGAAGACCCCACTTCTTACCCCGAGACATAAAAAAGCCAGGCTGGAGTTTGCCAAAACTTACCTGAAAAAGCCTAAAACATTTTGGAAGAATGTTCTCTCGTCAGATGAGACAAAAGTAGAGCTTTTTGGGCAAAGGCATCAACATAGAGTTTACAGGAGAAAAAATGAGGCATTCAAAGAAAAGAACATGGTCCCTACAGTCAAACATGGCGGAGGTTCCCTGATGTTTTGGGGTTGCTTTGCTGCCTCTGGCACTGGACTGCTTGACCGTGTGCATGGCATTATAAAGTCTGAAGACTACCAACAAATTTTGCAGCATAATGTAGGGCCCAGTGTGAGAAAGCTGGGTCTCCCTCAGAGGTTATGGGTCTTCCAGCACAACAATGGTTTGAGAGAAAGCACTGGAGACTTCTAAGGTGGCCAGCAATGAATCCAGACCTGAATCCCATAGAACACCTGTGGAGAGATCTAAAAATAGCAGTTTGGAGAAGGCACCCTTCAAATATCAGGGACCTGGAGCAGTTTGCCAAAGAAGAATGGTCTAAAATTCCAGCAGAGCATTGTAAGAAACTCATTGATGGTTACCGGAAGTGGTTGGTCGCAGTTATTTTGGCTAAAGGTTGTGCAACCAAGTATTA